>NW_006921853.1:1335998-1373194 GCF_000298275.1 Orycteropus afer afer
TGCAGAAGCAAGTGGTGGTCCTCACTCAGTAGATGAGGCTCCAGGAGGTGTGGGTAGGGTTGGCTTGTATGGGCTCAGTTGCGGTCTCCCATTCAGTTAGACAAAAACAATAATCCTAATAATAATAATAATAATAATAAACAAGAGGACAAAAAACACAAACTGCATAAACAAACAGGAAAAATGATTTAAAAAAGAAGGAGGGGAAAGGCAGTAAATTAGAAGAAATGTTTAAAGAAATAATTTAAAAAAGACAAAAGAAATATAAATAGAAAAAGAGAAGAAAGAAAAACCCCACAATATCTGTGGAGGGGCAAAAAATGAGAAAGGATCAGGGGCAAAATAGAGAAAAGAGCAAGAGCAAACGAATAATGAAGAAAAAAATGGAAAAACTCCAAAAAGTAAAGCAAGGGATGGGAAAAAGCAAAAGAAAGAAAAAAAGATGGGAACCAGGAAAACGGAATGGGGGGAACAAGAACCCAGGAATGGAGGGGGAAAAAAAAGAATGAAAATAAAAGGAAGGAAAAAAAAGAATAATTTTAAAATAAACGAAAACATATCTGGGGGTGGGGGCAGGACAAGGCACAGAGCACACAGACTGGGATGGAACTCCTGCCAGTCCAGAAGGTGGGTGGAAGTGGGCGATGGACACACCTCTGTTCATCAAGAGGGTGTAGAGTTTAAAAGTAACAAGGGAAGTGTCGCCCCTTTCCAGTCACCAGCCTCCAAAATGGTTGCCTATCCTTGGCAAGTGACCCAAGGTCACTGGGATCTGAACGTTGCCACTTGTAAATATCCAAAACGGTTGCACCATTTGCAAATATTCAAAGTGGTTGCACCCTCAGGACAGCCCAAAGTCCACATCTCAGTTTGTCTCATTTGCTGTTTTCCTTTCTAGTCATCAGGCACCAGTGCAGTTGTCCATGCAGCCCTTGGCAGGGCCAATTCCTAGGTTACTGCCCAGATGCTAATGCCACTTGTAAACTGGCCATGCCATCAGCTGATGGTCTGCAGCTCCATATGTCTCTTTATTCACTTTTTTCATTCAGGTTCTTCTATTAGTTGGTATTTAATCCACTCCTGTATTTTTCCTTTCAAACCTCAGAGCTCCAGGATTATCTTCTGTATCTCTGTCATTGATTTCTTTTTTCTTTGTTGAAGAGGGTCTGTGTAGCTTATCTGTCTATTCCACCATCTTGCCAGAAGTGCGTTTCCAAGCTCTTTATAGCTCAGACTGGAAACTACAAGTCCATTGATATAAATGTAAGGACTAAAACAATACAATATTTACAAGGAAACATAAGAGAAAATATTAGTGACCTTGGATTAGACAAAGAGTTCTTATATATGACACCAAAAACATGATCCACAAAACAAAAAAAATTAATAAATTTAAAATGTTTATACTTTTAAAAACACCATTAGGAGAATTGAAAGATAAGCCACTGACTGGGAAAAATATTTGCAAATCATATATCTGATAAAGGAGTTGTATCCAAACAATATGAAGAACTCTCACAACTCAATAAGAAAACAACATAAGTTTTAAAAGGTCAAAGGATTTGAATAGAAGTTTCGTCAGAGAAAATATGCAAATGTCTAATAAGAACATGAAAATATGCCCAATATCAGCCATTAAGAAAATGCAAATTAACCATAAAGAGATATGACTTCACACCTATTAGAATTGTAGGAAAAACAAGATCCTTACCCTGTGCTGTGTAAAGCCAATGATCACAACAGGTTGAAGTGGGAAAACAAAAGGTTTATTGAGTATCAATACCCAAGGAGACAGAGAGAATCATTTTTCTGAAAAGTCTGTCTCCCCAAGCAAAGGGATAAGTCTGACTACATAGGGAAATGGGATGGGGGCAAAGATTCCCTGGACTGCCAGGAATGACTTTGTTCTTCCTTGGTTACTCCCGGCTTGGTGTCTCTCTTTCCAAGGTCATCTCGCTTCATGGACTATGGTCCTCAGCCGAAACCAGTCGTGGGAGAGAGATGTGCGTAAGAGAAGGTGTAACGGAAAATAACAACCCTAAGAACATATAATTGAAAATAACAAACCTGAAGAACTCAGTGTCCGTGAAAACAAAAGGGAGAGAAAAATAGCAAGTTAGTCACTATGATTAAGGTCTATTTTGATCATGCCTGTTAGTCTGTTCAAGTTCTGCAATTTTCGGGGAGGACCCCTTCGGCCATCAGCCTTCTCTGCAGGATGGCTATAACAAGAGAAACAGCCAAAAACACAAGTATTGGCAAAGTACGGGTAGACTGGAGCCCTCATACATTGCTGGTAGAAATGTAAAATTGTTCAGTCACTTCAAAAAACACTTTGACAGATTCTTAAAGAATTAAACCTAAATTGGCCATAGTATCAAGCAGTTCGGTTCCCAGACTTCTACCCAAGAGAATTAAAAGTATGTGCCCATCCTAAGAGTTCCATGCAAATGTTCACAACAGTCTTACTCAAAAGAGCCCCAAAATGGACAGGACTCAAGTGCTCATCAGCTGATGACTGGATAAACAGAACGTGGTATATCCACTCAATGGGCTATTATTTCACAATAAAAAGGAATGAAGAACTGATCCATGCTACAACAGGAGTGAACTTCAAATACATGATGCTACGTGAAAAGACACCAGACCCAAGAGAACACACATTATATGATTGAGTTTATATGAAATGTCCAGAAAAGGAAAAGGAGAAATTAAAGACACAGAAAGCAGATTGGGGGTGTTGGGAGTGGGAGCAGGAAGTGGCTGCAGACAGGCACTAGGGAGGTTTTGGGGGTGATGGAAATGTTCTGGTATCAGATTGTGGTTATGGTTGCACAATTTTATAAATTTACTAAAAATAATTGAATTGTACACTTAAAATGGGTATATGTAAATTACCCCCCCCCCAATAGAGCTGTTAAAATAAAAATCTTAAAAAGGAAATGGCTTAAGGGAGGAACTGCCTCAATTCTTTCTGTCCCAGGAGGCCCCTTGGCTGAAATGTAAATTTGACCACTTCCTCTCGATTGACCAGCTCTGTGTACTGAAGGGTGGTGGAGGGTCTTCAGAGATCTTATTACACCTTCCTCCTGAAGCTGTAAACCTAAACTTCTGGAACATTTACAGACCCAGAGGGACTCCTCAAGGAATGCTTCCTTGAATACAGATCTATCTGTGAGAGGACCCATGTTCACCCCAATGGGCATAAGCTGAAAGCAGTTAAATTTCCACCTCTGAAGGCATCTTTTTAAACACCAAGGGGCTGTCTGGCTTCTGCTGCACCCCGCTCACTTTCTAAGCCATTCCCTGGGAGGGGGGGGGAGCAGAATGCAGGCAGTCCTGGGTTAAGAACATCTAGTGTTTACAAACCAAGTCCAGTAAAGCCTATTATATTAAAACTTCGAGATACATACAATGATTTGTAATCATAAATGAATGCTACTTTGTGATGCACATCAAAATGTTATATTATTAGTGCATTATTACATTAAAGATGTTTTAGTGTATCTGGAAGTGTTTCTTTAATGTTTTTATACATTGAAAAGTACATTATATGCTATGTACAAACATTTGACTAATTGACATTAGGTACAAACTGTACCTAACCTTTCTGACTTACATACAACTTTGACTTAAAGACAGACTTAGGAATCAAACTCGTTCATAATCTAGATAACTGTCTGTACTCTTTTGAAAACGCAAACTAGATTATACCATTTTCTTGATGAAAACCTCCGATGGCTTCCCACTTCCCTTGGAACAAAATGCAACTTTCTTGCCACGTCCTGGAAGGCCGGGTGGTGTGCACGGAGTGCCACCTCCCCAACCTCACCTCCTATTAGTCCCCTGCTTGCTCACTCTGTTCTGCCACACTGCTCTTCTCAGGTTCCTGGAGCAAGTCACCACTCTTTCCCACCCCAGTGTTTGTTGTTGTTATTAAAGAGAAAAACAAACAACCAAACAACCAAACTCACTGCCATTGAGTCAGATCCAACTCATAGTGACCTCTCCTTGGGTTTCCAAGGTGGTATCACTGAGGAAGTAGATTGTCCAATCTTCCTTTCAAGGAGTGGCTGGTGGCTTTGAACCTCCAACCTTCTGGTTAGCAGTCAAATGCCTTAGGCACTACCCCACCAGAGCCAGGTTGGTTCCAATTCATAGCAACCCTATGTACAATGGAAAAAACCCTGCCTGGTCTTGTGCCATCCTCAAAATCGTTGCTGGTTTGAGCCCACTGTTGCAGCCACTGTACCAATCCTTTTCATTGAGGGTCTTCCTCTTTCTCACTGACCCTCTACTTTACCAAGTATGATGTCCTTCTCTAAGCACTGGTCCCTCCTAACATATCCAAAGCACACAAGACAAAGTCTCACCATCCTTGCTTCTAAAAGACCATTCTGCCTGTACTTACACCAAGAGAGAGTGGTTCATTCTTCTGGTAGTCCATGGAATATTTAATATTCTTTACCAATGCCATAATTCAAAGACATCAATTCTTCTCTGATCTTCCTTAGTCACTGTCCAACTATAGTATGTGTATGAGATAATTGAAAATACCATGGCTTGGGTCAGGTGCACCTTAGTCCTCAAAGTGACATCTTTGCTTTTTAACACTTTGAAGAGGTCTTTTGCAGCAGATTTCCCAATGCACTATGTCCTTTAATTTCTGGCTGCTACTTCCAGGATGTTGACTGTGGATCCAAGTAAAATGAAATCCCTGACGATATCAATCTTTTCTCTGTTTATCGTGATGCTGCTTATTGGTCCGGTTGTGAAGATTTTTGTTTTCTTTACATTGAGGTGGGATCCATACTGAAGACTGCTTTGGGTTAAGTGCTTCAAGTGCTTTCAGCGAGCAAGGTTGTGTCATCTGCTTATTGCAGTTTGTGAATGAGTCTTCCTTCTGTCCTGATGCCATGTTCTTCTTCATATAGTCCAGCTTCTCGGATTATTTGCTGAGCATACAGATTGAGTAAGTATGGTGAAAGAATAGAATTCTGACCCACACCTTTCCTAACTTTCAACCACGTAGTATTCCCTTGTTCTGTTTGAACAGCCTCTTTGTCTATGTACAGGTTCTGCATGAACACAATTAAGCGTTCTGGCTTCCCATGATTTGCACTGTGTGAAGGCACTTAAAAGAACTAGGTGCTTGGCAAAAGGAGAGGCTTTTGCCAAAGATGCTGGCCAGACTCCATTTTTGTTTTGTTTGCTGCTTATTCTGAGCTGACCTTCAAAAGTCAGCTAGCCAGTGAACTTCAGGAAGCCTGCAGGCTCTCCTTCTTAGCCTTCATGTCACGCTGGCTCAAGGAAGCTGGCCTTCAAGATATCCATACAGGAAACTTAAATTACTCAAACTCTGCCATTAGCAAAATAATGTTTAAAGGATCTCGCCATTGTCTTGTGTCTGTTAAAGCATGAGCTTCGTTAATATCAACCAATCAGATTTTTTTCCTTGTAAATTCCTGGATTTTCTGTATTCGAGCTCTGTGAAAAATTCCTTTTGCTGCAGTACTTTGCTGAATCCTCATAAAGTGCTGCCCAATTCTGGATTGTTTCGTACTTTCAATAAATTCTTTGCTTTAATTTAAACAGAAGCTCAGGTTTGCTCTTTGACACACTATCCATAAGTGATCCACACACAAATGCTTTTGCATAGTCAATAAAGCACAGGTATACATCTTTCTAGGAGCTCTGGTAGCATAGTGCCTAAGGCACTTGACTGCTAACCAGAAGGCTGTTGGTTCAAACCCACCAGCCACTCCTTGGAAGGAAGATGGGGCAATCTACTTCCGTAGTGATACTGCCTCGGAAACCCAAGGAGGGGTTGCTATGAGTCGGGGCCCACTCGACAGCACATAACAAGAACAACAACACACATCTTTCTGGTATTTTCTGCTTTCAGCCAAGATCCATCCGACATCAGCAGTGATATCCCTCGTTCCACATCCCCTTCTGTATCTGGCTTGAATTTCTGGCAGTTCCCTGTAGATGTACCACTGTAACTAATTTTTGAATTATCTTCACCAAAACTTTATTTGCATATGATATTAATGATTTTTTTTTTTAATCATTCCCCCATTCTGTTGGATCACTTTTCTTTGTAATGGCACAAATATGGATCTTTTCCTTATTGGCCAGGTAGCTGTCTTTCAAATTTCTTGGCATAGATGAGTGAACGCGCTTCTAGCATTGTACCCATTTGCTGAAACATCTCAATTGGTGTAATGTCAATTCCTAGAGCCTTGTTTTTTGCACTGCCTTCGATGCAGCTTAAGGAGCCCTGGTGATGTAGCAGTTACGACATTTGGCTGCTGGCCAAAAGGTTGCTGGTTTGAACCCACCAGCTGCTCCATGGAAGAAAGATGAGGCAGTCTGTTTCCATAAAGATTTACAGCCTTAGAAATGCAATGGGGATTGCTATGAGTCAGAATCAACTCAGTGCCAGTGAGTTTGGTTGGTTTTGGTCAGTGCAGCGTGGAATCACATATCACCTCGTGAAATGCTGCAGCAATGACGAATTCTTTTTTGGGACAGTGACTCTGTATTCCTTCCATCTTCTTTTGATGCTTCCTTCATCATTCATTATCATGCCCATAGAATCTTTCAGTATTGCAACTTGAGGCTTGAATTTATCTTCAGTTCTTTCAGCTTGAGAAATGCTGAGCGTGTTCTTCCCCTTTGGCTTTCTAACTCTTGGTCTTTGCATATTTCCTTACAAGACTGGGCTTTGCCTTCTTGAGCTGCCCTTTGAAACCTGTTCAGCTCTTTTACGTCATCATTTCTTCCATTCACTTTAGCTGCTCTGCGTTCAAGAGCAAGTTCCAGAGTGTCTTCTGACATCTATTTTTGTATTTTCTTTCTTTCCTGTCTTATTAATGACCTTTTACTTTCTTCATATGTGATGTCTTTGATGTCATCCCACATGCCATCTGGTCTTCAGTCATTAGTGACCAATGTGTCAAATCTATTCTTGAGATGGTGTTTAAATTCAGGTGGAATTTGATTATTTAAGGTCATACTTTGGCTTTCATGGACTTGTTTTAATTTTCTTCAGCTTCAACTTCCATAGTCAGCCCCTGGCCTTGTTCAGACTGATGATATCAACCTTCTCCATCATCTCTTTCAAATGTAGTCTATTTGATACCTGTGTATCCCATTTGGTGAGGTCCACGTGTAGAGCCACCACTTATGATATTGCCTTGAATAAGTCATTGATCTTACAAAATCCTATCATGCCACTTCTAGCATGGTTTCTGTCATCAAGGCCATATTTTACAAATACTGTTTCTTCTTCATTGTTTCCAACTTTTGCATTCCAATCACCAGTAATTATCAATGCATCTTGATTGCATGTTTGATCAATTCTAGACTGCAGAATTTGGTTAAAACCTTCCATTTATTTATCTTTGGCATAGTGGTTGGTGCATAAATTTGAATAATAGTCATATTAACTGGACTTCCTTGTAAGGTATTGATATTATCCTATCACTGGCAGTGTTGTACTTCAGGATAGGTATTGCAACATTCTTTTTGGTGATGAATGCAATCCCACTCCTCTTCAATTTGTCATTCCCAACATACTAGACTGATTATTTGGTTCAAAATGCCCAATACCAGTACATTTCAGCTCACTAATGCCTAGAATATCCGTATTTATGTGTTCTATTTCATTTTTGATGACTTCCAATTTTCCTAGACTCATACTTCATACATTCCATGTTCCAGTTATTAATGGATGTTTGTAGCTGTTTCTTTTCAAGTTGTGCCACATCAGCAAATGAAGGTTCTGAAAGCTTTACTCCACTCACATCATTAAGATCAATTGTACTTTGAGGAGGCAGCTCTTCCCCAATGGTATTTTGAGTGACTTCCAACCAGAGGGCTCATCTTCCTGCACTGTATTACTGTTCTGCTGCTAGTCACAAGGTTTTCACTGGCCAGTGTTTTGAGAAGTAGATTGTCAGCTCCTTCTTCCTAGTCTCTCTTAGTCTGGAAGCTCCACTACCAGCTCCCCTGCTGGCATTTGAAACACCAATGGCATAGCTTTCAGTATCACAGCATCATGCAAACCATCACAGCACGAGAAACTGACAGATGAGTGTGGTCAGTGTCTATGCACTGCCTAAAACATTTCCTACTCACGGCTGGGTCCATCTTATCTGGTGTTCCCTCAAATGTCACTACCTTGATCTCTAGTCTGTTTTCCATGACACTTAGTACAATTTGCATTTAGTTTACCTGCTCTTTTTGTTTGCTTCTCCCCACTAGAATCTAAGCTCTATGAGGGCTGCCATTGTATGCATATTTCTGTGGGGCTTGCTCAATAAATATTGGTGCAAGGAAGGAAAGAATGAAAGAATGGATAGATGAGTGAATTGATATAAGAATAGATGAGTGGGTGGATGGACAGAAGAATAGATGGATAGGTGGGTTAAAAAAACAAACAGACCAACCAAACTCACTGCCATCAAGTGGGTTCCGACTCACAGTGACTTGGGTTTCCGAGGCGGTATCTCTACAGAAGTAAATTGCCCAGTCTTCCTTCTGAGGAGTGACTAGTGGGTTTGAACCACCAGCCTTCTGATTAGCAGGCAAATGCCATAGGCATTATGCCACCAGAGCTCCTGGATAGGTGGGTAAGAAGTGGAAAGAAGAAGGAGAAGAAGGAAAGTGGACAGGAGGGAGGAAGATTGAAGTCCTTGTGTCCACACAGGCTGAGAAGCAGTGTAGTTAGTGAGTGAGGAAAAATGTGAGTTCAGGAGCCCAAATGACTGAATTCAAATCCCAACTGCTACTCACCAGCTGTGTGTCCTTGGATAAGTTACTTAACCTCTCTGAGCCTCAGGTTCCTCATGTGTAAAACAAGCATGAAGATGATGATGATCATGACTATCTTCTTGAGTATTTCTGAGGCTAAGTGAGCCTGTGCATCTTTAAAGTCCTTAGAACCCTGAGACAGAGCAAAACCAAACCAACCCAAAGTCAATGCCATTGAGTCGATTCCAACTCATAGCGACCGCATTGGGTTTCCAAGACTGTAAATCTTTACAGAAGCAGACTGACTCATCTTTCTTCTAGTGGAGTGGCAGGTGAATTTGAACCACCAACCTTTTGGTTAGCAGCCAAATGCCTTAACCACTACACCACCAGAGAAGCTCTCAGCAAACACTAGCTTGCTCTACTATTACTTCTCTTAATCTTTCTACCTCCCCACCAATTCCCATACTAACAAAACAAAACTCACTGCTGTGGAGTCGTTTTGACTCATAGCGACCCCTCCTTGGGTTTCTGAGGCAGTATCTCTATGGAAGTAGATTGCCCAGTTTTCCTTCCGAGGAGTGGCTGGTGGGTTTGAATCACCAACCTTCTGGCTAACAGTCAAATGCGTTATGCACTATGCCACCAGAGCTTCTAATTCCTATACATGTTGTTGTTGTTGTTACGTGCCATGGTCCCAGAAAATTCACCCTGAAGAGCAAGAGAAAGAAAAACTCACTTCCTCTCAAGATTTGCTCTCCAGGGAACACGAGCTATTTTGGTGGTGGGGAGGGGAACCTTTCTAGGGTAAACATCTTCCAAACCTGCCACAGGGGAATTTGTACGAAGTTCTTCAAAAACATCTAGAGAAAGTAAAAAAAAAAAAAGGAAAGAAAAGAAATTGTGCTTTCTCTTTATACCCTGGAGTGATCACGTGGGTCAGGGGCGCATTGTTTCCCAAAAAGGAGTCAGCTGGGGAGAGATGGCATGTGTGTTTGAGCCAACTTCTGTCATCAAACCAGCACAGAATAGCCTCCATCTCCAGGTGACAGTCCATCCTGACTTGGGCCCATTTCTGCAGCCTGAGGTTGACTGAGGAATCACTACACCCAGGTTCAAATCTCAGCTCCCACAATTTCTAGCTTGTGTGACTTTTCACACCTCTGACCCTCATCTCCATCTGTAAAATGAGAATACTCTTGACTGCTTGCTTCCCAGCGTTGGTGGGATGAAATGAGATCGTATAGGTGCCGAGGAAACGTAAGATAGTATTAGTAGCAGCAGGTGTGGTTGTGTTCTTTTGAGATTTCTGGGCCAGAGCCCCTTGAATGTTGTCCTGTGATCTCTAACAGAAAACAAAACAAAATTCACACATCCTCCTTTGGAAGCAGCTTGGAGAGTCCCCAGTGTTAATGGCTGCCTTCCCTCACGCCTTGTTGTCATTGGTTGTTTGGTGCTGGGGAGTCCATTTCAATTCATAGTCACCTTTGTGACAGGTAGAACTGCCCCCATAGCCTATTCTAGGCTGTAGTCTGTGGGGAAATAGATTGTGGGATCTTTGTCTAATGCAGGCCTGGGTGGATTCGAAATGCCAAACTTGGTTAGCAGCCTTTTCACCCCCAGGGCTCCTTCCTGCCTTCCTTGTGTTAGGTGTCCCCCATTTGACAGATGGGCAAAGTGAGGCCCTCTGAAAGGTGATGCCACGAACCCAAGAGGTTCTTTTCTAAAGGGCACCAAAATAAGGTCTTGTGTCCTACAGCCAGGCAGCCGAGGCTGGTCCAAAGGCAACGAGAGAAGAGATGGACAGGGTCGGACCAGAGCCCTGCTCTCAAACTCAGACCCTTATTAGTCCAGCAGGCAGCAAGACTGAGAGAGGCAGGCCAGTGTGCAAACTCTACAAGAGGGTCTTGTGATGGGGACGTTGGGCAAGTCTCTGGCCCCGGTGGCCCTGAGTTTTCTCTCTGAGCTGATCTGGGGTTTCTCGGGTGTCTGACTTCCAGGAAGTTGAGGTCCCAGCTGTGCCTCCCCCTTCAAGCCCGAGCCTCCCTCAGTTTCCAGTCTGTGGAAGCGGTGGTTCACGACCGCCTTGCCTGCCTGCGTGAGGGCTGTGGAGATGATGTCACCCGCCCCCAAGCCACAAACGTCACTCCTGATGGCCACAAATGTCTTACCAACAGGTGACCTTTGAAAGCGAGCTGTGGGTGCCTGCTGCAGCCAAGCCTGCTCCCACCTCTTTCTCACTCCCTAGCTCCGCTGCGGGGGCGGGGCCGCTGCGGGGCGGGGCCGCTGCGGGGGCGTGACCTCGGAGGGGCGGGGTCGCTGCGGGGCGGGGCCGCGGAGGGGCGGGGTCGCGAGTGCAGCCAGACGCCGCGAGCCCGCCACACTGGGCTCCGCCGCTAGCTGAGCACACGCGGCCCCGCGGGGATGGACGCCCGGCGCGCGGCCCCAGACAGACCGACTGTCGTCTCTGCTGAATGACCTCCACTCCGTGTGACCAATGGGCTCGAGGTCCCACTGTCCGCCTGCTTCTCCCTGTGTGACTGACAACAGCACAGAGGTCTGTCTGACTGGTTGCCTGTGTGTCTGCCTGACTGCCCTCCTGCCTATTGCTGGACTTCTCCATTTGTCTGCCGGTCTGTCCATCCCTCGGTGCATCCGATTGGTCCCTGCATGATAGTGCCCGTCTTCTGTCTGTGTTGTGACCTCTCTGGAGGTGGCTGGTCCATCGGCGTGGGCTGCATCTGTGCTGGGTAGCCACCTGCCCTCCTGGGGCCCCCGCTGCCCGTTTTGGGGGGTGGCAGTTCATTTGACTGTCTTGTTGATGACTCAGGGAAGCTTGTGGGTTCCCACCCTAGATCCTTGCCCATCCTCTTGGACCCTTATCTCCCACTCACGCTGAGCCTAGCCCCAGGAGCCCACAGGCTGCCCCAGGCACCTGAGTGGGTTTCCGAGGAGAAGCTGAACCACAGGTAATGCACTCCTGGCTCTCTGCTGGCCTGGGTGGCCTCTCTGCCTCAGATGCCCGTCCCTTGCCTAAGACATCCAGGGCACAGGGAAAGATCCAGAGAGAGGGCGCCTGTGCCCCGGTCACAGCCGGGGACACTGAGGCACTAAAGTATCATACAGTGAAGCTAGGTGGCTCAGGGTGAGGGGAGTTCTTTGTGGGTGGACATCAGCAGAATGGCTGAGATGACCCCAGGAGCTGTCTGTGGAAACAGCTAAAGGGGTGGGGTCAGCAGGCAGGTTCAAGGCCACACATTGACCCACAGTCACACTGGCTCTGGGCAACTGAGCTGGGTGGGGATGGCTATGGGTACAGGGAGTGTGATGTTTTTACGTGGCCCATTCAGTGGTGGTGGTGGTGGTGGTGGTGTGATCACCTTTGTGTGGCTTCAACATTTTATTACCTTTCTGTCTAATTCTTACACAGTCCTTTGAAGCAAGGGCAGGTGGGCCCATTTCAAAGAAATGGGGCTCAGACAGGTAATGATTTCCGCAACGTGGCTCAACTCGCAGGCAGCTGGGTGGGTCTCAGCCTGGCCCAGCAGCTGCCCTTCTCAAGCTGTCTCCTCGTCATTCTCTCTGAAAGCTGACAGCATTGGGGATGGGCCTGATGGTGAGGGAGAGGTGAGCCCAGGTATGAGGGAGCATGGAGGAACGGCAGGTTGGTCCTCCAGGGAAGGCCTGGCAGGTTGCCTCCACAGATGGGTTGAATGTTGACTGTGAAAGAGGGAAGGGATACTCCTGGCAGAGTCCCCAGGTGAGGAAACACCTGGGCCAGGGAACTGAGGACTCATTGAGGAATATCATGTTCACTGAGCTGCTCAGCTAGAGCAGGGGGCCCAGGGCAGAGGTCTTAGGAAGTCACGAGGTGGCCCTTGGGAGGATACCTGCAGCTGGGGTGCAGTGGGGATTTCAGAAGCACATGCAGAGTGGGGGAAAACCTGGTGGTTCAGAGTCTGTCTGCGGGACCTCCGGGGAGTCTCTCTGCTTCTACTCGCCTTAGTTTACTCATCTGTAAAATGGGACAAATGGAGCTCTGTCCTTGTGCGGCTGTTTGTGAGACATCCAGAGCATAAACTTGTGAGAGCTGCAGGTTGGAGGCCTGCCCAGAGTTGGTCTCAGATACCAGCTTCCCTCTTTGGAAGGTAATTTGTGCTCTAAGAGGCAGCTCAGATCTGTGGAGGGGAAAGGCCAGACTCCAGGAAGCTGCAGGGACTCTTGGGTAGCTGGGGTCCTGCTCACCCAGACCCTTGGGCGCTGGCCCAATCAGGTAGCAGGCACTTCAAGATATCCCATAATTCCCACACCACCAGGTAAGGCTGGTGGCCTGCCTCAGCCCATTTCACAGATGAGGAGACAGGTCCAGTGAGGAGACCCTGGCCCCAGGACATTCCACCATGAGCTAGGATTTGGCCTCATTCTGTCTGATGTCAAGACCATAGCCCTGTGGATAGGATACCCTGAAAACAAGATTCATGTCCAGGGGCATCTTCTGAGGGGTAGCCAGGGTGGCTGGGCATCCAAAGGCAGGTGAGAAGCCCCCGGAGGGAGGTCCCTGGTCCTCTGCTCCCCACAGTGCTTCAGCACAGCCCTGGTCCTGCCCGCCCAGCCCTGGGGGGTGTCTGGATCCTTATTCAGCCCCTCAGCTGATGGAGCTGAGAGCCCTTGTACCTGGAGGGGCCAGAACTGGGGTGAAGGTGGGGAGAGCAAGGCAGAGCTGAGCCCCAGGGGCTGCAGCCACCTATCCTCTGGTGAGGTCATAGTCAGGCCAAGAGAAGGGGCTGGGGCCCGGTGGGTGGTGAGTAGGGGAGCCCAGAGGAGGAGGCCAGCTCAAGAGGTGGGAGGTCCGCAGGTCACCAAGAGCTTTGAGAGGCGCCAGCTTCTCTTCACTGCAACATCAGGGCCTCCCTAGGGCCCTAGATAAAACCTGTTTGTGTAGAGTTGATTCAGATTCATAGTGACCCTACAGGGCAGAGTAGAACTACCCCACAAGGCTGCCAAGGCTGTAATCTTTACGGAAGCGGATTGTCACATCTTTGTCCTGTGGAGTGGCAGGTGGGTTCCAATCATGTCTTTTGGTTAGTATCCAAGCGTTTAACCGCTGCACCCCCAGAACTCCACCTGATAGCTGCCTGAATGAAAGGAAGAGGAGCAGCCTCACCTGGTAGAGATAGCACCTTCAGAAACCCCACAGCCATGACTGACCACACAGCCCTCCTCCACGCAGCTGGGATGCCCCAGGTCAGGTGGGGGGCTTTGGGCCTGGCTCCCCAGGCCACTGCCGGTTGTGATCTTGGGTTGTAGAGTCAGCCAGGCCTGGGTTCGAATCCCAGATTCAGCACTGTCACCTGTGTGACCTCCAATAAGCCACTCAACCTCTCTGAACCTCAGTTTTCTCGTCTATAGTATGGGAGTCAGAAGGCCTATCCTGGATTCATTGTAAGGAATATATTCAACATGCACCTATTAAGGCCTGCCGTGTGTCAGGCTGTGAGGCTGAACAGGTGTCTGTGGAGCTTCCAGACTGAGACAGACTAGGAAGACAGGCCTGGTGACCTGCTTCTGAGAATCAGGTGGTGACAACTGTATGGGTCACAGCAGTGCGATCTCCAGCCTGTCGTGGGGATGGTGCAGGATAGGGCAACAGCTTGTTCCTTTGTGCACAGGGTCACTGTGAGTCAGGAGGTGACTTGATGGTAGCTAACAACCCATGGGGACTTGCTAGGGGCCACGCAGGGAATCATTTAGAAGTAGAGGGAAGAAAGCTGAGACATCACAGGAACAGACCCTTCCCTGTGGAGGGCAGTCTTCCCAACCTCCTGGCCCGCCTCACATGCTCCCCCTGCCCTGCCTCCAGTGCCTTCAAGGACTGGGAGTGGAGGGAGAGGACTCAGCTGGGAGGATCCCACTCCCACCCCCAGCTCACAGGTGCCACCACCCCCACTCCTTGCCCTGGCCCCTGGCCAAAGGGACTTTTCACACCAGCTCAAATGAGAGCTCTGAGTAAACCTGGAACTTCTCAAACGATGAGAATGTTCCCTGGGGTGAGGGAAGGGGGCCCCCCGTGTGAGGGCCCCAACTGGCCACAACATTTGCAGCAGAGACCAGCCCCAGCTGGCCTGCTGGCACCTGCAGCCCCAGGAGGGACCCAGTCCCCCAAATCACCCCCAAGGAAGTGGGACAAGAGCCGACCTGGCTCCTGGATCAGACCGAGCCTTCCTTGCTATGTGACCATGGACAAGGCTCTGGACCTCTCTGGACCTGAATTTCTTCATCTGCCAAGTGCACTTGATGGTTTAGTCCAGGCCTGGGGCCTGCAAACATTCTCCAGTGTGGGTTAGTCACAGTCAGCCCCATTTGGCCTGGTCTGGGGCAGGTTGGCAGAGGCTTGCTGGGAAAAGAGAGGAGAGAAAATAGGCTGCTAGCCCTGTCTCTAACACCCTACCTTCCCCACATCAGAGGTCCTTTCTTCTGCTACTATGCCTAGGGCCAGGCTACCCAAAGCAGCACCTACTGGTCTGGGGGAAACAGGGCTGGAGTGACAGGGTGGCCTATAGGAGCTGGGAGAGGCTGCACCATCAGCAAGGTTGCCCAGGCTGGTAGACATTGCAAGACATAGAGAGATTGAATAGGTATGGAGAGGTTGCTGGGACAGCTTAGATGCTGAGCTGAGAGGTTGCACAGGCTGGGGGAAGTTTCAGGAGGGAAAGGTGCTTCAGGCTAGGACAGGCTGTGTGAAGGGGGACCATTCACTGCCTGGCTGGGAGACACAGAGAGAGGCTGAGAGGTTGCATAGGCTGTGAAAAGACAGGCCCTTCCCTTCATGTTCCCAGGTGCCTTGGTGCAGCTGTCCCTAGATACCCACAACCTAGCCCTCACCTCTGGCCAAACAAAATGAAAAAGCAACTAATATTAGCCACATGCCTACAGTGTACCCAGCACCTGCCTCACATTCCCTCAGCCGGGCCAGAGCCTCTCCCTCCATTCTCCAAATAAGGACAACTGAGACTCAGAGGAAGGAAGAGAGTTGCCAAGGTCTCATTGTGGGTAGTGGCAGGGCCACCTTTCTGGTCTGGGGCCACTGGGCTGTTTCTAGCCTGAGAGCTCCACTTGGCTAAGAACTCACTTTGTGACACTAGGCAGGTCACCATCCCACTCTGAAACTTCCTTGTTATTAATCTGATGACAGTGATCACTCAGACTCTGGGAGTTGAGATTGTTACCAAGAGGTGAGGGTGGGGTGGGGAGAAGGCTGGGAGTTCCTGGGGACAGTGACAAGGCTGATGGGGAAACCAAGACCTCTCTCAGGGGCTGCCTCTGGCACTGTTCCTTGTACTGCTAGACTCAGCAGTGCTTAGCTTCATTCATTCATTCATTCCTTCGTCAGCTACTTGTTGAGCATCTACTGGGTCCCAGTCTCCATTCTGTGTAGTGAAGAGACAAACAATCAACAAACTCACTGCTGTCGAGTCGGTCCCGACTCATAGCAACCCCTCCTTGGGTTTCCGAGGTGGTATCACTGTTGAAGTAGATTGCCCAACCTTCCGAGGAGTGGCTGGTGGATTTGCACTGCCAGCCCTGGATAGGTTTCCTTACCTGTGGGAGCTTACATTCTATGACAGAGACAGACCATAAACATAAAATCGGCACTGAGTCACAATATTACAAGTGCTATGAAGGAGACAAAGCAGGGGGTTTATGCCACAAAGAGCCTCAAGGGCGATCCACTTGCGACAGAGCAGATGGCCTCTCTGAGGTGGAAAGTTTGAGACTGAAAGCCATCCTTTAAGGAAGCAGAGAAAAAGTGTTCTTGCAGCAGGAACGACACATGCAAAGGCCCTGAGGTGGGAAGAGAAGTGGGAACATTGGAACTTTTACCCCCATCCTGTACATAGAGGCCCTCAATGCACTGGATTTAACCAAAAGGAGTCAAAAAGAATAAGATTTAAGCTTGCAATGTAGTGTACATAGGTTTTAACGTTAAGGGTAACCCTCACATCCACTGCATTAGGAAGTTTTCTCTTTCATTAGCTATTCATTTACCAAGAGTTCTGAGCACTTGCTGTATGTTGGGCACTAGCCGGTCATTGGCTATTCAGGAGTAACGGACAGACACATGGCTTCTGTGTAGAGGTGCTCAGAATGAGACCTGTGTGCCTCTGGGGAGGGTGAGCCCCAGGGGAAGGAGTGAGTCACAGCCCTTGGAGAGGTCAAAAAGATTTAAGAGGAGATGATATTTGAACTGGGTTTTGAAGACTGAGTAGGAGTTGACAGTTGGCCAAGGAGGGTAAGGAATTCCCGTGGCTGAGACAGCATGCCCAAAGCCTGGAATCCAGATGATGGGCGTGTTGGTGGAGGTGTCAGGAATCTGGTGTAGCTGGAGTCCAGGATGGAAGGTGAGGGATAGAGGGTATGTGTTGGAGGCCAGATCCCAAAAGATCTTGAATATCGTTTACTCTGGAGGTCACTGGGAAGCCAGGGAGTGGCACGGTTGGTGTGAGGTCTGATTGGAGGGGTCACACCAGGGAAGTCAGGGAGGAGGTCCAACAGAAGGGCAGGTGGACAGAAGCCCTAAAAGACCAGGGAGAACCTCGGAGCCCTTTCTTCTGTGTTCCTTCTTGGAAAGTCCCTCAATCTGGACACTTCCCTGTTGGTTTTTGATTCTAACATTTCTGGGGAGTCCCTCCTCACCTACCCCATTTCTTCTCAATCCCTGTGGGAACCGGTCATTTTACTTTTACCATACCCTCACCTTTCACTTTCAACCCACAACCCCTCATTGAAGATGATGACTGATTTGAGGAACCCATCAAATCCCATTCCTGAATAATCGGTGAGGTAATGAAGATACAGGGAAGCCGAGAACTTGGGTTGTTTTCCAGTTTGGGGAAGTTGAATAAAGCTGCTTTGAACTTTATGGTGCATGTTTGCTGGTCTGCTTATGTACACCTTTTCTCTTAGGAGTATAACCTAGAAATGGAATTGTTGGGTCCTTTGTGTAGGCAAAATTTTCCAAAGTGATCTTACCAATTTGCACTCCTACCAGAATAATAAACAGAATAGAGAAGAAGAGTTTCAGTTACTCCATCTCTCTTCCAGCACTGGGAATTGTCTATCTTTTTTCATTGTAGCCATTTTGGATTGGTAGGTAGTGGTATTATATTGGGATATAAATTTGCATTTCCTCCATAAATAATGATTTTGAGCACCTTTTCATATGCTTTTTGGACACTTGGTTGTCCTCTTTTGTGAAGTGTCTAAGTCTTTTGTCCATTTTTTTAAAAAAATTGTGGTTTCTTTTCTTTCTTTCCTATTGCTTTATTGGAATTCTTTATATATTCTTGATATTAGACTTTTGTCAGATTATCTATCTCTGTCCGTCTGTCTGTCTATCTATCTATCTCTCCTCCTATTTTGATTTCTTTTTCCATTCTCTTAAAATTCTTAATTTTGAAGTTCAATTTATCAGTCTTTTTTTTTATGGTTAGAAATCTGTGTGCTGTTTGAGAAATGTCGCCTGCCCTAAGGTCATGATGACCTATGTTTTATTACAGAAACTTTAGTGTTTCTCGGGGAGCTCTGGTGGCGTAGTGCCTAAGGCACTTGACTGCTAACCAGAAGGCTGGCGGTTCAAATCCACCAGCCACTCCTCGGAAGGAAGGTTGGGCAATCTACTTCTGTAGTGATACCACCTCAGAAACCCGAGGAGGGGTTGCTATGAGTCAGATCCGACTCAACAGCAGTGAGTTTGGTTTTGGTTTGAGTGTTTCTGGAGTTGATTTTTTATGTATGGTGTGAGGTTTGGGGGCTCGAGTTTTAATTTTTCTATATGAGTACACAAGAATCTTTGTAAAAAGTATCATGCTTTTCCCACTGCTTTCTGGTGGTGCCTATGTTGAAAATCAAAGGGCTCTATGTAAGCCTATTCCTGGACTCTTCTTTTCCATGGGCCAGTTTGTTTTTTCTTGCACCAATGCCAGACTTTATTAATTACTTTAAAAGTACTGATATTCTTCTTCAGAATTGTCTATTCTCAGTCCTTTTCATTCCTGTATAGATTTTAGAAATAATCTATCAAACCCTTGCTGGGATTTTTTTTTTTTTTTAATCTTAGGATTTCACTGAAACATTAGTTCAATCTGGGGAGAAATGAAATCTTGAATACATTGTGGTGTCCAATTCATGAACATAATATTTGCCTCCATTTACTTATATTTTCTTTAATTTATCTTAGTAGTATCTTATAGTTTTCTGTGTGAAAGGTCTTGTACATTATTCATTATAGTTATTCTTAGGTATTTGATATTTTAAAATGGTAATGTAAGTTGTGTAATTAAAAACATTCCATGTTTGCTGTTTGTTGTTGTGTTGTCGTTTTGCCGTCGAGTCGGCCCCAACTCATAGTGACCCCTCCTTGGGTTTCCGAGGCAGTATCACTACGAAAGTAGGATTGCCCAACCTTCCTTCCGAGGAGTGGCTGGTGGGTTTGAACTGCCAGCCTTCTGGTGAGCAGTCAAGTGCCTTAGGCACTATGCTACCAGAGCTCCTGTTGTTGTTGTTGTTGTTGTTATGTGCCGTCGAGTCGGCCCCGACTCATAGCGACCCCTCCTTGGGTTTCCGAGGCAGTATCACTATGGAAGTAGGATTGCCCAACCTCCTGTTAGTGAGTAGAAATTCAGTCTTTTTTTTATATTGACCTTGCGTTCACCCAGCTACTGCTAAAGCTACCCATCTCTACAGCCTTTTTGTCAATGGTTTATCTGTTGAGTTTCCTTTTTCTAGATACTCAAATCCTGCACCATTCCATCATTTTAGTTTTCAAACTTTTCTGAATGTATTTATTTTTCTTGCCTTATTGCATTGGCATTGACTGTGATCTCCAGTTCATGACATTCTTGTCTTTTTCTTAACCTCAGAGAGAAAGTGTTCAGTATTTGACTATTAAGGATTTTATATATATATATATATATATATATATATATATATATGTGTGCTCTTTATCAGATTAAAGACGATTCCTTCTATTCAATGTTTTCTCAGAGTTTTTCTTTTTATACATATAATCAAGTGTGTTTCTGAGCCTATTAAACAGTCATATAACTTTTTTTCTTTATTCTGTTAATGTGGTGAAGTAGATTTCTGATTTTCAAATGTCAAACTAGATTTGCATTCTTGAAATAAACCCCATGTGATAATATATTATCTATTTTTGTATATATAACCAACTTTCATTTGTTAATATTTTGTTTAGGATTTTTGCATCTATATTCATGAGAGACATTGATCTACATTTTAACTTTCTTTTAATGTCAAGCATTGTTATCAAGGTTATGTCTTTTAATTCTAGTGTTTAGTTCAGTTGCATTTAATATAAGTACTGATATGTTTAGGATAAAGTCTGCCCTTTTCCTGTTTGTTTTCTTTTTGTTCCCATCTGTTCTTTGTTCCCATTTTCATATTTGTCCTTTTTTTAAGAGGCTTCCCATCTGGGATTATTTTTCTATTGCCCCCCCCCCAAAAAAAAAACCCCTCACTTTTTCATATATTTTGAAGCAGATTTAATAGTGATAAATTCTCTCAGTACCAACTCCCTCTTTTTTTTTTTTTTTTTTTTGGTCTGAAAATATTTTTACCTTGCTGTCATTTTTTTTAAAAAATTAAATTAGGATTTAATTCACAAACCACAAAATCCACCCTTTTGAACTGTACAATTCAATGGTTTTTAATCCATGCAGTCAACACCACTGTCTAGTTCTAGAACATTGTCATCACTCCAGAAGGAAACCCTGTGTTCATTAGCAGTCACTCCCCACTCACCTCAGCCCCAGCCCCTGGCAACCACTAATCAATTTTCTGTCTCTCTAGAGACAGAATGGCAGGATTTACCCAATGGCAGGATTTACCTTCTCAATGGCAGGATTTACCTTCTTAAAGCCATCCTAGTGGCCACTCGAGTGCTATATAACTTGTTTGCCCTCCCATGTTTCTAACAGTTTTTTTCCGCTCTGTGTTGGTAATTATTCCCAATGGCAGGATTAGTCTGATACCAACTGCTCCATCAGAACCAAAGTGTAAGTTTCTCCTCCATGCAAGTTTTATTTTATGAAACTAAGAATCCCATTTTAAATGTTATGAGATAGTTTAGACATACAAAGAAGCATAAACCAAACCAAACACCAAACTCACTGCCATCGAGTCGGATCCGACTCATGGCAACCCCTCCTTGGGGTTTCCAAGGTGGTATCACTGCGGAAGTAGGTTGCCCCGTCTTCATTCCGAGGAGTGGCTGGTGGGTTCGAACTGCCAACCTTCTGGTTAGCAGTCAAGTGCCTTGGGCACTGTGCTACCAGAGCTCCCACCAAGAAGCATGTTGTTGTTGTTGTTGTTAAGTGCCGTAGAGTCGTTTCCAACTCATAGTGACCCCATGCACAGCAGAACGAAACACTGCCCGATCCCACGCCAGCCCCACAATCCCTGCTATACTTGAGCCCATCATCACAGCCACCGTATCAATCCATCTCATTGAAGGCCTCCCCCTCTTTCGCCGACCCTCCACCCTACCAAGCATGACATCCTTCTCCAGGGAATGGTCGCTTCTTACAACATGACCAAAATAGGTGAGACGAAGTCTGGCCATTCTTGCTTCCAAGGAGCATTCTGGCTGCACTTCCTCCAGGACAGATCTGTTAGTTCTTTTAGCAGTCCACGGTACTTTCAGCATTCTTCGCCAGCACCACAACTTAAGAGGCATCAGAACAATATAATCAGTAGTTCCTATCACTCAGCTTAAGCACTCCCTCCGCATCATGTCTTTCCTACACTGTTCTAAATTGGTATCCATCGTCTCCAATTTATTTATACTTTCCTAACATATATATGATCATCTAAACAGTATACTGAGCTGTCTTACGTGTTTTTAGGTGTGACACCAATGGTTTTATTAGGTATATGTTTTTCTCTAACTTACTTTATCTCTCTCCGCATTTTGATTGTGGAAGTCGTTGGCTTTGTTGTGTGTAGCTGTAAGAGATTCATTTTTCCATTGAGTGATGACCCCATCATTAATTTTTCTCTTCTCCTGCTGGTGGACATTTAGGTTGTTTCCAGTTTTTCACTATTAATGTCAACACTGCTACAAACATTGATCCACATGCTTCTTGTACACACGTGCTAGAGTTTCTTTAGGAGTGTATATATAGTGTGAAATTGCTGGGTCTTGGACAGGTGCTTGCTCAAGTTTATTAGATCATGCCAAACTATCTTCCAGACCAGTAATATGAATGTACATTTCCACGAGCTGTGAAAAAGAGTTACTGTGCACCATGCCCTCAGCAACGTATAATGTCAGACTTGCATTGTCTACCAATCTGATAAAGTTAAAATAATATGTCATTGTGGTTTTGTATTTGCATTCCCCTGTTGGATGGTAAAGTTCAGCACTTGATATTCTCCAAAGTGCTTACCACTATCTGACTTCCTATCCCCAAGCCTCTCCACCTCCCCAGAAGCTCTTGAAATCTGGCCAACGTTTAGTCTGAATTACCACAATCCCAGACATCATTTCTGGCCACTAGAGCCTGATGGATGAGCACCTCTCTGGGGCGCCATCCTCCCCAGCACTGTACTGGGGTGCTTCATGCACAGTGTGTCTTCAATGCCCACAAGAAACCTCCAGCCAAGATTCATGACCCACATTTTGCAAATGAGCAAACTGAGGATCAGAGAGGTCAGGGAACTTGCCCAAAGACACACAGCTGGGGCCCAAGTCAGGAATCTTCATTCTTTGGCGGGAGCCCCCATGGGCAGAAAGCTGCAGGGGCTCACATAGCAAGGTAGCCTTTAGGGCACCTTCTGTCCTTCATTCAGGAAAAACACCTGGTGGTCTGATCTGCATGGGGGTCCCTGCTTGGCACTGGGAAATAAGTTGTTGTTGTCTGAATGGGAAGACTCATAGAAGGATGGACTCAAGGCAGGGTGGGCAGTGGGAGGAGTCCCCACTTGATGTTGTAGGAGCCCATAGAGGACACGATGGAGAAGTATTCACTGTTTGAGGCTGATGTTGCCCAGAGCGAGGGGTTTATTTCAGTGTGGAATATGCCTGAACCCTATTGGGAGAGAATTAGAACGTTTACAACCTCTTTCAGTCCTGATGACAGAGGGTGTGAGAATCTCAGTTGGATGCTGATGTGTGTTAAACACCAATCTGTTACCTTTGATCTTTCTCCCATCTCCCAGGACTCTTGGGAAGACAATGTTGTTGTTGTTATTTGCTGTTGAGTCAGACCAGACTCATAGCTACCCCTCCTTGGGTTTCTGAGGCAGTATCACTATGGAAGTAGATTGCTCAACCTTCCTTCCGAGGAGTGGCTGGTGGGTTTGAACCGCCAGCCTTCTGGTTAGCAGTCAAGTGCCTTAGGCTCTACGCTACCAGAGCTCCCTGGGAAGACAATAGTCTCTCACTAAAATTCAGTTGCAGACTTTGGTTTTTCCTTGTATTTCTTTAAAGCATGATGAAAACATGCAACCATGGATATGATTGCTTGGGGTTAAATTTTAAAAAGAGAGTTGGTTTAAAGAAAAAAATATTACATACCCGTGGTCTACAAAGATGGTCAAAATTTTAAAAAGTGGGAAATTTTGGAAACTCTTGGCTTCATCCTTCCGGTGCCCTCCATTTCTGATGCTCTAAATTCTGTATCAATCATGGCTGTTTACTGAGTGTTTATGAGTCAGGGGCCAAGTCCTAGGCTTTATGCAAATTTCTTCCTCAAATTCTCAGAAAAACCCTGGAAGCAGATTTTCTGTCTCCATTTCACAAAGCTTGGAAGTGCCAGCCCAGAGAGACATGGTCAGTAAGTGTCAAGTTGGATCTGAATACTACTGTGATGCCATGGTCTGTGCCCTTCACCACTGCCTCCTTGATGACTTTGTTAGAGGTTGGGGGGGGGGCTATGGCTGGGGTCTGAGTAGGATCTAGGGGAGCAGGGAAGGTATCCAGAGGGTGGAGCTCTTCCCGTTGTGAGTCAGGCATGGTGTCTGGAAGAAGCCATGTGTATGACTTGGTCACTGTGTGCGTCATCCCTCTGGCCTTCAGTTCCAGCTACACTCCTGCTTTTGGGGACCAGTCTGGCTGGGACTCCAGGGTCTGGGCAGGTGGACACACTGGTCTCTGGTTGGCACTTCCCCAAGCAGACACAGAACTTTCCAAAGTTGGGTGCAAAGGGCAAAGTGCCGCGAAGGGCCTAGCATTGACAGCCTGGTGGGTCGTTCTGCAGCATAAAGCATCTAAGACCACTCTCCGTGAGTGGACTTGCTCAGCTCTCCAGGTAGGGCCCTTCTCCATCTGGGCCAGAACCAGGGAGTCCCTTTGCCTGCCCTTTGTCCTGCTTGGTTAGGCCTAGAGGTCTTAGGGTGTCATTTAGTAAGAAACTTCATTATTGGGAGCCCTGGTGGCTCAGTGCCTAAGGCATTTGACTGATAACCAGAAGGTTGGCAGTTCAAACCTACCAGCCACTCCGCCGAAGGAAGACGGGGCAATCTACTTCTGTAAAGACTGACCGCCTAAGAAACCCAGTGGGGGTGGCTATGCATTGGAATCAACTCAATGGCAATGAGTGAGTGAGAGTTTATCTTTGTGTGTGTGTGTGTGTGTGTGTGAGAGAGAGAGAGATTTGGGTGAAAGTTTACAGAGGAAATTCACTTTCCATACAGCAGCTCGCATACACTTTGTCTCATGACATTAACTACAATTTACCACAATGCAACAGCTCCCCTCCCACTTCTATAGTTACTTCTTCCCTGTGTCCATCCCTCCATGCACCCCTGCCCCCTGAGCTGTCTCCCTGTGCATAAGCAGCCCTTCCTTCTCCCATGATTGTTCTCTCCAGGGAGTGTATCTACCTCAGGTAAATGTTCAACTCATATGCCTGTCTTTTGTTTGGCTGAAAGCCACAGGTATGGGTTCAATTCCAGACCTGAAGGGCAGCAAGGGGCCATAGTCTCAGTGGTTCCACCAAGCTCTATCAGACCAGCAAACCTGGTTCCCCCTCCCTTTTTTTTTTTTTTCAAATGGTTTTGAGTTTTGTTCCACATGGTTCTCGCTCTCTGTCCAGGGTCTCCACATAGATCCCCCTCTGAGTGGTTGACAGTGGTAGCCGGGCACCATCTAGTTCTTCTGGTCTCATAGTCATATAGGCTGAGGATCGTATGGTGTACCAGTCACTAAGACTAATTGATCCCATGAATCTTTGGTTTTCTTCATTCTTTGCTCTGGATGAGGAGAGACCCATCATTGCATCTAGATGGCTGCTTGCAAGCTTTTAAAATCCCAGTCGCTACTCGCCAAAGTAGGAGGTGGAACAATGTTTTGTGTAGTAAGTTATGCCAATTGAGCTTTATGTTCCCTGCAACTATGGTGCCGAGCCCACCGGTTCAACAGAATTTATCTTAACCTTATCTCAGTTATTGAATCTTTTGATATTCAATAACCAACCAACAAACAAAACCCAAACCAAACAGCAAAACCAAACCCATTGCTACTGAGTAGTCATCAACTCATGGAGACCCCAGGTATTCAATAGACATCTCCCTCCTTCCTTTCTTCGTTCATTCATTTTTATTGTGGTTTGGGTGAAAGTTTACAGCAAATTACTTTTCCATTCAATGATTTATACACATTTTGTTTTGCAACATTAGCTGCAGTCCCCTCAAGGTGACAACAGTCTTCCCACTTCCTCCCTGGCTTCCTGTTTCCATGTCTTTCTTTCTTGCCTTTGAGCTTTGTTTTCCCGTCCGTGCTGCCCTTTTGATTTCATCCGGTTGATTGTTCTGAGGAGTGCATTCCTCATGTTTTTCACTCTCTAGGACTGGCTGTTGTTTGGCTGCAAGGGATCACCGGTGGGTAGGTTCAGTTCCAGGCTTGAAAGGTGACTAGTGGCCACAGTCTCGGGGGTTCCACCAGTCAGATCTGGTCTATGATTTTGAATTAGTTCTACATTTTTCTCCCACTCTGTCCAGGACTTTCTGTGGTCCTAACCAAAGTGGTTTATAGTAGCAGCGGGGCACCATCTAGTTTGTCTGGTCTCAGGTAGTGGAGGCTGTGGTTCACATGGTCCATGAGTCCTTTGGACTAATTGTTTCTTTGAGTCTTTGATTTTCTTCACTCTTCTTTCCTCCTGAAAGGGAGAGACCAGTGGTTACATCTCAGATGGCTGCTCATAAGCTTTTAAGACCCCAGTCGTTTGCAGAACATTCCCTTATGGACCATATTATGCCAATTGACTTAGCTGTCCGCTGAGACTGTGATCCTGTGTCCCTAATCCCAGTGACCCATTCCCACAGGGTGACTGGTTATGGCTAAGAAGTTTTTATCTTTGCCCTCTGTTTGTGCTACTATATATATATATAGATGTAATTACCACTCATAAAAATAAACAAGAAAAACCAAACTCACTGCCATTGAGTCGATTCAGACTCAGTGATCCTCCTTTGGGTTTCTGAGGTAGTCAATCTTTACAGAAGTAGATTGCCAAGTCTTCCTTCTATGGAGTGGCTGGTGAGATTGAACCACCAACCTTCTGGTTGGCAGTCAAATGCCTTAGGTGCTATGCCATCAGGTGGAAATATCCTCTGCCAAACCTGCATATGGTCTTGGGTGTAACCCTGTTCACCTAGCCTGTATCTACTCACCAATTATAGATATGCTATAGATATATAATAGTGAACTCATACAATATTTGTCCTTTTGTGAATGACTTATTTCACTCAGCATCATGCCTTCCAGGTTCATGCAGTTTATGAGGTGTTTCCTGGATTCTTTGTCGTTCATTAATGTCGCATGGTATTCCATTGTGTAAATGTATCGGTTTGTTTGTCCATTCATCCGTTGTTGGACACATCTCTCTGCTATCGTGAACAGTGCTGTGATGAACATGGGTGTGCATGTGTCTGCTCATGTCAGTAGGGGTCTCCTTGGTGGGCTAACCCTGGATTTGTTATTCGGTAAGAAGCAGAAGACGGTGGGAAAGGTGGGTGAAACAACCATTTACAAGGGGCAAGAATCCTTTGGGGGCCCTCAGACCCTTGTTTCTTTGAGACAAATCCAAGAATTGAGGAAGGTCTGCCCGGGGAGAGGCAGGGATGAACGGAACGGGAGGCTCCTGGACCGCAGCCAGCCCACCTCTCGTGTGTGTCTTTTGCAGGCTGCAGGAGTCAGCATGCTGTGTGGCTGGGCCACCCTCTTCCTGCTGCTGATGTTCCAGGGTGGTAAGTAAGCCTGAGGTCTGCAGGTGGGGAGGGGCCAGCTTCCTCCCGTGAGCCTGTCAGGAGCAAGGCTGGAAGCTACAGGGTCAGGTCTATGGCTTCTCTTAACTCGAGGCTGACAAGGTCCAAGAGCCAGCTCTCTTTCAGCCAGAACCCGTTTGACCCGAGAGCTCTGTTAAAGAGAAATGCCCCACCGTGGCCCAGGCCATGGGCTTGGGCTTTCAAGTCTCTGGGGAGGATGAGAGAGTCCAGCCTTCACTCCCAACACTATCTTGGCTGACTCCCAACCCTCAGAGTGAGGAAGTTCTACCTTTGGTCTAACCTCAGTTTCTCCTTATGTAATGACTCTCCCTGGAGATTGTTTTGCAACAATTACTGGATCCTCTGCAGGCCCCATGTGCCTCAAAGGCTGGGGGTGGGGGAAAGAGGCAAAAAGTGTGAAAGCTAGGGAAGGCAGCCCCTGAAAGAGAAGTCTCACATAGCTTTGGGAAAGCCCTGGAGTCTGACTTGAGGGGTTGCTGCCTGGGGCTGGCAGACCCAGGAGAGCTCCCCAGAGGAGGGGGCTATGAGGAGGTAGGACCGAGCTCACAGGCAGGATTGGAGGCTGGATGGGGCAGGCGATGTTGTGGTCAGCCACCACTGCTGAGTCATCCATATTTCTCTGGTTTTTACCAAAAGACCCAGCATCTCAAATAGCTCCTTCAGGAAACAGATGTCAGCTCTTTTTTACTTTCCCTTTCTGATCGGCCAGCACCCATCCTGGCACTAAAAGGGCTTCAGGCCACCCGCCCCACCTCCACACCAGGACTGCAAATATGCCCCTGGAGTCCCTGATAGTTCAAGCAGTTAGCATCCTCAAGCGTTAATTGAAAAATTGGAGGTTTGAGTCCACCTGGAGGTGCTGCGGAAGAAAAGCCTGAGGATCTACTTCTGAGAAACCAGCCATTGACAAGCCCGCGGGGCACAGTCCTACTCTGATGTGCATGACGTCACCACGAGTCAGAGTGACCTCCATGGCTGGTGTTACTGCTATAGTGGCTGCTGTGTCCTGGGCGCTGAGCACGGTCTTGTTCCACTCTCCTGACGGCCCTGGGGGGTCCGCGCTACCCTGAGCCTGTTTTTCAGTTAAGAAAACTGGGGCTCAGGGAAGAGAAGGGGCAGATCTGTGACCAGACAGAGCCAGTTTCTGAATCTGCCTGACTCCTGTAGCCTTAGCCACGTGGCTCAGCTGCTGGCTCCGAGGGCTTCCCCAGTGTGACCTCATCTAAGTGCCTCAGTACCTCTGGGGTGAGAGGTCCACACCCACAGCTTACAGACAGGTTTTGTGTGACATGTCCGTGGTTGCACTCGGCATGGCTTCTCACTGCCATGATGCTTTCATAACCCCAGGCGTGCAAAGGCCCCGGGGGCTGGGGGACAGGTCTCAGCCACCTCCATGCCAGCTTGATCCCCAATATTTCATCCTAAGCTTGAGGACAAACCTGTCCCTTAGTGGCCTTGAGCCCAGCTGGGAATGACAGCTCCTTTCCAAGTTCCTGGAATCCTGAGAGATGAGCTTGGAGAAGACACAGCCACACGGTGGTTCCTGCAGCCCCGGGTTTGAGTCCTGTCCAGATCAGCCTCCTTTAGTCCACAAGGAGCTCTGGTAGCATAATGCCTAAGGCATCTGACTGCTAACCAGAAGGCTGGCCGTTCAAACCCACCAGCCACTCTTCGGAAGGAAAGTTGGACAATCCACTTCCGTAGAGATACCGCCTTGGAAACCCAAGGAGGGGTCACTATGAGTCGGATCCAATTCAATGGAAGTGAGTTTGGTTTTTTTTGGTCCACAAGGTGCCTTGTCTAGCCCCACGCAGCCTCATTGACTGGCCTTGTGTGCTATCCCAAGGGAAGCCCCTTCCTAGAACAGGATTCATTTCCATGACTCAGACTCCTGGGGCACTGTGTTGAGAGGATTCTGAGGCTGCATCCAGGGAGGGAGTGTCACGATAGATTAGTAATGTCTGCCATGTGTGTGACTAGGAAGAGCAGCAGCACAGACTAGGTTTTGCTGTCAGGGTGAGAGTCTCCGTGGCCTAGACCAAGAGAAACTAGACCTGTGGCCAGGTCTCCAAGCCCTGGGTGTCTCATTTGTAAAATGGGGGCAGGGGTTGGACTAGAGGATCTGTCAGGACATTTCCAGCAATAGCGCTCTGGGTTATCAATCCAGGTTCTGACCTAGAGTGAGACCCAAGGGTCTTCGTTAAACCCAAACTCACTGCCATTGAGTCGATTCCAACTCATAGTGACCCCCTGTGGGTTTCTGAAGCGGTAAATCTTTATGGAAGTAGATTGCCCAGTCTTCCTTCCACAGAGTGACTGGTGGGTTTGAACCACCAACCTTCTGGTTAGCAGTCAAATGCCTTAGGCACTATGCCACCAGAGCTACTTAGGGTCTTTGTTAGGTGAAGGAAAAAACTACTTAACATGCATCCACTTTACAAGGGAAGACAATTCCTGTAAATAATGGGATGGTGGTGGTGGCACTGGCCTTTGAATTTATCAAATAACACGAGAAATCCCTTATTGGGCTTCCCTTGTGCGGACTTCATGGAGTCCTGACCCTCTTGCTAGGTGTGGTTCCACACTCCCTGGCTTTGCCCTGTGTTGTGGGGTGTTTGGGACATGCCACACAGAAAGAGGAGAGTAACCAGGAGAAACCCCTGCCTGTGGCCGGAGACAGAACTTGGGTAGGAAGAGGTGCTGAGCTGGGGGCCTGCTCAGGTTACTGGATTTCACGCTGGGGAGTGTCTTGCCTTCATAATCAGTTTTGGAATTTAGGGGCTCAAACAAGGGATTCCCAGATGCTTAGTGACCATCCAGGGCCCAGGACCCCCTTGCCCACTCATCTTCCACTCCTGGGAGAGTAAAGGGACGCCTCACCCCATGCCCGGCAGCCCCAGCCCGCCCCCCACCAAAGCCTCTCTCTCCCCTGACCCTGCAGCCTGGGGCTGTTCCGACCTCGCCTGCTACTCCGACTACCTCCAAACAGTCACCTGTGTCCTGGAAATGGGGACCCTTCACCCCCACACCTTCACCCTCACCTGGTAAGTGGATCTGCTCTGAGAACATGGAGAAGAAGCAAGGAGGGCTGGGTTGGGGCAGGAACACAGGAGACCACAGCCTGAGTTGGACCTACTGTGTGTCAGGCAGGTGGCTTAGTAATAGCATAGCAGCTGCCTCTTCCCACAGCAGTTGGCTTCACCCCAAGAATGACTCTTTGAGGTGGGAGTCGCCATCACCACCTTACAAATATGGGTGCTTAGGACTTGCCTAGAGCTGCACTGTCCCATTCCATAGGCCACTCTGTGGTCCAAATAGTTCTGAGAATGGGTTTGAGATTCCAGGACAGCCAGACCCCCAGATGACTAGTTTTGAGCACCTACTATGTGCCAAGCACCTTGCTATGGGCTTCCCGTAGACCATCACTTCCAATCTTCACAATAACCCCATGAGAAAGGTCTCATTACTTTCATTTTAAGACGGGGAAAATGAGGCTCAGAGAGGGTAAGCAAGTGGCTTAAGATCACACAGCCAGTGAATGACAGAGATGGGATTCAAGCTAAGGCAAACTCACTGAAACAGTCTGATGACAAAAACCATGGGCACGTGCAGCTCAGGAAAAAAGAATCACTGGATTTCATGCCATCATCTATGCATCCATCCATTCATTCATAAAAACACTGATTACGCTCCTGCCAGGCACTGTTGTAGGCTCTGAGCATTCAGCAGAGCTCAAGACAGGCAAGGTCCCTGACTCCTTGATGCTAACATACTGTGTGTGGGGAGGAGCCGGGGAGATAGACATAAACACATGAAGAACAAGCAGGTTACTTTAGGGCAACAGTGAGTGCTACCAAGAAACAGAGACACTGGTAGAGAGGAAGTGGCATGAGGACAGTGGTCAGGACACTCTTGGGTCCAGGAGGCAGCCAGGGAGCTGGGGAAAGGGGAGAAGGCACGGCAGGGCAAATGGAGGTTGAGGAATAGAGGCCGGTGCCAGCTGGAGCAAGGGCAGGTAACAAGCAGAGAAAGCAGAGAGCAGCAGGGGCCAGATTCTGTTGTCTGGTGGGGAGGGCGTTAGGCAGGGGAGTGACAGGCAGTTTGAGAGGTTAGCAGGAAGGGAGGGCAGGTGAGGCAGGGACACCAGCCAGACCTCCAGGATAGTATTGGGAGGGCATTTATTCAGCAGAAGTTTCTATTTCAACAAAAATTTAACAAAGAACTGAGTCCACATATCCACCTGACACACAGCAATGTTGACCTTGGGGGTTGTTCAGAGCATGAATATGTGTATAAACCAAAAACCAAACTCACTGCTGTCGAGTCGGACCTGACTCATAGTGACCCCTCTGGGTTTCTGAGGCGATATCACTATGGAAATAGATTGCGCAACCTTCCTCCCGAGGAGTGGCTGGTGGGTTTGAACTGCCAGCCTTCTAGTTAGCAGTCAACTGCCTTAGGCACTATGGCACTGTTGTTGTTGTTATGTGCCGTCGAGTCAGCCCTGACTCATAGCGACCCCTCCTTGGGTTTCCGAGGCAGTATCACTACGGAAGTAGGATTGCCCAACCTTCCTTCCTGAATTAAATATCTGGTGAACTCCTATCCATACTTCAAAGCCCATCATTCCTGCTCAGTTGGAGTAAAAAAGCTAGAACATTTTCCCCAACCCTATCACACCAGCTGCTCCAGAAGTTTCCCCAGAGCTGGGAATAAGCTCATATCTCAGCCGTCAGCTCAGGTACCTATTAGGTGTTCTGTAGGCACTGGAGGGAGGAGGTCTGAAGTGTTCAAATCTTTCCTGTAGAACAGTGATCAGGTTGATGGAATGACAAGGGTAGATAAGGCTCAGTCCAGTCAGCAATGACCCCAAACTCCTAAAGTTGAGCTGCCACCCTAAATGAGGTAGTGAGTTCTTGGCGGCATGTAAGCCGAGCCTGGAACCTTCTGTGCAGGGGGAAGGGTTGGTTGGACCAGGTCCCTCTCAGCCCTGATATTGTGGTTTCTGCCCTGGTGCTGTGGGCTGAGCACCACTGGCTCCCAGACATGACCAGCTGCTCTGTCCTTGAAGGCAAGACCTGTATGGAGAACTGGAGGATGAGGTCACCTCCTGCAGCCTCCACCTGTCAACCCACAACACAACGCATGCATGGTACACATGTCACATGGATGTGTCCTTCTTCATGGCCGACGACATTTTCAGTGTCAACATGACAGACCCATCTGGCAGACACTCCTGGGAGTGTGGCAGCTTTGTCCTGGCTGAGAGCAGTGAGTATATCCCTTGGTCCCCAGAGCTGAGCAGATCCTGTGTGGGGACTGGGTCCTGTCTTCCCTGCCCTCTCCTCCCTCCATCAAAACTTGCATGTGTCCCATGCCTGCATCTCTTCTTTGAGTTCTGCTCCTTGTTACCAAGGCAGCAGAGAACTAATGAGATACACTATTTTTTACTAAGGTGTGATGGGTTGATACTACATTTGGACCTTAGGCACCCCCACCAAAAAAAAAAAAAAAAAGGCAGCAGGGGTGTGGAAAGGACTAGGCTGGGACCTAGGACTTAAGGGCTTCAGTAGCCACTCAGTCCCCACCCATCCGTGTGACCTTACACAAGGCATGCCCCACCTCTGGGACTCAGTTTCCCTATTTGTAGAGTGAAAACTCCTTTGACTCTGACCCTCTGAGATTCTGCTTCCATGATGAACCAAGTGAAGACATTGAGTCACAAAGAAACCCTTCTGCCTTTCCTCCCCCTTCTTAGCTCCAGTGACGCCTGGAGCTTCAGTCCAGGCTGGAGGTCAAGAGGAGCCCAGGGGCAGAAAACTGCTGGTAGAAGCAATTGTATCTCTGGATCGGAGCCAGGGCAAGGCAGGGGAGGCAGCGTGTGTGGAGTTTGGGAGTTTCTGTCCTGAGATTCCCCTTAGCAGGGCAGGGCAGATATGAGAGCTCAGTGATTCACACTCTTGGGGCTGGGTTTGCACCGTAGAGGGTATGGGTAAAGCCCCACACACACCCAGACTCCACACAGACTCATACACACTCACAGCCCCTGGTCCTGGGGCTCACCCATAAATAAACCGCAGATCAACTCGCAGATGGCCCGCCAGCCCCTGGCCTAGAGGTAGGGACACTGAGGCCCACAGAGTCACACACAGCCACACAGATCCAGATATGTTGAGCTCATCCCACACCCATGCCCCATAGCAGGGCAGCCCTCCAGCCCCCCTGGGTGAGCTGGGCAGGTGGCAACCCCCATCTTCACATCTCACAGAAACAGGGGGGCCCTGGGACATCCCTGTGAGGTGGCTCCATTACTCTCTGGCCCTCTCCTTGCCTTCCTGCCTGCCAGGGTCTGAGGCAGGCTGTGGCAGACATTCATTTTCTATCCCTGGCTGCTCCGTCCTGGGCCCCTGGCCTCTCTGGGCCAAGAACCAGGCCCCATTCATGCCTCCCTGGCTCCTCAAGCATCCCCTGAGGTCCACAAGGCCGTTCTTGGCTATTCAGTGTCTTTTAATCACTTCTGGCCACTAGCCAGTGCCCCAGCCCAGGTAGCACGACTTTCCCTGAGGAAGAGAAAAGACGTATCAGGAACTAGTCCCCCAAAGTGGACCTACCACTGCCAATAAGATAGCAACAGTACTGTCATCGTCTCATCACACACAGTGACATTCCTCAAAGTGGGTCTTCTCCATCTCGGGCTGTGGTTGGAGCCCTGGGGGGTGTTCAGAGTCCTCAGCAGCTTGAGAGTTGCTGCGGGGAACCCCTGAAAGGCAGGTTCACTGGGATTCCACGGCTCTGTACCGAGTGCTCGCTGGTCACCAGGCACTGCTCTTAGAGCCAGTGTGGGCACAGCATGGACAAAACCCTGCTCCCGGGAGCAGGATCCCAGAGAGGGCTGTTGTTGTTAGGTGGCTTCAAGTTGGCGCCAACTCATGGCGACCCCAAGTACAACAGAGAGGAACATCGCCTGGCCCTGCGCCGTCTCTGCCATGACGCACCATTTCCACAATGACACGCAAGTCAATCGTTGTGGCCCTGTGTTTTGAGGGACTTCCTACCCAGGGGCTCACCTTCTAGCACCACATCCAATTTCTGTTGTGATTCATAGGGTGTTCTGGTTCCCTAGGGCTGCTCTGACAAGAATATATACCATAAGTGGGATGATTAAAGAAACAGGAGTTTATTCTTACAATTTGGAGGCTTTAAGTCCAAGTTCAAAGTGCCAGGCTCTAGGGGTTGGGTGAAAGCCCCTCAGCCTTGGGCTTCAGCTCTACCTCCAGCTCCCAGCCCACTGGAGCTAGAGGCTTTTCTTCACTCAGACAGCTGCTGGCTGCTGAGGCAGACAAGCCCAAGGTTGACAAGTAAAAAGGCACAGTCCCAGTGTTACCAAACCACATGGCAGGTCATTAATTCCAGTGCATTGTAAGTCCCAAAGTCAGCAGAGCATGGCAGGGTGCTGAACAATGACACAGCTACATGCAGGGTCCAAGCATGCCATAAGCTACAGACCATTCCCCAAGGCTTCTCCTTATATACAGGAAGCAGACCACATCCCAAAGGCAGCTACTCAGCTGCTCACAGTAGATTCCACCATGGAGTTGATTACCAGTCTCATCATGGGGAATACTATATCCAGCTGCCCAGCCACTCAACCAGGCCCAGCCAAGTTGACATGCAACCTTAACCACCACATAAGGCTTCAGAAAGAGGTCACCAGGCCTTTACTCCTAGTCTGCCTCAGTCTGGAAGCTCCACTGAAAGCCGTGACCCTGCTGGGTGACCCTGCCTGGTATTTGAAATACTGATGATACAGCTTTCAGCATCATGAGAGGGGGAGGCAGATGGTACACAGAGTCACAGAGGGAAGCGTGTAGAATATTAGATGGGGGCAGCAGAGAAGGTGGGCGGGGAGGGCAGGGCTGGACACGTCTCTCTCACACGTGGGCTTGGTGCTTTGTGCCCTGAGGGCCTCACCGTCTGCCCTTTACCAGGGTGCTTGGGAATGTTAAGCCCCATGAGACAGAAACTGGTACCATATTTTCAGGAGAGGAAATTAAGCCACATAGCATATAGTGTCTTGCTCAAGTTCATAAAACAAATTTATGATAGAGCAAAGCTGGAATCCACACCTCTGACCTTTGCCTGTGGGCATCATTGACAGCTTGAGGTTGTGGGTCTAGATGTCAGCTCTCCATGTGCCAATGGGAGCCAGTGGGCAGGTGGCTCCAGTTGTCAGGAGATGTCTGTAGGATGAGAACAGCCACACCAGGGTCCCTGCAGGTGTCACACTGCCGAGTACAGAGCAGCGTGGGGCAGGCACGGGCTCAGCGGTCCATTTCATCATTGCTGTCAATGTTCGTGACAGTCTTCTGACTTTTGGGGTTGAAACAAAACCATACAGTCATTTGGAACAGAAATTGAAAATAAGTGGATCTGCTTAGAAAGTGTTTGGACTCATAGCTAAGTTTTAAAACTTGAGATTTCACGTACAAATCTGATCATTCAGCCTGTCCACCCATCTACCCACCTGTAGATCAATGTTTGCCATCACCGACAGTGAAGTACTGTACGTGCAAAAAGGTTCATCTTTGTTGTCTGTACCTCACATGCGTCTCTCTGTGTCTTCCTCTTCATCAGTGCCACTGTGTTGGTCACTCATATTTGGTGCATTTCTCCTTCCCTTCACCCAAATCAATGCTTGTCTCTACCTTTCTAGCAGTGTTCCCTCCCCTCCCATCCCATCCCTAGTAACCAACAAAGACAGCTTCCTTCCAAGTATAAACCTTTCCTTGACTTGTTACAGTAGAGGATTTCACATACAAGTCTGGATTGCCAGGAGTTGTTTTACTTTTGTGAAAACGTAGATAGTTTGGGCCTAGTCTGTGTTCCCACATCTGAGGTGTAGCTGTGCACCATCCTCCTCCCCAAACCTGTTTACTCCATTTCTGTTACCTGCCTGCCCTGGGAGGAGCTCTGGTGGCGTAGCACATTGACTGCTAACCATTAGGCTGGTGGTTCAAACCCACCAGCCACTCCTTGGAAGAAAGACTGGGCAATCTACTTTTGTAGTGATACCGCCTCGGAAACCCAAGGAGGGGTTGCTATGAGTCGGATCCAACTCGATGACAGTGAGTTTTTTATTTTTTTAGTTAGTTTAGCCTGCTGTGGGAGGCATATGAGTTTGCAACCCAATGTAGTTGGAGAAAACACACAGACACACACACACACACACACACAAACCAAACTCACTGCCATAGACTCTATTCCAACTCATAGTAACTCCCATTGGGTTTCCAAGGCTGTAAATCTTTATGAAAGCAGATTGTCCCATCTTCTTTCCATGGAGAGACTGGTGGATTTGAACCACCAACCATCTGGTTAGCAGGCAAATGCCTTAGGCACTGCGCCACCAGAGCTCCTTTGTTGTTGTTATGTTCTGTCGAGTCGGCCCCGACTCATAGCGACCCCTCCTTGGGTTTCCGAGGCAGTATCACTACGGAAGTAGGATTGCCCAACCTTCCTTCCGAGGAGTGGCTGGTCTGACCAGAGCTCCTTAGTGTAGTAGAAGTCTCCCATTTTTTAGATGAGCAAACTGAGGCCCAGAGACAGGTGGTACATTGTGCAAAGTCACAGTCCTGTTCTCACAAGTAAGGGGTCAGGCCTGGGAAATCTTCTCGTCATCAAATTTTTCTCTCCTAATATGAAATCTCACCTGTTTTTATGTGTCTGGCATTTTCCTCTAAGTCAAGCCGTCTCCCCCCTTCAATGTGACTGTGACCTTCTCGGGGCAGTACGAGATCTCCTGGAGCTCTGATTACGAAGACCCTGCCTCCTCCGCGCTGAAGGGCAAGCTTCAGTATGAGCTGCAGTATAGGAACCGGGACGCCCCCTGGGCTCTGGTGAGGATGGCAGAGGGCCGGCTGCCCAGATGTAGGAGAGTGGGAAGGGGGAGGGTGTGCGGGTCATGCAGGGTGGGGGGAGAGTCTGAGAGAGGCGACCTTTGTAGTTCACGGCCAAGAGTGGACACCAAGGACAACCCCCTGAGGGGCCCTTCTCTACAGCAGGCTGTGTTCTCACTGCCCCCCATTTACAGCAGGCTGTGTGTTCACTGCCCCCCATTTACAGCAGGCTGT
>NW_006921853.1:1374981-1391783 GCF_000298275.1 Orycteropus afer afer
TTGAACCGCCAGCCTTCTGGTTAGCAGTCAAGTGCTTTAGCCACTATGCCACCAGAGCTCCTACCTCAGGCCTAGGACAGTCCTAACGATGGGCGTTTCTGATGTGACCGGGCTATCTGGAACCTCCCCACTTCCCTGGAATGACCACAGTTGAGAAGTTCCAGAAGCATCAGTAATTAAAACTGTCTACTGTTAGAGGGCCCATTGTTTCATGGGAAGGCTTCTGGAAGGGTCCTTTCTTTGACCTTTTGGGGCTCCAAGATCGCCCAGGATTTAAACTATTTGTCACTGAAAATGCGAGAGTCACTCATCGTTTTGAATGGTTTGTGGCGGCTGTTGTTCAGAATGTCCCTGGTGTGAGGAGGCCGGAGGAACTATTGCTCAGATATCTAAAGTAGAAGACCTCCAGAAACACTCACTATTGAGAATGTCTGCCATTAAAGAATCCCCAAGAGTCCACTCTTTAGAACTTTCCAGTTAAAGATTTTTAGGCATATTCGTTGCCCCTTCTACAACATTCCCAGGCCCAGCAGAGAGGTCCCCTGCCAGAGCTTCCAGGGATGGGTTAGGATTAAGGGGGAACAGAACACAACTTTGTGTCACAGGGGAGGCCAAGGCAGTGTCAAGAAACCTACATCGTCCACACTTCAGTGGCCAGACTTGGGTGGGGCCTGGTTCTCTTGGGGAGATAAAGGGCTCTGCAGGAGAAACTCACCCTCTGACCTGGGCTGGTGGAGGTGGGTGTGCTGCGGGCAGGGGGCTGGCCCGACTGAACCTGGACCCCATGCATCCTTTCCGCTGCTGGCAGAGCCCAAGGAGAAAGCTGGTCTCCGTGGACTCAACACACATCTCCCTCCTTGCCCTGGAGTTCCACAAAGGCTCGAGCTATGAGGTGCAGGTACGGGCAGGGCCACAGCCTGGCTCTTCCTTCCGAGGGACCTGGAGCGAGTGGAGTGACCCAGCCATCTTTCAGACCCAGCCCAAGGGTAGGTGTGACAACGGGGTGGACATCCCATCCTAGTACCAGTCTGGCCTCAGTCCAGCCACCCAGCCCTGTGATTTCTGTTCGGCTGGGAGGTTTTCACTGGGCCGCGGCCAGTACAACCATCTTCTCTGCAATTTGGCCACATTTCTGGAGCCCCTGCTTGCCAGGCCCTGTGTTGGGTGCTAGGTGCTTCTACCAGGGCACTTGATCCTCCTAATAACTCTGTGTGTGGGGGGGTGTCATTGCCCCCATTATATAGACGAGGATACTGAGGCTCAGAGAGATGAAGTCCCTTCTCTGGGGTGGGGGTGAGCCCAGATCCATCTCACTTCAAGGCCCCACCCATCTGTAGTAGCCTCCCCACCCCTTTGCACCCCACCCCAGCCGATTTTTTTCCCCACACCTGCCCCATATGCTTCTTTCCCAGACCCAGAGGGAGGGACCGGAGGACAGCACCCTGGCCTTTTGCTCCTCATCATTGCAGCCCCTCTCCTTGTCTTCTTGGGCCTGAGGTACCACCTGCCTTGGAGGTGAGGCCAGGAGTCAGGTCGCCTTGCTGTGACACCACCCCTGCCCCCACACACACACCCAGGGTTGGAAGGGGACCAGGTGGGGGAGGGGTTGGTGGGATTATCCAGCCCCACCCACCCCTTCTGCTTCAACCAGAGCCATTTTGCTTTCAACTGTTTCATATTTGGGGTTTCTGCTGAAGGTTGTCACCGGAGGCCGCTGATGGCAAGTGCATTTTCGACCCCACTGGCCTTGCCCGGTGCTGCTGGTCGCACTAAGTCTCCTGGTTGTCGTTTTCCGAGTCCTCACTAAGTGGCAGGCCCCAGGCAGGGCCTGGCAGGCAGTGACCCCTTTGCTCACCTTCCTGCAGGGAATAAGACAAAGGCAGGAGAGGCTCAGGGCGGGAGAGACTGGTACTGACGGACTGATTCTGTGGTGTGCTGGTGCTGGGTGCTGCTTTCACTCTGCACCCTACTGCTGCCCTCTGGGCTTGGCACTTGGCCATCCCCAGCTGGTGAAGAGGAGGTTGGGGGTCCCAAAGGGCAACATTTGCCCAACACTGAATAGCTGGCTGAGCCCTTCAATTCGATGCCTCTTCAGCAGCCTGTGAGGGAGGCTCTCCAACCCATCTTACAGACGTAGAAACTGAGGCTCGGGGAGGGAGGGGCAGTGCTTGGGCTGCGACTCGGGATAGAGCTGGGGGAAGCTTCTGCAGGAGGGCATGTGGGGTCCTCACCAGTCTCTCTGCTCCCCCAGGCTGTGGAAGAAGGTGTGGGTACAGGTACCCAGCCCAGAGCAGTTCTTTCAGCCACTGTACGAGGGTCACAGGGGGGACTTCAAGGTGAGAACCCCTGACCCCAGCCTTTCCCTGCCTCTGGAGCCCTTCTCCACCATCACCCCAGGAGAGGGTGGACCGGCCTCACCCTGAAGGCTGGGCAGGGCCCAGCCAGGCCTAGCATAAGAGCTGGGTCTCCCACCTGCTCCACAGTGGAGGGACTCGTTCCTGGGGGCGGAGTGTGCCTGACACCAGATCACCCATCCTTCCCCACCCCAAGGAGCCACTCTGGGGGAGGGGTATGATGGTGGTCCTGAGAGCCTTCCTCCCCGACCCCGGGGCCACAGATGGCCTCCTGGTTCTTCTTTGATGCTTTTGATACTGGGGGCGGGGGTGGAAAGGAAGAGGGTTCTGAGAAGGGTACGACCTCACCCGAAAAACACACCCACCTCCTAGGCCCCAGCCACCGCTGCCACCCGCTGCACCCACAGGGTTATCTGTGCCCATTTCCGGCTCTCACCCACTCGCGGGGATGGGACAGGCCGCCGCAGAGAGGATGTGGTGGTGAGGGAAGAGCAGCCCCGCCTTCTCCAGGCCCTGCCTGGAAGCCCGGAAACGGGGATGAGCGCCTGCAGTCGGCTGGGGCTGTGCTAGGGGCCCTGGGCCTCCCCGCCCTCCAGGCCCTCGTGCCCATAGCAGCCCTGCAGGGTGGGCAGACTGAAGGGGAGCCTGAGCTCAGAGAGAGAAGGCACTTCATCAGGGCAGGGAAGGCCCTGGACCCGATCCATGTGGGAGGGACGCCGATCTTTTCTTCTATCCTCTGCCTTTGCCTGAAGTGCTAACAGCATGTTATTTATAATTACTTTGCTGTGTGGTTAGGCTCTGCTCTCGGATCTTCCCACATATCAGCTCATCTAATCATCTAATCCTCACGACAACCTGATGGGGAGGCTACTGTTATTAGGCTCATTTTACATATGAGGAAACTGCAGCACAGAGAGGGTAGGGAACTAACCCAAGGCCACACAGCTGAGGAGTGACTTCAAATCCATGCTGGCAGCCCTGTTGCTGAGTTCTAAGATGTGCTTTCTGAGGGGGGAAGATGCAACATGAGAGATGTCGGTTCTCAGGGGTTTTTCTCTGCTGACTGGACAGAGACTCTTGCATCATGATGGGAGAAGGAGGGTCCTTCAAGTAGGGGCCTCTGTGCCTCAGGACCCTAGCATCACCTTTATCTGCAAGGTGTACACAGTCCTTTCCACACAGTTTGCCATTTGAGAGAGAGGGTCAGGGTGGGGTGGGTGGTGTCCACTGAGGCCAACGACAGAAACAGACATAGGGCTACAGAGACAACACAGGTACTGTGTGTGCCTCTGGGGAGATGAAGTGAGGAGAGAGCTGAGCTGCTGCCCGGGCCCGGCGACCGTACATGGGGACCATACATGGGAGAAGCTTGTCAAGAGTGTCACCAAGGAAAGGAAACACGGAGCACTGAGACCTCAGGCCCACCTGCTCTGTGACCCGCACTCGGGGATCTGGGCTCTGTACCACACAGACCCCAGGCCACGGAGCCACAGGTGGTTGAGGCAGGCAGGCTACTGCGGGCCATTGCTCCATGCCACAGGTGGGAAAACCAGGCCCCAACTGGGGCAGGGACAGTGGTGGACATCACCTCTGCAGGGGGCATATCGTGGTCCTGACTCATCTCTCTGTCTTCTGATGTGTTTTTGTCTCTCTCCGTGTCTCTTTTCTGCTTGTCTTCTCTGTATTGTCTCTGTATCTCTGTGTCTCTCTCTGTCGTTGTCTCTCTATGCCCTACCTCCACCCCATCCCAATTCTCTCTCTGTCTCTCTCCCACAGAAATGGGTGGGCGCACCCTTCACTGCCTCTAGCCTGGAGCTGCGACCCGGAGCCCCAGGGCCGCCTTCCACCTTGGAAGTGTGGAGCTACTGCGCATCACAGAGCCCAGCCAAAGGACCAATGCCCACAGAGCTGCCGGAGCCCACAGATGCATTGGAGGCTGACGGGGTGCTGGACCCGGGCTCCTGGGGTCGAGCCCCATCAGCAGCTGGCAGCCTGGGTGACTCCATTTACAGTCAGGAGAGAGACCGGCCGTACGGCTTGGTGTCCATCGACACAGTGACCGTGGTGGGCGCAGAGGGGCCGTGCTCCTGGGCCTGCAGCTGTGGGGATGACGGCTACCCAGCCCTGAATCTGGACGGAGGCCCGGAGCCTGGCCTGGGCACGGAGGCCACAGTCTTCTCCTGTGGCTGTGTCTCGGTCGAAAGCCCTCCTGGGCTGGGAGGCCCTCTGGGAAGCCTCCTTGACAGGCTGACCCTACCCCTGGCAGCTACCGCGGGCTGGGCCCCTGAACCACCCTGGGGTGATGGTCTACCCGGTGGGATCTTCGACAGCGAGGCAGGCTCACCTCCAGCTGCCCTGGACATGGACACGTTCGACAGTGGCTTTGCGGGCTCTGACTGTGGCAGCCCTGTGGAGTGTGGCTTTACCAGTCCCAGGGATGAGGACCCACCCAGGAGCTACCTGCGCCAGTGGGTGGTCATGGCCCCTCCACCTTCAGTACCTGGGCCCCAGGCCAGCTAGGGAGGTGGCGGGCCATCCAGAGCTAGCCCAGCCACGGCCACAAGCCAGAGACAGGTTGTCTGGGCTGGGACAAGGAAAGCCCGGCAATCTGGTCTCGTGACTGGCACCCGAGCCTGGTGTTCACTGCATGGCATGTGCATCCTAACACGAATGCAGGGCTCAGGTGCACATTGCCTGTCCACGTGTGTGAGTGGCCTGCAGGCCCGTGGCTACAGGAGCGGTCCCATGGTTATCTGCACATAGGTTGCCCTGCCACGTGTGTCTGCCTTGCCACGTGCGTCTGCCCTGCCACGTGCGTCTGCCCATGTGAGCTCACCTGTGTGCAGAAGCATGAGCAGTGTGCATGCTCGGAGCCACGTGGCCTCCCTGGTGTCCTGCAGGGGCTGCCAGGAGGTCAAAGCACTGCCTGGGACAGACACCACTCAGTCCTCCGCCAGGGGCTGCAGGAAGTCCCTTCTGAGGGAGGGAGATGGAGAGAGCCCACGGCCACCTTCGGGAGGGGAGCAACTGTTGGGGGACCCATGGGCCTAGGTCCCAATCCTGACACTCCTGGCTGAGCCACATCCTCTTCGAGCTCCAGTCTCCTTGTCTGGACAGTGGGGCCCACGTGACCTACCTCAGGGAGAAACTGAGGGGGGTCACCTGTGTGCTGTGTACAGCCAGAGCAGACCCTCCACGGCGTCAGCTTCCTTCCTCCTGTGGCCAGCACCGAGCGGGCGCCGGAGGTGGGTGGGGGTGAGAAACCAGCCGTGGCAGCAGCCTCAGTGCCTGTGGGGCAGTCCCACCTGCAGAGGGGCACTGGGGGGTTTCCGGGCTGAAAGTCAGTCAGCCTTGCCTCACGGCAGCTCCCCACCAACCAGGAGTTCTTCTGACTCCCGCTGCCCCGTGGAGAATTCCCGTTGTGCACTCAGGAAGTATTTATTGAGCACCGGCCGAGCACTCCCAGTGCCCCGGGGGCCCAGGCTGCTCCTGTCCGTCTCAGCATCTCGCAGGTGCTGGGGATCTAGGAGCAATCGAGGTGCTGCCTGCCGCCTCTTAGCACCTGCTGGAATGTGAATTAAAGAGTCACCTCTGAGCAACATCGTGAAGGCAACTCACTGCCATCGGTTTGATAGAGGGGCTGGATTTAGATGCTGAATATACCATAAAAACTGCCTTACTATTATTATTTTCAGAATAGATTGTTTTCCCTTGAAGCCAGTGGTTCAAACCCACCAGCCACTCCTTGGAAGGAAGGAAGGTTGGGGAATCTACTTCTGCAGTGATACAGTCTCAGAATCCCAAGGAGGGGTCGCTATGAGTCGGATATGACTCGACGGCAGTGAGTTTAGCTTTTTTTTTTTTTCAAAGCAGCTTAGGCAACAGCCTGATTCAACTGGTCTGCCCTCTGGAGCCCTAAGGGGGCCTGGATCCAAGGGTCTACCTCGTCTTCCCCAAGGCCAGGCTGTGGGGATGCCTGCCTCCCCCTTCACAGTCACTACAAGTCAGCCCCTGCTGACAGCCCTGTACCTCCTCTGTAAAATGGGACGATGATTGAAAGGGGCGCCTGGCACAGCTGGAAAGGTCAGGACACTGATGCTTTTCACAATGGGACTATTAACCTGTGCGAGACTCAGATGGAAATATGAGTGTGAAACCACAGCCCCTGCTCGTGAGCAGCCCTCATCTTCCTAGAGACAGCTGGGCCAAGGTGTGCTGTGGTTTCCTGCTCTCCTAAGAGCAATGGGTCCAGGTGCTGCTCGAGCCAGCTTCCCTGGTGACCCAGTTCAGCTGTGCAGCACAAAGAGTGCTGGGAGGAGGCAGGTGGCGGAGAGGGGCCCCTGGAGACTGACTGATGCCAGGCCTTCGGGCCAGGTAGGAGTTCTCCACCTTGAAGGAGACTCAGCTCATAAACATGAGTGCAGACAAGTTGGGGAAAGGGCTGGCCCATCTGGAAGGATGGGTGAATGTGTAGGTGAGTGCGTGGGTGAGGGGTGGGATGAGTGGGTAGGTGGGTGGGGTGTGTGAGTACACGAATGGGTGGGCGGGTGGATACATGGGTAGATGAATGGGTACACATGTGAATGGGTGGATGAATGGGTGGGTACATGAATGGATGAGTCGGGGGATAGATGAGGGGGTACATGGGTAGGTGGGTGGATGAGTGGGTACCCATGTGGATGAGTGAGTACACATGTGGATGGGTGGGTGGATGCAGGAGTACATGAATGGGTGGGCGGGTGTATAGATGGGTGGTGTTCTGGTTACCTAGTGCTGCTCTGACAAAAATATATACCACAAATGGGATGACCTTAACAAACAGGAGCTTATTCTCTCACAGTCTGGAGGCTTTAAGTCCGAGTTCAAAGTGCCAGGCTCCAGGGGCTGGGTGAAAGCCCATCAGCCTTGGGCTTCAGCTCTGCCTCCTGCTCCCGGCCCACTGGAGCTAGAGGTGTTTCTTCACTCAGACAGCTGCTCCTGCTGAGGCTGAGAAGTCCAAGGTTGACAAGTAAAAAGGCATAGTTCCGATGTTACCAAACCACACAGCAGGCCATTAATTCAAGTCCATTGTAAGTTCCCAAGGTCGGCAGAGCATGGCAGGCTGCTGAACAATGACATGGCTACATCAGGGTCCAAGCATGCCATAAGCTAGAGACTATTCCCCAAGGCTTCTCCTTACATACAGGAAGCAGACCACATATCCAAAGCAGCTACTCAGCTGCTTGTGGTAAATCCCACCATGGAGTTGATTGCCAGTCTCATCATGGGGAATAACTACCACCAGCTGCCCAGCCACTCAACCAGGCCCAGCCGAGTTGACACACAACCACCACAGGTGGGTACATGGGTGGGTGGGTGGACAGATGGGTAGAAGGGCAGTTGTTAGTTGGGGTTGAAGGGTCACCATGGGCAGGACAGTAGAAGGATTGAAGAAGGAAAGGTCGGATGGATGGATGGATGGATGGAGGTGTTAGAGACAAATACGGTAGATCAAACACAAGCTCCCTGGGAGCCCTGTCTACTTTTCCACTCCTTTATCCCCAGCCTGGCACATAGTAAACCAAACCAGTTGCCCTTGAGTTCATTCTGACGCATAGCAACTCTAGAGAACAGAGCAGAACTGCCCCAAAGGTTTTCCAAGGCTGTAATCTTTATAGAAGCTGACAGCCACCTCTTTCTCCCATGGAGCAGCTGGTGGGTTTGGACCGCCAAACTTTTCTTTTGCAGCCAAGCTTAACCACTGCATCTCCAGGGCTCTTTTGGCACACAGTAGGGACTCAAGAAAGCCCATTCTATAGCATTTGCTGATTTCCATGGTGTAAACGCTTCGTCACAGCCAATTTCAAGCTACTAACACGAAGACCCTAGAGGTGGGATTGGGAAGAGACGCAGAGTCGGCTCTCCTGGGCCGGTCTGAGCTGGCTCCAGCTCACCCCTGATGGGAGTCCAGAAGGACATCACAACCTCAGGCTGGGGGGCATGTGTGTGGACCTTCAGGCAGGAGCTGGTTTTGCTGGACTCTGAAAACTGAATCGATGTGTCTGCTATTCCAGGCAGAAGAAAGAGCTTGAGTAAAGGACGGGCCATGTGACCAAGCAGGGGATGGATCCGTGGGGAGGGGCAGCCTGGGGAGCAAGTGGGGAAGGCAGCTGTCTGTCCCCCTAGCTCAGGCCAGAAGAGCTAATGACTCTTTCAAGAGGAAGGAGGGTGGATAGCAATAGCCCTCCCTGGATGCACATCCCACTCCTGGCCCAGCCCTTGTCTATCCATAGCATCTGAAGGCACAGGAATGATGACTCCATGTGACACATGAAGGTGCAGAATGGACCAGTGATCTGCCTGAGGTCACACACTGAATTAATGGCTGGAGTCAGAACTTGACCTCTGGCCACTCAATACCAGTTGCAATTCTAGCTCTTTCCCACCTTGCTGTGCTGGCAGAGACCTAGATCAAGAGTTAGGAGACTCTTCTCTAACCCCTGAGGATGCCCATGACTTTGGCCCAGGCAGCATCCAGGTGTGGCTCACCCACAGCTCTTGGAGTGGCTACAGGACCCCGACCTGCCAGTAGAGGATCTTCCTGGCCACAGGACCAGTTCAGAGACAGACAAGTGGCCCAAGGTGGGATTGCTGAGGTGTAGGATGGACTAAGCTTGGGTGTGCTGGGGGCCATCAGAGCCCAACTGAGGTGAAGCCAACATACAGGAAAGCAGAGCTGAGAGATGGAGACACATCCTGGCAATGTCCCTTGAGCTCCCTGATCCAGCCATGCCTGAAACTATATTCCCTCTGGGCCTTTTAGACACATGAGTATGGAAGGGAAGAATGCTGTTCACTAAATATTTCCAGGTCTTGGCCCCTGGTGGTTGGATGGGGCCATGTCATCAGACCTGGCCAATGAGCTGTGAGCAGATCAGAGCATTTAACTGACCAGTGGAATGCCCTCCAGGGTGTTTTTCTTCTGTTACACTGTCCAGTGATGTTTGAGATGGTGGCTGCTCCATCATCCTGGGTCCTGGGTGAGGGGTGTAGGACAGGCCTCTAGTTCATCTCTGGTGGACATGTGTTGTGATCAAGGAATAAATGCTTTGCTTTTGTAAGCTACTAAGATTTGAAGAGGGAGCTCTGGTGCATAATGCCTAAGACATTTGACTGCTAACCAGAAGGCTGGTGGTTCAAACCCACTCCTCAGAAGGAAGATTGGGCAGTCTACACCATAGAGATACCAACTCAGAAACCCAAGGAAGGGTCACTATGAGTCAGATCTGACTTGATGGCAGTGAGTTTGGTTTTGGAAGATTTGAAGACTAAGGTATGCCTAACCCAAGCCATGGTGTTCTCAATCGCCTCATATGCATGTGAGAGGTGAACGATGAACAAGGAAGACCAAAGAAGAGTTGATGCCTTTGAGTTGTGGTGTTGGCGAAGAGTACTGAAAGTGCCATGGACAAAAGATTGAACAGATCTGTCCTGGAGGAAGTGTAGCCGGAATGATCCTTGGAGAATGGCCAGACTTCATCTCACCTACTTTGGTCATGTTGTCAGAAGGAACCATTCCCTGGAGAAGAATGTCATGCTTAGTGAAATAGAGAGTCAGCAAAGAAGGGGAAGCCCCTCAATGAGATGGATTGACACAGTGACTGCAATGGTGGGCTCAGACGTGGCAAGGATTGTGTGGCTGGCACAGGACTGGGCAGTGTTTCATTGTGTTGTACATAGGGTCACTATGAGTCAGAGCTGACTCAATGACACCTAACAACAACAAGAAGATATGGAGGCTGTTTGTTACCACAGTCCAACCCTGCCTATAAGCATAGCATCTGTGAGCTGATAAATTTGTTTTGTGGCAGTGGATAGTGTCCTATCATGGTTCTAATATTCCTATACTGAGGATTTGCTCCCCAGCCTAAGGAAAGGTCATATTCAGAGGGAGCAGAGGATGGACTCCATCACTTCTCATGCATAACTTTGGACTGTCTCTGAGCCTGTTTCTTCTTCTGTAAGATGAGGGTAGGAGTCGTAAGATGAGGGCAGGAGTCAGCCTTCAGGCTTCCTTGGGGAATGAAGAGAAGATGAGGACAGGAACAGACACACAGTGACTCCTTGTTAGATGTGTGTTTTCTTCTTTCCCCACAGTCCCCTTGAGTGGGCTCTAGGGTCACAGGACAGGGATCGGGTCCCAGCCCTGCTCCAGTCTCCTCTCCATGAGTTCACAACGGCTTCCACCCAAGCAGCCCTGAAGCTTCCGTGGCCGCCAGAGGGACTTACAGGACTCCCCGCTCCAGCTCCTCTGGCCCTCAACAGCTACTGCAAAGGCTGGTCTGAGCATACCGAGTGGGCAGCCCGGACATCTAACCTGGGAAGGGAGGAAGGAGAGGGTGCATGCCAGAGCCAGCCCTGCATCTGACCCCTTGGGAAACGGACGTCCAGAGAGGGCAGTCACTTGTGAAACCACAGTTGCATGGAGTCAGCCTGTCCTCCGCTCCACGTCCTCGCTGCAGGGCATGCAGTCGGCCCAGGCTGCACCACCGAGTGACACAGCCCTGCCCAGCCCAGCCACGCCGTCAGGTGTACCATCAGACCCCAGCTGTGGCTGAAGATGGCACACTGAGCCCAGCACCTCACCCTCCTGGGAACTCATGCAATCCAGTAAAGGAATGAGCAGCTTAAACAGTGAGGGAAATGGAGCCAACTCTACTCAAGCACATTAATAGAAACAAAGGTAGAATCAATTCTTGGTTCCAATGCCCCTTGTCAATGGGTCCTACTCCGAGCCCCTTACTTAAAGGCCCAGTGCCAGTGTGGGATATGGTCCTGGTGTTCTCTGGAGTCCTTAACATGTTCTCACCCACGTTTTGTTTACGGAGCACACTTATGTCCGTCTATTCCCACTAGGCTCACGTCTGTCTATCCCTGCTGGGCCGCGCGCTGTAGGAGCAGGGATTTTGTTTTCTTTGTTCACTGTTATGTCTTAGAGCCTGGAATAGTTCCTGGCACAAATAAGGTGCTCAGAAATATTGAATGAATGAATGAGTTGATCGATAGCAGAGTAGTGACTGCCAAAGCACTGGGCAGAGAGGAGGGAGGGGACTATCTGACCTCAGGCCTGGGAATACCACAGAGGGATGAGGGTAAGGACAGGGGCGTGGTGCCCGGAATTACTTGGTGTGGCTCTTCTAGCGTGGTCTTTGGGACTCCCACCAGATGACTGGGTGGGACTATGCCAATGTGAGGTACTTGTGGCCCACCCAGGGGATTGGATAGCTTGTTAGTCATGTAAATAAGGTGCATGGCTCCCTTGTGAGGGTGGGACCATGCAAATAAGGTATACTCTAATGTGGGATTGGTCAGTTTTGCCATTCTGCTAGGCTTAAAATGAGCGCTCCCAGAGGCGGAAAGGGGAATCTTATTATTAAGATTATTATCATTATTAGGTGCTGGGCTTATTATTATCACCAGGACAGAACCAGGAGTCCAGATCAACCCTGGGCCTGGGATTCAGGTGCTGCACCTCTTCTAGCTAGGAGAGAGAGCTGTAACGCTTGGCTGCGGCGGAAGCGGCAGAACCGAGAGACTGGCATGAGACGGAGCAGTGGGCTTGCCGACCCACAGAGTGAGAAAGCTGGATGCCTTTGGGCAAGAGACTTGCAACACTGGCCCAAGCAGGGCCAAGGCCAAGGCCAGAGAGAAGCTTGCCTGTGGCACAGTGAGAAGAGGCTGTCCTGACTGAAGAATTGTATCCTGAGTCATCTCTGATCCCGAATATAACCTGTTACTTCCCTAATAAACCCCATAACCATGAGCATTGTCTGTGAGTTCTGTGTGGTCATTGCAACGAAGTATTGAATCCAGCAGAGAAGTAGAGAGTGCTGTGGGAGGGACGGTTGCTGTCAGAATTGGCAAAAAAGAGAGGGTGGTGGCGCGTTTGACCTCTGCCTCGTAGTAATCAGCCTTGGACTGATGTTGCTGATGGGATGGATTCTCCCTCCCCCTCGTGAAATCAGAGGAGCTCAGACGACACCACTCCCATGCTCTTCTTTGCAAGGGGCCTCCTTGGAAGTCTGTAAGTGGAACCAGGGACCCTCCAGCCCCGTTGCTCAGACCCGGAGGCAACCAGGAGTCTTCCCCATACCCTGAATGCCAACATATTTGAGGATTTTTATTCTACAAATTGAAGGCCCCAGAAGATAAACCTTCTCATTCTGCTTTTTAGGGGTCTCCTAGTATAATGGCTTGGTCCCCATCCCTTCTCCCCAAAGCAAAGCCCACCACCAGGAGTAGTGTTAATAAGGATGAGGGCTCTGAAGCTGAATGTCAGCAAACCACTTCCTAGCCTCCAACTGTCCGGGAATCATTGTCCTTCTTTGGGCTTCAGTTTCTTCACCCATGACATGGGTGGACTGATTGGACCTACTTCTCAGGCTGCTGTGAAAGCAGGAGTTAACTCACGGTAAGTGCCGGGAACAGAGTCCGGTACATTCCAAGTGCTTGGAAAATGCTATCATTACCATATTATTGTTTTTATGGACAAGCCACCCCTGACCCTAATTTTTATTGGTCTCACCTGTAAACATGAGTGGACAAAAAGCCATTGCCAATTGGAGACTAAGGGCCAACAGAAAGCAAAGATGCGCGAGCTGCTGGCGCCACCTACTGGTGAACGCTGGAATTTGGAATTTGTTAATGTAGCCTGAAGGCGCGGCACCTCCCTTTCATCCTGGGAAAGGGACTCGCAGGTCTTGGGCATCTTCTGGGCACTGTGCTAGGCATCTTACAAAAGCAACCCTAGACAACTGTCACAGCAACTCTCTGTAGCAGGGTATGTGGGCCCGGCTTACTGATAAAGACATGAGGTGAATTGGGAAGGTTTTTTATTTTTTAATTCAACAAGATGACCTCTGCCCCTTGGGTAAGTGGATGTGCAGTGGACACTGGGAGTAAGTGGGGCAGTGGCGCTCCCACTAGGCAGGGAGATCACACTCACACACACATACACACTCACATATACATGCATATATACACATTCAAATGCACACACACAAAATGCAGGTACACACACAATACACCTACATATGCACATGCAGAGACATAAATGCATACATAGGCATGCATGCAAACACACATATACACACATATACGCACATAACACATGCACAGACATGTACAAATATATACACATACACATTGCACATTCAATAGGCAAAATATGTATATGTACACACATACAAATGCATGTACACATATAAACATATTGTTATGGATTGAAGTGTGTTGCCCAAAAGGTGTGTTGATGTCCTAATCCTTAAACCTGTGAATTTGACCTTCTGTGGAAATTGGGGTGTTCTTTTGTTAGTGAGGACCTATCAGAGTAGGGTGGGTCCTAATCCCTTCTGAGTGGTGTCTCATAAATGGGGCAAATAGACACGGAGCCAGTCACACCCAGAGGAGATGCCATGCAAAGAGCGAGCTTCAAAGGCAGGCCAAGGATCCGGGAGAGGCCTGGGGCAGCCTCCGGCAGAGCCTGGCAGAGCCTGTCAGAGCCTTTGGCAGGAACTCAGCAGCCCCGAACTGGACTTGTATTCCCCAGAACTGAAGACTGAACGGTTCTGTTTTTAAAACCACTCACTTTGCGATATATTGTTAAGGCAGCCACAGGGAACAAAGACGCCCACATACACATAACATGCACGATGCATGCGTGTGTGCATCTTCATACACATACACATGTGAAATACACTCTCATGTACACATGCACACACATGAACATGCACACACATGCATGCACTTGGACGTCTGGGAACCCCCTGGCAGAAGTTAGTGAAGGGCCTAAGGGAAAGGTGGGTAGTCAGCGGAAGTGAGAAGACAGGATCACTGACTGCACGGGACCAAGGCGGCCTTGGAGCCGCGAGGCTGCTCAGGGCAAGGTGGTCCTGGAGATGGTCGGCAGAGACAGACAAGCTCTGACGGGAGCTGGAAAGGCGGGAGGCTGTGCCCCAAGTGGCAGCTGTGAGGATGCACCGTGAGGCCTATGAGCCACGGGGGAAACTCGTGAGGCAGCTTCAGTGCTGTCCATTCAGGCAAAGAGTGAACAGATCTCAGGACACCAGCACTGGAGACCCCTGGGCCAGCTTAGCAAGAGGGAGCGCTCGCCTGCAGCTGAGTGGAAGGTATGAGCTGTGAAACGGCACACTTCACATAACGGTACCACATGCCCATGTTTCCAGGGGCGCCTATGTATGTATACAAATGCAGAAAAAGGGTCTGCAAGGATCTGAGGGAGAAATTGAACCCACAGGTTCCAGCCGTACCTGTTTTAAGAGCTTAATGTTGCCTATGCCCTAAAAAGGAATGCAAATGAGGAGTGAGAGGTAGAGCCTGCAGAAGGGTGGAGAGAGCCAAGGCCAGGTGTCTGGCCCTGCAGCACAGCACATGTGTACGTGTATATGCACACATGTGTGTGCATATGCATGTATGTGCATGTGGCCCGCCGGCACTAACATGGGTTCCAGCGGAGACCCATGTGTGAACTGGATGTGCTCATTCCTTGGGTGGGAAGTGACAGGTAGGCGTGGACTGAAATCACCCAGCACATTCTGGGGCTTCAGATGGGCAGTGGGTCAGTCTTTGCTGCTTTGTGGTTTTACTTGTTGCTCAGACCTGTGCCACCTTCATGGCTGGTGCTCTGCCCAAGTGCACTGTTGCAGCCACTGTGTTTCGGGGCCTCCAACCCAGGGGCTCACCTGCCGGCACTGGCGCACGCTGCGCTGTCGTGACCCACAGGGTTTCCGTCCTCATCTTAGTCTGGAAGCTGTGCCGATTCCCGCCCACCGTGGCTGACGTTGCTGGTACAGTATCAGTAATGGAGCTTCCACTCTCCAACAACACGCAAGCCGCCAGTGCGACCAACTGACAGACGATTTATTTGGTAGTCAGTATTTAATATTCCTCGTAGTCAGTATTTAATACTCCATGAAGACTAAGGTGCGTCTACCCCAGGTCATGGTATTTTCAGTCGCCTCATATGCATGTGAGAGCTGGACAATGAATAAGGAAGACACAAGAGTCAATGCTTTTGAGCCGTGGGGTGAAGAATGCTGACAGTACCATGGGTGCCAGAAGAACTAACAAACCTGTCCTGGAAGAATTGCAGCCAGAACGCTCCTCGGAAACGAGAATGGCCAGACTTCATCTCACCTGCTTTGCTCATATTGTCAGAAGGGACCATTCCCTGGAGAAGGATCTCACGCTTGGTAAAGTGGAGGGTCAGCAAAAAAGGGGAAGGCCCTCAACGAGATGCACTGAGACAGTGGCTGCAAGGATGGGCTCAGGTACAGCAGGGATTGTTGGGTCTGGCACACGACCAGGCGTTGTTCTGTTCTGTCGTACACACGGTCGTTTTGAGTTGGAGACAATTAGATGGCACCTACCAACAATAACATTTAATATATACATACACCTTTTTTTTTCCTTCAAAATTTGACTTCTTCACATTTTCCTTTGCCACAGTCACCACACTCTGTAGTCTCTGAGACCTCTTTCTCATATGGACGTTCCCTCGGCCCATGGAGGCAGATGAGCTCACCATTTCAGATGGCGTTCTGTGATTTCTGAGTAAGTGACCAGAGCTCGGATGGGCAGAGCCGCCGTGGGTAGAGGGCCAGGAGGCAGCTGGGTGGGTGGAAGGGGCAGCTGGGTGGTGCGGGGACGAGGGGACTGAAGAGGGGCTGCTCCTGGAAGGTGGGGTGACGCTGTTCCCAGAAGCCCTGACGGCGGCACCCTGGGCCCCATGCCGCATCTCCTTTAGGGGGCCCAGGATACACACTATGCGGGGTGCAGCACTTGTTTGCAGCTCACCTGGCCCTCCCTGAGGGAGATGTTCTAGCCCCATTTTTCAGATGAGAAAACGAAGGCTCTGATGTGGTAATGTCAGGACCAGTATCTCAAGTCACAGCTGCAGGACTCCCACATCTGTCTTCCTTCCACTACTCAGGGCACCCCCAGATAATCTGTGTTTGTAGTCTGTTTATAAAGCACATCCCATCTGTTCTTCTACTCGATCTCTGCAGAAAATCCCACAGAACTCTTTTCCTTGAGTGGAAAAAGTCCCGATTCCCAATCCTATGCCCCATCTTTGCCCCTCCTCACCCAGGACCCTGGTCCCTGTAGAGAGAGGATGGAACAGGGTTGGAGGCTGGGCCACATCAGGTGTCACCAGGTCAAACATCCCCCACAAGTGAATGACGGGACACCCAGAGCCCGGGGACGGGGCAATGTGTCTGGAAAGCCACCGCAGGGAGCTGCCTCCACTTGGCCCCTGAGGGTCGCTTGCAAAAACGTCCCCGTGTTGCCTGATCTTCCCATTTTTCCAAGAGAACAGAGAAATGTGCATTTCTCAAAAACATGAACCCCATATTTTTTAAATGTTGGCAACTAACTAAAAAAAAGTAT
>NW_006921853.1:1392157-1393685 GCF_000298275.1 Orycteropus afer afer
TCACAGAGCACACACACCACCACCCCTATACACACAAAACACCCCTCTCCCCACCCCAATACCACACAGGAGTTTCCTGGTAGAGAAATAGTAATGAGAGTCAGCAGAAGGCAGGTGAGGGGCTGCCCATGTCCCCACGACACGGGGGGTGGGGAGGAAGGGAGGTGGCGGCGCTGGTGCCACCCACACTGGCCACTGGCCCTGCCCATCAGTGGTGCCGGCGCGACCTCAGCAACAGCACCCCTCCCCCACGCCTCGCCGGGTGCAGGCTGCGGCTGCTTGGTCAGGCCCCTGGAAGCTGCGAGCAGGGACTGCCCCAGGGATCAGCTCCTCGGGAAACACACAGCTCAATGTCGTTTGCTTCGCTTTAATTAAAAAATGAAAATAAATACATGCCAGGGTCTTTTTCCTTTTAAAAATCAGGAAGGAGGTCGAAAGAACAAACCAGCACAAACAAAACCCAAGTCACTCCGCCACAGACCACGTCCTGGTGCGTGATGGTGCGCGCTGCCCACTGCCTAGCCAGGCCGGGGGCAGCTGGGAAGGGGACGTGGCAGGTGGTGGTTGGGTGGGGAGGGGACGGCCGCACGGGCCTTAGAAGTGGACCCACTTGTTCCAGTTGACCTCGTGTGGGAAGACTCGGCCCAGGCGGAGGGTGCAGTCCAGCGTGGGCTCATAGAAGACCGTGGCGCTCTCGCTCTCGCTCAGGCTGGGGCTGGGGCTGGGGGCCACCTCAAGCTCTCCCACCGCAGGCTTCGAGAAGAGCGAGACAGGCGGGGGCTTCCCCAGCAGGCGCTTCCTGATGCAGCCGAGGGATTCTAGACCCTGAGACCACAAGACAGGTGGACACACGTTAGCCCTGCTGGGTTCTCCAAGCGCTTAGGCAGCCGTCCCTGCGCCAGGGATCACTGCCCAAAGCAGATGACGTCTGCACGTGGCCTGAGCGAGAGATGGGAGTGGGGGCCACTGCAGTAAAGAGGATTTCTGGAGGTGGCAGAGAGCAGGGGCTGCACACAGGTTTCCAGGCGGGGCTCTGTGTGACCTGGGTGTGTGCTGGAACTTGGGACTTCACACCCCACAGTGAAAGCAAGCAGCCGGGTGGGCACTGTCTTGGGAGGGCAGGTGCCCTCGCCGGGTCCCCCGCAGCCCCTGAGGGCTGTGCTCCTCATTCACTTAACAGGCCTAATGGGTGTGTGAGCCTGTGACCTGTGTCGGAGAGACGGGGGTCAGACAAGACCCCTGGGACACGGGCCCTTTAGACTGGGCAGGAGTATGGACCCTGAGAGGGACACATGAGAGAGGAGACCCAGCAGTGGAGGCTGGAGGGCCAGGGAGGGCTGGGGAAGCGGGGCTGCACCCTCAGCGCTCAAGGCCCAAGAGGCCGCTGTGGAAGACGGACGCGGGGCACGAGGCTGGTCTGTGGGCCGACCTCCCTGCGAAGGCGGGAAGGGAGCTGCAGGTGATGCGGTAGAGAGCCCGAGGGCACAGCCCTCTGAGGGGCCCGGCCCTCTCAGCCAGGGGCCTGGGG
>NW_006921853.1:1394247-1406172 GCF_000298275.1 Orycteropus afer afer
GCCGGCAGGCCAGGGCCCAGGGAGCGCGCGCGGGGGGAGGGCACGGGAGAGCGGCGGCACCTGGAGGAGCTCGAGCACGGCCACGGGCTGCAGGACGCCGTGGTAGTGCTGCAGCAGGCGGCTCTCGGGAACGCCGGGCTTGCTCATGATGTGGTACAGCAGGGCCTCCATCATGCCCTTGCACACTGCTATGTTCAGGTTGCCGTCCACGATGCGCCACGGGCGCCCGATGAAGCAGATGCTCTCGCAGTCCCTGCGGGGCCAGGACACCAGTCAGCGCTCAGCGGGGGACGGTGGGGACAAGCCCTCCACACGTGGCCCCGGACTACAGACGAGGACCCGAAGGGCCAAGGTCACAGCACTGGGGGCCAACTACCTGCTCCTCTCTGCTCACGGCCCTCCTTCCTCCTTCCCACCTGGACAGAGTGGCCCTAATCCCAGGGCCTTGACCCTGACCCACTGTAACCACGGTCGTAGGAACCAATGACTTGCCTCTGCTCAGACCCAGCCATGACCAAGCCCACAAGGACAATGACCATATCTGCTCAGACCCACTGTGACCGTGGCTGTAGAAACCAATGACCCAGGTCTGGGCCTGGGGTTCCAGCATGACCGGTGCTTCTCCCCACACGGGCAGGAAAGGGGCTCCACCTGGGACCTGGAGCCCCTGGCTGCCTCCCCCTCTGGCCTAGTTCGCAGGTCTGTGTGGAAGCTCCACTTCTGTGTGCAGGGCAGGGGTTCCAGGCACGCTTGCCTCTGAATACAGGTTTCTGCTGGAGAAGCACGGACCGATGCCCACCACAGGGCCTAAGCCTGGGACGAGGCCCTGGACTGGCCGCTTGGCTGCCTTCAAGCCTGGGCCTGGGGAGCTGAGGGCACTGTGTGTCACCTGCAAGGCTTCCAAGAAGCCCGAGTCCCTGAAGATGGCAGCTCCTCCTGACAGAGTATTCACCCCAGTGCAGCCTTTTAATTCTGAGGGTCACAGGAGTCATGGGGGGGAAGGCAGAACGCCCTGAAGGGGAGGCTGCCCTGGGCTGGGAGTCAGGCCGGAACTCTAGGCTAATCTGGCCACACACTGGCTGTGAGCTGGGCAAGGGCTGCACCTTAGCCCTTTCTTCCCTGTCACAGAGATGAGGTAACGGGCACGAGGAGACCCAGAGAGCAGCCCAGGACGGAAGGCGCTACGGGCAGTGTGCGCACCGGCTCGCTGCTCGTCTTGTTTGAGGCACACAGGTGTCTAGTCCTTCCGGCCCTTGTCCGTTACATGCACCTGCCCACCCCCACCCAAATGCACCCACCCATTCCCAAGCACCACTGCTGGGAACCACTATGTTAGACAAACTGTCCGACATTGCGTCGCTGGGGAAGGTCTCCCCGCTACTCATGGAAATCAGGGCCCCTGCTGGGAAGCCCTGAGGACAAATGTCCTTTGTTCTGACGGCCCCCAGGCCACCTGAGACAGCATCCCACGCTCACCTTCCCTGGGCTGTTGGCGAGAGGCTGCCGGCCACAGAACTCTCGGGCAGACCTGCTGGAAGAGGAACAGGCTGTGAGGAGCTCACACAACGGGAAGCCATTCCCCCTCCCTCTGTTCTGTGCTTGGAGACGAGGCAGTGACAACAAGGACTCCATCGCTTTCCTCGTGATGCTGCCAAGGATGGAGCCGGGCCGTGGAGGTGGACACAAACCAACGGCCATGCACGGGTGTGTGCCTGTTCCCAGGCCTGAGGAACCTCCACCAGGGGGCGCCGGGGAGCCCCTTGTCGTCCATCTAGGAGCTGTGGCCACCAATGTGGTTTATAAAATCGTAAGGTAAAAACAACTCCCGAAAGACAAAATCCCCTTTAGAAACCACAGGAAAAGGCCACTGTTGATGACAGATAAAAGTACACAGAAGCAGAGGTGGTTGTTGTTGTTATGTGCCGTCGAGTCAAACCCGACTCACAGCGACCCCTCAGAGGTAGGAGGTGTGTTTCAGTAAACACGTGTCTGCCAAGCTCTACCGACACATGCCAGCCTTACAGCTTGGCTACTGTCCCCACTGCAGAATGTCGCAGGCACTGTCCTTCAAAGCTCTGCCGAGGGGTTTCTGAAGCCTCTGCCCTCTAGTGGCAACACCTGGAGACAACACCCTCTTCCCTCTCGAAGCTTACTCTGAGGAAAAGCTGATGTCAAAGGCCCCCTGTGTGCTCAGTGGTGGGTTCCCAACAAGGAGGAAGCTGAGGGCTAATGAGAGGATGGGCAGGATGGGGTGTGGGGGGCAAGGCACGGTACCTCGGGGGTCTTCACAGACTTCCACCAGCTGGCCCTGATAGCTCAGCTGTTCCCGACCTGGTGAGAGGGGCGCCGTGACATCCTCTTCGGCCTCCTGCCCAGCCGCTGCTGCTCCCAGGAGAGACTCCCTGGCCCCTGTGTTTTCAGGAGCTGCAGGCAGAGCACGGGCCCGGGTTTCCGGCCCTGCTTCTGCCCTTGGCCCAAGGCTGCGCACGTCCTGGAGCGCCGGCCTCTTTGCAGGGGGCTGCTGGGAGCTCTGGGAACTGCTCAGACTAGCCAGCTCGCTGCTGGCCCAGCTGGCATGCCTCTTGGTGCTCCGGGGGCCCTGGGGAAGTGGGGCCTGCCTTGCAAACGGGCTGCCATCACTGGAAGGGCCCTCTGGGGGTCTGGGCTGGAGGTCTTCTCTTTGAGATTCAGCATTCTCCTCTTGGCCTTTTACACGCACCGAGTGCACGAGCCAGGGCTGGGCAGAAGCCATAGTCACCAGGCGAATGGTGTTACCACCAACTTCCAGGACCTGGTGCTGCTCCAGGAGGTCCTAGGAAAAGCAGGAGACACACATAGGGACCATGTGGGACAGCTTCACGGGCGACGACTGGAGCAGTCTTCCTGCGTGATGCTTTAAAGTGTCCTGAACGAGCTCAGGTAAGCCCAGCTCGATTAGGACACACAGTGTTTGAAGCACGACGTGTGGCTTTTAGTCCTGGGTCTGCCAGGTAACCCAGGCAGTTCTTTCCCTCCCTAGGCCTCTCTGTGCTGACTTTAACACAAGTCAGACATGTGAACTTCTTGGCAAAACAGGCAGAGCCTCAAAGCTGATGGGAATTTACAACAGTCCCCTGCATGGCCAACATCATCCCACAGAACTCAGCACCCCAAGCTCTGTCAAGATGATGCGTAAAAGCTTCTCCCCCACCTGCGTATTTATGCCGTGCCTGCTTCTGATGCCCTTGTTCGTATCTAGAAGCACTGACTCTGGGAGGCAGGCAGGGCTCCCTGTCAGCTCTCTTCCACCACCCCTCCACAGTCAGTGGGCTCTGGAGCCCACACATAGGCAGGGCTGGCGCCACCACCATCTCTCCCTGAGCCTCGGCTTATCTCCAAGGGCTGTGTATGGACCCAGAGTCCTATGAACGCTATGAGAATGCAGTCACCACCCCTCTCTTATTTCCTGCACTCACTGAATAGTGACAAGTACCGGATTCCATTCTGAATCTGAGAAAGTAAGAGGTGAGGGCTTCCTGGAGGAACCGTCTCCCTGCAGATACCCCAGTTGCCCTTGTGGTCTGCAGTGCCCGAGCCAGTGCCTCGTCCCACATGACGGCTACACGGCAAACATCGACATCGTCACCAACAATGGACCCTGTATCCTGCTGCCTATCGACTGCCCCCAACGCTCAGGGACCCCTTACCGCCACTCCCACTTGTGCGTTGTATTTCACCGGCTGTAGCCTTAGGGTGGACCCAACTCTGTGACCACCCAGTTACTGCACCAGGATGGCCCTTTATTTCTAGTGTTCTTACTGACGCTCTGAGGGGTAGCTCAGCTGCCCGTGGGCCTCCATTTCCATCAACAGTCTCAAGTTGTGGATACCCGAGTTGTTTCTGTTTTGGTTCTACCATGAGATCTCTTAAGTTCCTGAGAAAAGTATCAATGGACAAGTTCCAGCTCTGTTGTACAAACTTATCTCCTAAACCTGGGTACCCCTGGTCTAGAATGTTCCCTAACCAACAGAGAATCCAGAAACCAGCAAACCACCAAACTCCCTTAACCGAAACCACAGGAGCTGAGCAGACACTCTGCACGTCCACCCTCCGTCTGGCTGTCTCACCATTATCGTTAAGTTTTTGTGGTGTCAGCACATATGCGGGGCGCTAACTGGCTTCGCTGATAATTGGTAGTGATGTGCTTTATTAGGTAAAGAAGCTGTCAGGCCAAGAAAGTAGCTCCTTATTAACTGATGAGAGAACCCCCTCCCTCAGAGAGGAAAGCTCCTGGTGTAGCATGCCAAGTCTCAAGGGGACTTGACTTAAAAGGCCCATCTGTTACTGCATTCCTTGGGTTTAAGCTCATTGACTCCAATGGGGTGAGACAGGAAAAGTGGGTGAGTCAGGTGGGCTAGGTGCAGGGAGCAATGGGGACGCTGGAGAGCCGGGAGCACAGGACCTTCCGGAGAACAGGCAGCCGCTGCTCCGCTCCAGCCAACCGTTCATCAGGGAGAGGCCCAGTCTGGCCGTAGCTTCTAACTCTGAGAAGAAGCTACTTTTCATATATAGACAACCAATTCAACACTTTTAAAAAACACACTCTGGCCAAAACCACACTCATCTGTAGTGCACATCTGGCCGGCAAGCCGTACCCTTTGCTCCGGTGACTTCAGGTGCCTTAAAGCTCACTCACCTGGACGTAGTCAGTGAAGGCCCTGGTGCGCCCGCCTCCTATGGTCTCAAAGGCGGAGAACCGCTTGCTCAGCACCATCCTGTCAACCCCAAAACAGCCTGTGGCTGCAATGGCCCTCTGGATCTCCAAGGCGGCAACCACGTCTTCTGGTTTGTACCCAGACAGCGCCATCAGGTGGACAAACTCCTCCAAGCTGTTTTCCTGGGTGTTTATCACTCTGGTTAAAGTGTCAGGCAGGCAGGAGATCCCCACTGCCAGCTCTTCCAGAGAAGGGTCTGCAAAGATGAGGAGGAAGTTCAGAATCGTCCCAGACAGAAGCCTCCAAGGCACAAGCCATACGGAGGAAGGACACACTCCAGTGCCCACTCGCTGCTCCTCAGACATGGGGCTCAGCCGGGTGGACATGGCTGGCCCCCAGCACTCAGATTTCTGACACATGACCCTGGGTCCTTGACTGCAGGTGACTGGACTGGATTTATCCTATGCCAAATGATTCTCCTGCTTGAGAGGCTGGGTGCTAGGCCTGAGAACGAGGAACCAGAGTTCTGAAGGAGAGGCCCTCAACTCTGGTTGGCTGGTTCCCACCTTCCGTGCTCCTGTCTTCACGTCTCCTTAGACTGTGAGACAGCCAGATCGTTCCAATAAATCCCCACTTTTGCTTAAGACAGCCAGGGCTGGTTTCTGCTGCTTCCTGTAAAAACGCCTCTGCTAGGGTTATGATCCATAGCATGGCTCTGCCCCGTCCACACCCCAGACACAGCACAAACAGTTCATCACTGTGGTTACGGAACTGAGAGTAGATCCCATCAACTTCAACAATGTGAAAATGAAGGTAAGTTAACCAGAGGTAGGAAGGGAGCTACAGGGAGGGGCGGGGCTCTAGAAGCCTCACATGAAGTAGTGGGAACAGAGGCTGCCTAAAATGAAGGGCTTGGGAAACAGAGGTTTAACTACGTTACTGCATGTTTCAAAGGTAATCAGAAGAATTTTTAAGTGTAACAATTTGACTTGAGGAGGAAGGAGGTAAGCAATGTGAGCTGAATACTCATGCTTCAGGGCAAGCTGTCAAAGACAATGCTTAGAAGGTCCCCGAGTGTGTGAGCGAGCATCCGGAGGACTCAGCGGAAGAAGGGGAAAAGCAGCACAAGGGCGCCTCTGGGGAGAGGACCAGGCTTTCCTGGAAGGCCCTCTCAGCTTGACTTCTCAGCACCTACATGTATTACTTTGATCAGAAAAGAAAACAATGTGCAAGCTCTAAGGTGGGGGTGTGAGCACAGCCCTGTGGGGCCCGCAGCGGGTGGTCACTGGGGCAGGGGTCGTAAGGGCAGGTGCTCCCCAGGCTGACTGCCAAGGTGGGGAGGTGCTTTTTCTGTTTTAGCATCACTGTCATGACCTCTTCGCTGACCTGCGGAGCCTGGAGGGGGCATCACAGGCTGGGTCACAGGGCAGGAACGAGCACTGCTGTGGTGACCAGTCAGCTCCCGCCCCGAAGCTCCAGCTGGGAAGGACTTACCGGCGGGCCCCAGGCTGAAAGGCCCGGGGGTGCAGCGGAGCCGGAACTTCATCTGGCAGGAGTTCACCACGATGTTGTCGTTGGGGTTGAGGTTGCGGTTGCTTACGATGCCAGGGACGTAGCAGCCCCTCATGAGCAGGTAGTTGGTGTGGGAGGCCTGGTGGGCTTTCACCTCGATGCTCCGGCGTCTGCTTCCTGAGCCTTCGTCCAAGTCATCCTCTTCGTCCTCGTCGTCCTCCAAGCTCCCGTCCTTTCCCAGGCTGTGAGGAGAGAAGGGAGGCGCAGCTGACGGACCACAGCCCCCACGGTGCTCTAGCTGCGCTTTCTGGGGATACCGGCTCCCTCCGAGAGGGGTCCTCTGTAACCTGGCCTTGCCAACAGCCAGCGAGGGCTGTGGGTACCCCACTGGGGTCTGCTGTGCTCTGGCTCCCCAGAAGGTTCAGCGTGGGCACTGTTCCAGTTTCATCTCCTTTATTCCACCTTGCCACATATACACCCCCCAACCCCTTTGCGTTCTGCTGTGCACGGGGTCGCTATGAGTCGGAAACGACTCGATGGCACTTAACAACAACAACAACAACAACAACCCCTTCCACATCTGTATCTTTGCAAGAGCTATTCCTGTTGTCTAGAAAATCCATCCTATGCCTCTGTCCAAAAAATGCCTGTTTCCATTAAGTCCCAGGTCAGCTATTATGCCCTCTTCTTACTCTTCTGTGACAGTTAATGTTTTGTGTCAACTTGATTAGGCCATGATTCTTAGTGTTATGTAATTATCCCCATTTTGTGATCTGAGGAAAGGAGCATTTCCTTGGGGGTTTGGCCTGCATCCAACATATATGGATGGTCAGGCAAAGTTCACTCACTCTCTGTCTTGCATCCAACTTGCCATCCTGGGAGAGCCAGCAGCCTGCAGGCTGAGCTGCGGATTTTGGGATTTGTCAGTTCCCATACCCATGAGCAGCCCCTTCCTACATGACCTGTTGATTTAGGTTCATCAGCCTCTCCAACCACGTGAGCCAGGAAAAGCCTTCAGCCTGTGGTTCCTGCCAGCCTCTCCAACTGTGTGAGCCATTTCCTAAAACAAATTCCTCTCTATTTCATTTGTTTTGCTCTTCTACAGAACCCAGCCTAAGACATTTGGTACCAAGAATGGTTGTAGAGGAACAAAACCTTACAGATGAGTTTTCTGAATTGGTTCTTTAGTCTGACTAGACTTAAATACATGGATGACTCCAATTCCACTAGGGAAGGGGGCACTATTAATCCACGGTGTGAGGAGGCAGTAGAAATACATAAAATGCCACCACCATTGCATCAAATATTTGTGAGAATCAAGGCTCCGGGGGACTGTGTATTTGATACCTTCCAGCGTTTCTGTCAAACTGAGAAGGACAGAGAGGTGGTGGGTCAGTCCCACTTTCACGAAACAAAGTAGTGAAAAGGATGAGCCAGAACTTCAGAGTCCCAGCTCATGTGAGACCCGAACGCTGCTACTTGTGCCCTGAAAGAAAGCCATTATTTCTTGTAGTAACAAGCTGATTCTGCCAAAAACCAAACCCAGAGGCATACTGTAAGAATGGCTGAATTACAAAAACCCAAAAACTCACTGCTATCGAGTGGATTCTGACTCACAGCAACCCCCAATGGGTTTCCGAGGCTGAAAATCTTTACAGAAGGAGACTGCCCCATCTCCCTTCCATAGAGCGGCTGGGTTTGAATGTCTTATAAGACATTGCTGAATGTCCCAAGGACCCACCCCCACTACTCATTTTTGCTTCTAGGCTTATAACTAGATATAAGTGCCATCAAGACCTACTAAGGAAGTATTAATGACTCCAGACTTATTGGTAAAACATTTACATGCTACAGGGTGCGGAATTAACCTGACAAACATTCAGGTATCTTTCCCCTCAGCCAAATTTCTAGGGATCCAGTGATGTGGGGCATGTTGATATTTCTTCTAAAGTGACGGTTAAGTTTGTTACATTTGACCCCTCCTACAACTGGAAAAAGAGGCATGACACCTGGTGGGCCTCTTTGGATTTTGGAGGTGACATATCCTTCATTTGGGTGTGCTACTCTGGCCTACATATCAAGTGACTTGAAAAGTGGCTAGTTTTAAGGAGGGCCGAGAACAACAGAAGGCTCTGCAACAGGTTTAGGCTGCCATGTAAGCCACTCTGCCACTTGGGCCATATGATCTGGCTGATACAATGGTGCTTGAAGTGTCAGTGGCTATTTGGAGTATTTGGCAGGCTCTTATTGGTGCATCACAGCACAGATCCTTAGGATTTTGGAGCAAAGCCCTGCCATCCTCTACAGGTAACTACTCTCCTTTTGAAAAACAGCTTCTGGTTGTCACTGAGCCTTAGTAGAAACTGAACACTTAACCATGTGGCCTGAGCAGCCCATTGTGAACTGGGATGCTGTCTGATCCACAGTCATGTAGTCGGATGTGCACAGCAACACTCCATCATTAAATGAAAGTGGTACATACGAGACCAGGCTCAAGTAAGACTTGAAGGTACAAGTAAGTTACATAAAGAAGTTACCCAAACGTCCATGGTGACTCTTATCACATTACCTCCTAGTTTGCATCTGTCGTCTATCTCATGGAGAGTTCCTTATGGTCAGTTTATTGAGGAAGAGAAAACTCATGCCTGGTTCACACATGGTTCTGCGTGATACACAGACACCACTTGGAAGAGGGCAGTGGCAGCCCTGTAGCCCCTTCCAGGATCTGGGGGGAGACAGCCCTGGTTCCACTGAACTGGAAGTCAACAATGCCACCCAGCCACTTTGAGTTCCTCATGCCTCTCGATCAACAGACAAAGAATGGAGTTACAATACTGGCTGATGTGACTGATTCTGATTATCAAGTGGAAACTGGACTGAGATTACATGATGGAGGTAAGAAGACTATGTCTGGAATATAGGAGATCCCTTAGGTTATTTCTTAGTGCTACCATGCTCTGTAGCATAATGGCTAAAGCACTTGACTGCTAACCAGAAGGCTGGCAGTTCAAACCCACCAGCCACTCCTCGGAAGGAAGGTCGGGCAATCCTACTTCCGTAGTGATACTGCTTCGGAAACCCAAGGAGGGGTAGCTATGAGTCGGGGCCGACGGCACATAACAACAATAACAACAACAACAACCACCACCACCACTACCATGCCCTGTGATTAAAGTCAATGGAAAATACAGCAGCCCATTTCCAACATGATTACTAAGAGCCCAGATCTGGTCTGAGTCAGTCCACCAGGCAGAAATTCACAACCAGCTGAGGTGCTTGCTAAGGGCAATGGGTGGTGGAAGAAGGCAGTTCTAAATACCAGCTATACCACATGTTCCAGAAACAAGGGCTGTGGTTGTTATGAGCATTTCTCCCTTGTATCTCGATATAAACAGCTCTGGTGGTGCAGTGGCTAAGGCATTCAGCTGCTAACCAAAAGGTCGGCGGTTCAAACCCACCAGCTGTTCCATGGGAGAAAGATCTGGCTGGCAGTCTGCTTCCATAAAGATTTAGAGCCTTGGAAAGCCTATGGGGCAGAACTGACTTGATGGCAGAGGGATTATCTACCTGTGTAACTGTAAACATCTCACCACAAGTCATCTGTCAGTTGTCACACTGGCATGGCTTTTGTGTTTCTGTCAGGCTGGAAACCGTGCTACCAGTATTTCAAGCAGCAGCACAGACACCCATGGTGGACAGGTTCCAGCAGAGCTTCAGACTAAGGCAGACCAGAAAGGAGCACCTGGCCATCTACTTAAAGGAATGGCCACTGAAACCTTGTGAACAGCAGTGGGCCATGGGTACAGTCCCAGAAGACAAGCCCTCAGGTGGGATGGCACTCAGCACAGGACTGGGGAAGAGTCATCTCCTCAGAGTAGTCAACCTCAACGGTGCAGATGGAGTACAGCTTCCAGGACCTTCATTTGCTGATGTGCATGACTCAAAAATGAGGCATATAGCTACAAACATCCACTAATAATCAGAACAGGGAATATTACAGAGCATGAATCTAGGAAAATTGGAAGGTGTCAGAAATGAAATGGAATGCACAAAGATTGACGTCCTAGGCATTACTGAGCTGGAAGGGACTGGTACTGGCCATTTTGAGTTGACAATTATATGGTCTACTATGCTAGCAATGATAAACTGAAGAGGAACGGCATTGCATACATCATCAAAAAGAACATTTCAAGATCTATACTGAAGTACAACACTGTTAATGATAGGATAATATCAATATGCCTACATGGAAAACCAGTTAATATGACTAGTATTCAAATTTCGCTACCAACCACTAATGCAAAGATGAGGAAACTGAAGATTTTCCCCACCTTCTGCAATCTGAAACAAGCCATCAAGATGCACTGGAAATTACTGGTGATTGGAATGTTAAAGCTGGCAACAAAGAAGGATTGGTAGCTGAAAACATGGCCTTGTCACCAAGAGAGTTAGAAACAACGCTAGAGATCACATGACAGAATGTTACAAGACTAATGACTTATTCATTGCAAATACCCTTTTCAACAATATAAAAAGTGACCATACACATGAAGCTTGCCAGATGGAATCCACAGGAATCAAATCAACTACACATCCATAAAGAGATGACGGAAGAACTCAAAATCATCACTCAGAACAAGGCTGGGGGCTGACTGCAGAACGGACCATCAACTGCTCATATGCAAGTTCAAGTTGAAGAAAATTCCACAATCCACAAGAACCGAAAAACAACCTTGATTACATCCCACCTGAATTTAGAGGCCATCTCCAGAACAGATTTGAGCATGGAATACTCTCACAGTCAAAGACCAGATGAGTTGTGGGATGACATCAAGGACATGATACAAGAAAGCAAAAGATCATTAAAAAAAAGAGAAGAACGAGTTGCAATGTTGAAGGATTCCACGGGCAAGACATCAAATGATGCAGAAAGCATCAAGTGACAACAGAAGGAATACATAGAGTTACTGTATAAAAAGGACTGGCTGACATTCAACCATTTCAGGAAGTAGCATATGATCAAATGGTAACTGTGGTGGTTATGTCTGTGTGTCAGCTTGGCTGGGCCTGGTTCAGTGGCTGGGCAACTGGTGGTAGGTATTCCCTAGGATGAGGCTGGCAATCAACTCCATAGTGGGATCTACCACAAGCAGCTGAGTAGCTGTCTTTAGGATGTGGTCTGCTTCCTGTGTATAAGGACAAGCCTTGGGGATAGTCTCCAGCTTATGGCACACTTGGACCCTGCATGTAGCCTGCCATGCTCTACCGACCTTGGGACTTACAATGGACTTAAATTAATGGCCTGCCGTGTGGTTTGGGAACATCAGAACCGTGCCTTTTTACTTGTCAACCTTGGGTTTGTCAGTCTCAGCAGCCAGCAGCTGTCTTGACTGGAGAAAAAAGCCTCTAGCTCCAGTGAGCTGGGAGCAGAAGGTAGAGCTGGACCCCAAAGTTGAGGGGCATTCACCCAGCCCCTAGAGCCTGGTACTCTGAACTTGGACTTAAAGCCTCCAAACTAAGAGAATAAACGCCTTTTTGTTAAGGCCATCCCATTTGTGGTATATTCTTTCTCAGAGGGGCACTAGGTAACCAGAACAAACATTTTAAACCAACATCTCCAACAATTAGAAAAAGAACAGCAAGAAAAGTCTACAGTCACCAGAAGAAAGGAAATAATAAAGATTCGAGCAGAAAACAATGAAACAGAAAAAAGAAGGGC
>NW_006921853.1:1411762-1418221 GCF_000298275.1 Orycteropus afer afer
AAAATCTTGCACCTGACTCGTCATCCTCTAATCTCTGGTTCTTGGGGGAGGAGCCAGCAGCCGTTTACCTGACCTGCTGATTTTGAGTATGTCAGCCCCTACAACCATGTTAGTCAGGAAAAGTCTCCAGCCTGATACCCAGCACACAGATTTGGGACTTGCCAGCCTCTTCAACTGTGCGAGTCATTTTTCCGAAATAAATTCCTCTGTGTTTACACACACACACATACACACACACATACTCTTCACTGGTTCTGCTCTAGAGAATCCAACCTAAGAGACACTCCCTGCCATGTCCTTCCCTTTGGCAGCCCAAGCCACCTCCTCCTTGATTTACATAGCACTTGGAGGCACTACCACGCCAACCTGCACACTGTAATTCCTAGTTTACCTGTCTGTGAGTCTTGCCCCTGTGAGCTTCCTAAAGGCACTGCCTATACCTATGCAAGTCAATTCCCAGCCGAGGGCCAAACATAAAGCCAAAAAGTACAGTAAGTGGCTTGTTGCAAGAACAAAGCCAGATGACTGGACATACAGCATCACCACTGTCACAGTACTGAGAGGAAAGGCCGATGCCCAAGGCTCTGTGAGTGCTACCAATCTCAAACTGGCTCCAGGCAGGGTGCATGGCGCCCAGTGTCGGAGCTGTAGCTTTCCCTGGGTTCTTACCTCTTAATGACGTCGTTTTCCACCATTGAACTGTCCACCACCACAATCTGCTCTGGGATCTTGACATCCACGGAAACAAGGCCCAGAGACAGAAGGGTTAGGGCTGCCACACAATGTCCCCCAGGGCAGTCCAAAGAAAACACCACCATGTCATCTGTGGAGTCGGTATTATCCTGGTCTTTGAAGGCAAAGTGGTTTGGCTGGTCTGACTTGCCAGCAGCCAGCATTCTCTTGAAGAACTGGAATGATTCTGTGCAGACGGTGCTTGGAAATCGCCAGGTAAAAATCCTGCGCAGACAACAAACAGGGAAGGGCCTGACTGAGCACGGAACGGCAAGTCTGACCAAGCTACCAGCACTCCAAAGCATCACAGTCAAATCTAGACACACCGTTTCTCCCGTCTGGCTCAAACAAAGGGGCTGTGATGCCCCCTGTGTGTGTCCTTCTTCCCCACTCGCTGGAGCACCTCAAGGCAGTTGTTGTGAGGTACGGTCGAGTCAGCTCCGACTCACAGTGACGTTACGTACAACAGGATGGAACACTGCCCAGTCCTGGGCCAGCACCACAATCCACCACTCATCTGTCAGTCTGTCCTACTATGGTGGCCTGTGTGTTGCTGTGACGCTGGAGGTTATGCCACTGGCATAGCAGGGTCACCCATGGTGGACAGGTTTCAACAGAGCTTCCAGACTAAGACAGACTCGGAGGAAGAAAGGGGCTGTTTACATATCAAAGAATTGGCCAGTGAAAACCTTATGAATAGCAGTGAGACTGTCTTGATACATTACTGGAAAACTTTTTAAGAATAGCCTCAAGACAGGGCCGTACCTTTTCATCTTACATCCCTGAGGCCCAGCCCCTGTGGAGCTGGGGAGCACAAATGCGCTTTCATCATAATCATCTTGAAACCAACCACTGTTGGAGGCCCCATGCAGACCTCACTACCTGGATAAGGCAGCTGCAGGGAGGAAGCCCTGGCCTCTGTCCACAGTAAATATAACTGTCATGAACCTGAACAACAGAGAGAAGAGGGACCTGGAGGTCAGAGAAGGGACTGAGGGGTTCTGGCTCTGTTGACCACGCTTGTGGTTCAAATGATGTGCGTCCCAGGGAAGCAGTTCAAGGTCAAGCAGACTTATTGGACCTGGACTCACCTCTGCTTTCAAGTTCACAGCTCTTACTATAACAGGCTGCTTTCCAGAAAGCCAAAAGAGACCGAGGGTCACAGGGAAGGGCATTTAGGAAAGGAAGAAGTGTCTGAAGTCATGGGCAAAGAAATGGGAAAAAAGAAACAAAATTCTCAGATCTGAGACTGGGTCAGGAGACCAGTGTGGAGACGGGGAAGCTGGACAGGCAGGAGGAACTCCTTGGGACGATGCTAATGGACTTCCCCTGCATGTGGTCTCGAAGCCCAGTGAGGAAGGTGCCAAATGTGCAAGAACAGAACAGCCCCCCGCTGTGGCGTGAAGCCAGGCTTCAGCAGAGCTCCTTTAGGGGGAGCCCCAGGAAGGTGGTTCAGGGAACGTGCCTTGGAAGCTCGACCTGCCACTCAGACACTGCTGTGCTGCAAACAGCCTGGAAAATCCACAACAGCTGAAAATGAAGTGTGTGAGCCTGCACGACAGGAGACTTCCATACCTCGGGGCCATGACGATCACGGCTGCTGCTGTCCTCACAAGGAGGATGCACTTTGGACCAATTGTTAAATTGAAAACCAACGTCACCCAATTTGACAGGATAAAGGGAAAGAAATTACCTGTAAATAGTAAACATCCCTAACACAAAATACTGTCAACCTCATTCCCAACAAGGCAGAGGGATGGGTGTTCTCACAGAGGCCACACCTGCACACGCAGACGCAGGAACAGAGGTCCCCACCTCCTCTGATGCAGAGTGGCTCCTGCTGGTGTCCTCGTGTGCCTCTCTGCAGAGGCAGGGCTCACCCTGACCTGGGTCACTGCCCCCACCCAGCCCAGCAGGACGGCTGACAGGCCTCACCTGTAGTAGGTCTGGGATAACTGGTAGGACATTGGCACGAAGGGCAGAGCCCGGTTCTTCTTCGGGCCCAGGCTGTGATTGACCCGGCGCCGGTTGACCAGGCTCCTTTTCTGGCACTCCATGAAGGCCTTGACGAGAATCTGCTCCTTGTACTCCCGGTATATGCGGAAAGTCTGCAACACAGTGGGGTCACGGGTGAGCCAGGACGTGTGTACAAACAACAGAGGTGGTTCTTACAAGGCTGCACGTACAAGGAGGCAGCTGACACCTGGAGAGGGGTAGGTACCCAGAAATCCTGACCCTCAGGCATCGCTCCCACCATCACGTCACACTTTCAGAGACCACAGAGAAGGTTGGGCGACTTGAGAGAAAGGCAGGCTGTTTGTTCTCAACACTCTCTGTCTGGGTGAAAACCCAGGATCCCCTCTCCCTAAGCCCCTGAGAAGATCCACTGCTGGCGTCCACTCCCTGTGCCCACATCGTCACCACTGAGTCCATGCCACGTCATCTCACACCTGAACCACATGCTCAGCCTCCAGCTCACTGGTCTCCCTGTTTCTGTATGGGTCACTTCCTGCCTGGCCCTTTCCATTCTCCACAGCTGCCAAGGGACTCCTTTTATATGTAAATCAGAACACACACATTTCCCTACTTTAGAAACTCCCATGGCTTCCCTCTGCACTTGGATCAGTCCTGCCTATGACCAACAAAGACCCCAAGGGCTGCACCTTGGCCATCATTCTGGTCTCTACCCCTTGCTCTCCACACTCCAGCCTCACAAGCCTTACTTTTCTTGAAAATGCCAAGTCATTCCCCCCGTGGGGACTCTGCACTTGCCATTCCCATTTCTTGTAAAGCACCAATCTTTGCACGTTGGACTCCTCAACAGGAAGTTCTCAGCCCCACTGTGCGCCTGCCACTCCTCTGCAGTCATGTGCATTCAGTCAGCCTGACGCCACTGTATCGGTGTCACCGTTTACTCACACAGTCTCTCCCTCTGACTGGAAGGGAAGTCCCATGAGCGCACAGACCTGACTCGCTGCTGCTGTCCACACAGAGCAGGAGCTCCCTGCATAGACGGAGGCATCTCCTATTGGCCCGGCCATCATGGCCTGACTCATTCTGTTGGGTCTCACGCACTTGGGCCCTCCCAGAGGAAGAAAAGCTTGAAGGACTATAGGACCAGTGGGGTCTCTGTTACTCAATTTTCTGCAAATATGAAAAACCAAAACCAAACTCACTGCCGTCAAGTCGATTTTGACTCACAGCGACCCCTCCCCTTGGGCTGCCAAAGCACTATCAGTACGGAAATAGATTGCCTCATCTTCCTTCCAAGGAGTGGCTGGTGGGTTCGAACTGCCAACCTTCTGGTTAGCAGTCAAATGCCTTAGGCACTATGCTACCAGAGTTCAACCAGTCAGCAGTTAGAGACTATCCAGCATACATCAGCTCCTAAGAGTTCCACTAGACTCTCCCTCAAAAGCACCGGACAAGGAGTAGCTCTATCACGGTCTGAGAATTCTAGGCTTGGCAGGTCCTGACACCACTGTGCCAGGACCTCTGAGTGACAGACTGAGGCACACATTTTCCAAGGCCTCGCCATTAGGCAGGGATGGAAACGAGAACAAGGCTTCCTGTCTTGAGCCCAGTGATCTGCACCTTCCTGCCAGCAGATGAGACTGGAGCCAGTGGTGGTCAATCAGGGCTCTGGGGCAGGATGGGGGTGTTCTCTCAAGAGCGGGACACTCACTGGCTCTTGTTGGACTGAGGCCCACACATACCCTTATTTCTCTAGTCCTGGGTGTGAAGACTATGAGGCCTTAGGGGGAAACAAACTGCATGGGCCAGAAGGAAGAAACCAGGGAACTGGTGTGGACGCTGGGATTGGGCTTCTTGAGCAGAGTCCTCTGTGACTTTTGCTCGTATGATTATAGAATGGGTGTATTTTTCTAACAACTGCAGTCATGGATAGGAGAGTGGAAAGCATGGCTCAGTGAGGAGGGCGCTGGGTCCACCCAGGCAGATTTCCAAGAGGCTGAGCTCTCATGACACAGGGACCAGAATCCCGGGGCTGCACAGGGGTCTGGTGGGATCCCATATGGGCCTCTGACATCATCACTAATGAGCCCTCCAGTCCTCATGGGCAGAACGAGGAGTCGTCAGAGAGACACGCTACCTACTTGAGGAGGAGCAGGCTTAAGTGCCCTTTCTCATGTGCTTCCCAAGGCTGTGGAAAGTGTGGAGATGGGGTGGTTTCCACTTGTCCCCACCCATTAAAGCCCAGTTTACCACCAGGAAGTGGAACTGGAAAAGGAAAAGCTACAGCATGATACAGGGGACAGGCCCTGCCTAGACCAGAGGGGCCTGGCTGGTCTCTGCAGCAGGGTCTTCTCATTTGGGAGGTGTGCAGAATGAGCCCGCCCAGCTCTCACTCATGCTGACCAGGAAAGCGGAAAGTCTAATACATGGTCGCCAGGCAAGTGGATGGAAGGAGAACTCGCTGGCCAGCCAGCCCCTGAAAGTTCTAAAAACACAGAGGGCAGCATGGCCTAGAGGAGAAAGCTCTTTCAAAATCCAGCCCCTTCTCCAGGGCCTCCACTCAAACATCTGAATGGGCCAGGATGGCAAGGGGAACTTGAGCAGAAGGAAACACGGGAATAGCCACATGCCCTGACCAAAGGCCAGTTTTGCCATTCAGCCATGACCAGGGTTGCTATACCCTACAAATTTAATTTTCCAAGACAAGGCCGGAATTTGGATTTTTATTTGCAGTGCTGGCACTCCATTAAAAACTTTTTGTTTTGTTTTAAACTAGCATGGGTCTAACAAAGCCAATGCAGGGGTCAGACTTGGCCTGTGGGTGGGTGCTCTGTGCCTACACCATTCTTGCTCATCTCTGTATGTTCTCAGAAAGAGCTTCTTCACTCTCTTCACTGTCAAACACCGGCATGTAAGGATGAGGGGTTCATGGCACAGATACCAGCCTCCCACTTTGTAGTGCATGTACTTTACTGGGCATAAAACAGGGACAAGAAAATAAGACCACTGGGTTAAAAAGCTGAATGGTAACAAGTGTACCAAGAACACGATCACTGCCACCTCCCTGGTCTGAAGATCCCAGATGTCACTACTAATGGAGGTAGAATGCAAACTCAAAGGAGGCACAAGGCAACTCACGGTGGTTACCAAATAAGAGAATCAAATCAGCACTGAGTCTTAGGTTTACAGAGGCATTACAGAGGAGTGCTGGTGGTACAGTGGTTAAACTACTCAACTGCTAACCAAAAAGTTGGCAGTCTGAACCCACCAGTTGCTCTGTGGGAGAAAGATGAGGCAGTCTGCTTCCAAGAAGATTATAGCCTTAGAAACCCTATGGGGACAGTTGTACTCTGTGCTGTAGGGTCGCCATGAGTCAGAATCGACTCCATGACAGTGGGTTTGGTTTCTGTGGGCACTGCAGTAAGATGACGAGGGTGGTGCTCTGAAGCACTGCATTCAAACCTAAAGGCCCTCTTCCTGCCCTTTAGTAAATTCATCCTCCCCACCTTCCTCCATCCTCCCCACCTTCCTCCACCCTCCCCAACCTTCCTCCACCCTCCCCAACCTTCCTCCACCCTCCCAACCTTCCTCCATCCTCTTCAACCTTCCTCCATCCTCTTCAACCTTCCTCCATCCTCCCAACCTTCCTCCATCCTCCCAACCTTCCTCCATCCTCCCAACCTTCCTCCATCCTCCCCAACCTTCCTCCATCCTCCCCAACCTTCCTCCATCCTCCCCAACCTTCCTCCATCC
>NW_006921853.1:1418391-1437334 GCF_000298275.1 Orycteropus afer afer
CTTCCTCCATCCTCCCCAACCTTCCTCCATCCTCCCCAACCTTCCTCCATCCTCCCCACCTTCCTCCATCCTCTTCAACCTTCCTCCATCCTCCCCAACCTTCCTCCATCCTCCCCAACCTTCCTCCGTGCCCCTCATAACCAAAGTGACAAAGCACATGCCTGGGAAATAGTAGCAATATCCAAGCTAGGGCCACATCCGTTTCCTGAAGGGTGGTCCATGGACCATCTGCCTTAGCATCCTGGAGGTGGGCACCATGCATGTGTGAGGGTCCAACACCCTCTTTACTTCTGATGGACTTGCTGGGGCTGAGGTCTGGGGTCATGTGCTAAACAAGGTCCTGTGTTGACTCTCAGGTGCCCAACAGTGTGGGACGCCACAGTCTAAGCCCATCAGTGGGATTAGAAAGTATCATCCTTGCCTTGTCTTACTTTCTTCCCCTCACACTCCAATCAGGGCTGATTTGGAAGGTAAGCCAGAGGAGCTGGTTTTAGAGTTTGAGATTAAATACAGAAGTATACAGGTTCTCCCTCGAATCTACCTTTGTGACCTTAACACACCAGGGGAACAGGTGCTTGGGCTTGGGGAACAGGATCCTTTCAGCTTCTCTGGTTGGGATCTAGAGCCAAATAGACCTTGGTTTGACAAATAAGCTGTGTGATACTGGTGTGTCTTTTTAACTTCTCTGAACTTCAAGTTTCCATATTTGTGAAAGAGTAATAATACCACTAACTTCCCCAGCTCAGTCTGGAGTGAAATGAGATTTGCTTTCTGTCTTCATCTTCATTTGGCCATGATATGGCAGAGCATCAGAGAGTGACTATATTCTTGGGAGACGCCTAAGGCTCACTGCCCACAGAAAGGCAGCTTTCCCAGTGATCTCTAACAAAATCTCTCAACAGTCAGAATCTGAAAAGATACACTACACAGCGCAATTCTCCCGAGTTCCTCTGTCACACCTCATTTCCTCTTCTGCTTAATTTTCTGTCTTAAGCAGCAGACTGAAAACCTCAGCACCAGAGGGATTTTGGAGGCACTGGATCCAGTCCCCATTCTTTAAACATGAAATAAGAGAGGGCATGAATCACGCCCCGAGGCCCCAAAGCTGAGAAGTCTGTGAAGCAAAGCCTCACCGGACACGGGGCTCCCAAGGCCCATCAGTGCTGCAAGGACGTGACGCCGAGTGCCCAGTACCCACCTGGAACGACTGGCAGGACTTCATCTGACTGTCCGAGAGGGCCAGTGTGCTCTGGATGAGGTTCTGGAGCAGCAGGGCGTGGATGTCGTCCATGCTGAGAGAGGGAGAGAGAGAGAGACAGTGTGTGCCAGAGGAACACGAGGCCGCGGGCCACAGCTCCTGCACATCACGGGAGAGTCAATGTTCATGAAAAAGATGTCAACTGCATAAAACCTAACATGAAAGCCAAAGCATCCCAAAGAGAAAAATCAACGATGCTTTTTAGATTTTCCTAACTGGTCAACTTTTGCAGGTAAAAAGTTTCAATCTAGTGGGTGAAAGGTGACACCTTTCACCTGGGAACTCATTTATACAACAACTAACAAATGAAGCCCATGTGGACTTCTTTGTCTCCAATTTCAAACATGTTTTTCTCCAATGGGAATAGGCCTCTCACAAACAACAGAGCTGAAATCAGGCTGAGCTCATACTGATTTTCCAAGATGGAAAAAAAAAGGTTGTCTGAACTAGAGCTGTGCTTGGACAGCTCACGGGATAGGAGCTCAAAACGTTTTTCCCAAACCCATCTTAAGCCTAGACCAGTACTCTGCTAGGTTATGGGCTAGCAAATCTTTTGTAAAGGGCCAGATAGTGTATGTTTCAATAAACTCTACCTACAAAGACAGGTGGTAGGCTACACTGGGTGAACAGCCGTTCAGGCCACCTAAACAAACAGGTGAGGGAAAGGCACTTGATCGGTACTTGCCTATTAAGTTCATCCTCTTTATTGAGTTCATCTTTTTCTTCGCCAATTGCCAAAACTCGGTATCTACATAAAAAATAAAGAGTGTCAGTGAAACAAAGCAGAACCTAACTTGGCCACTGCTTGCTTAAGATGGTCGTTTACTGCCAAAAATACTAGAAAAAATGTTAAACTCACTAAGAAATATTATACATGCAAATTTAAACGAGAAAATACCATGTTCTGCCACCAAATGAGCATTTGATAAAAGCAAGGATTGATGTGAGAAATGTTTGTACTGGCAACTGTGAAGGGGCACCTTAACTGGCAAGGAGCTCACTGCTATGTGTTCAGGGAGCAGGGGCATAGCACTCGCTGCAGGCGCATGTGACTAAAACGCAAGCACAAGAAAGAAGTCAGGAAGAAGCTATACAAGAGAACAGCTGCATGAACTAACTGGACTCACGGACTATTTCCTCATCTAGTTTTTGAGGGTCATGTAATATCATTTCACTGTGTTCACAGCAATGAAACAGATCTAAGAAGAAAGCACAGAATTGATTTTTTTTTTTTTTAAATGGCCATTTCTTTGGTTTCCACAAAACCAAAATCAAAGATGAATATTTATCTTTATGATAGTAAATTCTTTCTAAAATTTAGTGCCAAGAAAAAGAAGCTTTTCACAAAAACCTGTGAACTATTTTTAGTCATTTACAAGGAAAAATATGGGACCATTTTCTTTTTTGCCTCACCTGCCAGAATGCTCAAGATCAAATTTATGTTAAACTGCTACTTGTTCTTTCCTCTAAGTGATTCACAAGCTCTCCTTTAAAAAAAAAAAAAATCTTTATTTTAACCGTCTGGTTCTATGACTAAAGGTATTCCATAGCTTCACTGGAAATAAGTGTGGCTATAAATTACAGACGGGTAAACAAGCTTCTTGAAACACCACAGCCTCATGGGACAACTGTCAACTGGCACAACATAGTTCACAAAATCATGATCTGTATCCTGGAGATGTGAGTAGCATCTGGGGTCTTCAAAGCTTGTGGGCAGCCATCTATCACATGACTACAGGACTCTGCTGGCCAGGAGCAAAACAGTAACAAGGTAACCAAAAGCTCAGAAGCAATGACTCTCTCTGTAGGAGCACCACCTCACCTACCCTGAGGCCAGAAGGAGTGGACGGTGCCCCTACCACCACTGACTGTTCCGACTGCGGTCACAGTAGCTGGTCATGGACAGAATGGAAGAAAAATGTGAAGGACTTAATAAATTACTTCTTACAAAAAAAAAAAAAAAAACCCAAAATAAATGCCAGACAAACTAGAAGAGTGGAGAACAGAGGACTCGCTGAGATGATCGCCCTGAGACACTTTTTAAACCTGCAACAGAGCCTACCCCCTGAAAACACCTTTAAGGGAGACAGCAGAGTGGCACACAAAATAAAGGATATTACCTATAAGATCGGTGCCCTTAAAAAACATCAGCATGAGACTAGAAAGGTCAACAAATACACAACAGCAAAGGCAAGAAGATAACAGGGCAGGGAAACCATAATACTGGAAATGGAACAAACAGAACACACTGTGAGAAAGGTAACAAAGGTCCCCATCAACTTGTGTGGGGACTGTCAAATGGGAACCTAACTTCTTGTAAGCTTTCACCAAACACTCAATAAAATACTATTCAAAAAAAGACTGACTATAAACCATGCCATTTGGGAAGTCTGGGGACTAGTTTACTATAAAATCAAAACCAAAACCCAAGAAGCAGCTAAATGCGTCAGCTCTAAAAATGTTCAGCAGCTCTCTCCTTCACTCGGCACGTCTCGAGTTTCCTCGCGTGTAAAACAGGCACGAGCCAAAGCACACAACCCCTGCAGCAGCGTGAACCCAGGCGGCAGCAGGGGCTCGTGAGGGGACGCGGCGGCCCTGCAGCAGCGTGAACCCAGCTGGCAGCAGGGGCTCGGCAACAGAAGGCACGGTGTCACGGGGCTGAAGGGGGCTCCTGCCTGCCTTCCAGCCACCTGTGGAAGGCTGGTGCTCCAGAGGCGCACAGGACATGATCCAACAGCTGCCAGGCCAACTGCAAGTCGGCCGGTTCTGTGGGCTTCCCGTGTCTGCTAGACGAGAGGAGGAGCCTCCAGCCACTGGAATTTCGGCTCTCGCCTGGCAGGGATCACACAAGCGAGCCGGAAGAGACTTACCTGGCAAACAGCTCCTGCAACGTGTCTGGGATTTCAAGGTGCGGACTCTTCAGGGACGAGCTGAACTTCTCTTTAAGCCTCTCCACTAATTCTTTAAACTCGTTGGCACAGACCTTTGGAAGTGACAGAATGAAATGTGAAGCTTTCTCTCTGTAAAGGGAGGTTTCGCTAAGATGCACCCAGGAACCTCCTGTGACAATCTTGTGGGGGAGCTGCATGTGAGAAGCACTGGTACCACCACCTGCACTGCCCTTCCTTCTCCCTGAGCAGCCCGACCAGGCATGGCTGTCAGGGTAGGTGGCAGATGCTCACCCCACGTTCAGGAACTAGAGCACTTGGTACCAATAACGCACTGATGGACCACAGAACTGCTCCCAGGACTCTCTCGTGAGCCCCTGACCTCAGATGTCCTCCTCCCAATCAGCGACTCCCTCTCATCCCTGCCTCTGAGAGGTGCCACTCACCTGGCTCCCCTTCCTACCCTCTACGGCATGCTCAGCTGGTGGCTCTCGCACGGGGCTCCCTCCTGAGCCCTGCGCTGCGGCCGTCTTGCCCAGGCCTCCCTGGCTCTTACAGGGAGCACAGCACAGCCTCCTCACTGCCTCAGCACCTCCAGTCTCAAGCCTCCAGGACATCAGCTCTGGGAGGCCAGAACGAGCTTTCCGATAAGCAAGTGATCAAGTCGGCCCACTGTTCAGGGCTGCAGGACCCAACCCCACTGTGGCCGTGGCTGCTGAGGCACTGTTGGCCTGCCCCTACCTCTCGCTGCCACCCGCCTGGCTCTGGCTCTGGCTCTGGCTCTGGTGGTGCGTGCTGGGCCCTGGGGCACCCGGCCTCCAGCGCATCTGCCCCAGCCGCTCCCTCCCCTTTCGGGTCTCAGTTCAGCGGCAGCTCCTTTTCAAAGGCCACTAACACGAGACCGTGCCCCCTCCAATCTTTCTCACTCATGAAGTCAACCCCAGTTTATCGTGGGGAGGCAACAGGCCCAGCCTCTGGGGTAAGTCAGGCCAGGTGTAGGCCAATCATGACAACCTCGATCCCCTATGCTACTGCTGTTTCCAGCCCTATAACCCAGGCTGCTGAGGGCTCTTCTGGAAAGGACTGTCCTTCCCTGACACAAGGGCCATGTGGGGTGGCTGGTGCGGTCCCTCTCTCATGGCTTCCTGCCCACAGGTTCTGTTGTGAACAGCTGAGTGATAGTAGGCAACTTGCAACTGTCAAGTGATTGGCATGAGGGATAGCTGTCCACTAAGGATGGAGAGTGAAGTGACAGGATCAGCCTGGGTCCTTGGTGGCATCGCTGCTTTGCTGTACCAGCCTGGACTGCCTGGTACCTGGGACAAATCAAGCCTTAAACCCTGTTAGGTAGGGTTTTCTGTTACTTGCTTCCAGCCATTCCCGCTGAGCCCCCCTGCCCCAGCTGGCCTGTGCTGGGCTCTCAGGGATCCTATCACTGTTCTGCAGGGCCCACCTGCTTCTCTGCCTGAGCCACTTCCCCGGGAATCCCTGAGGGCAGGACTGGAGCCCCACACCAATGGCCTGGCCTGGGGCAGGGCTGACATACACACAGCAGGCATCCGGGTGACTCTGAGCCAAGAGCAGGGAACTCTGGGTCTGGAAAGGCAGCCCCCTTTTTCACAGCATACCTTCCAGGCCCCTGTGACCCTCAGTCAATGACCCCCTGCCAGTCCACTGCAGTCCCACCTGGCCAGGACAGTGCACGTCGGTAAAGGTCCTCCCAAGACGACCCCTATCCTGTCTGTGAGCTTCCCAGGAAAGTCTAGCTGCCTGGTGTTTCCCAAGACCTGCCCTATTCTCTTAACAAACAGGCCCAAAGCACAGCACCACTTCAAAGAGACGCTTCAAATTCTAACCATTCCTTAACACTGATGCTGGGAGCCACATCAAACATGGTCCAAAACCAAAGATCCGACAAGTACACTTCCCAAATAAGCCGGGAAAATGTCACGTTTGTAAGGCTGACAGAATCACCGACAGCCCAAGGGCCCGGCCTGTCTCCACGGCCTCCCTTCAACCGCACGGGGCCTACCTTTGGGTCGTTATAGTTATACTTGCGATTCATAAAATCCCCAACAAGCACTTTATCCTGGTACACCTCGGCGAGGCAAACCCTGCAGAGAGGGAAGATAAAAAACGAGGTCTGGGAACTGCAATGGAGTCAACGTGCAGAGCTGTCAGAGTCCCGCCCTAACGCTTCTCAGCTAAATGTGAAGTACAGTTTCCTTATGGACTGGCAGGTAATTACAGCTCTGAGATGAAGAATCTGAGGGCAGCCCAACCGGATTCAAGTCAAGCCTGCCTGTGCTCCCATCTTCCACGTCAGCTTCTCTGAGCTCTCATCCCTCCACGTGTAAACTGAGAACGGCGTCCCCAACCTGCCTCTCACAGGGACTTGGTCAGGACCTCTGTGAAGGCAACTATTAATTTTTATCCTGCAGATACTGCTGTCTAGTTTTACGAAGCGCTCTAATTTCCTCCAAAGCACTATTTGTCCATAGTCCATGATGTAAAGAGAGTCAGATCCGACTCTAGAAACCCTCCTTGGGCTTCTTAGGCGGTATCTCTATGGAAGTAGATCTCCCAATCTTCTGAGGAGTGGCTGGTGGGTCTGAACTGCCAGTCTCTGGTTAGCAGTCAAATGCCTTAGGCACTACGCCATCAGAGCTGCCAAAGACAGCCTGGTTGCTCAAAACAAAATGAAAGAGAAAGCAAGCACCGTTTGCTGGGCTCCCATGAGCCTGGCACTGGGACCTTCACAGAGAACCCGCGAGGCTGAGACTCCCTCAGTCTTAAAGTTCAGTGAAGTAAAGGACGCCTGAGCTCACGCAGACACCGAGGGGCAGCAGCAGGCAGGACAGCTGTGGTTATTGTTAGTATTCATGTCCTGCTCCACAGGTGAGAAAAAGCCGCCGAGTGACAATGGCGTCTCAGCTCCCACAGCTCTGGAGAACCCTGTGAGGACTTGGACCGGGGCCTGCTAATGCTGGAGCCCAATCCTGCAGCACTGCCCGCCATGCTGCCAGGGGCGGGGAGAGCACAGCCAGGGGTCAGGAAGCCCGAGTTCCAGCTCTCACTCCACTGTCACCAGGCCAACTCATGTCCACTCTCGGGCCTGCTTCCACTTCTGAAGACAGAGGCTTTCAGCTGAAACAGTCTGAGATTCTGTGCCTGCGGAAGGTGGGTTCACACAGGTCTCTTGGTATGTCTGAGTCAGCAGGTCTCAACACGGCCAAGAGACATCTGCCTTAGAGACATCTGGAGAGACTTCTGGTTGTCACACAGGAGGGGGGAGTGCTATAGGTAGCTAGTGGGTAGAGGCCAGGGTTGCTGCTAAACACTCCACAATGCACATATAGACCCACGGCAAAGAATGAACCAGTCCCAAACGTCAGTGGTGTTGAGGTTAAGAAATTCTGGCTAGAGGTGAGTTTCCTCCACAATGCAGGGCTAGCCCCAATCTCTCTCTAGAATCTGGCTGTAGGTACTCCAAGGTCTAGAATCATCAACTTGGTGCGAAGCTATCCTACTGATCTGTGGCAGGAACAGCCAGTTGTTGGTGGTGCTCATCCTCTCACCATCACGCCCCTGCCGTGCCCCACCTTTCACGTGGCTGCACCGCTTGGGTGTCCCTACGCATATTCCAGAGCTCTCTGGTCCCCCCACTCAAGCCTACACTTTGTGGAAGGAAATGCAGGAGGGGTCTGGTGGGCTGGCAATGGCTTTACGGCCCTGTGAGGAAATGAGGGGAGAATCTTGCTGGCAAGAGACCAGCTGCAAGGGGATGCTTGCGACTCCCAGGCAGCTGGCAACACCACACGTGCAGGCCATGATTGGGAGGCACTCGGCTCTGCTGGGAAACGTGGCTGAGTGCATTCTGTTCAGTGACCCGTGTCCTATCTAGATTCTTCTTGGGCTGAGCTGTGTGATGAACCACCAATGCACTAATATTGAGAGCAGCTCTCCAGTGGGAAAACTGGTTTTGGGAATCTGCCTTCACCATATACTACCAAAACCCACTGCCATCAAGTTGATTCTTACTCATAGTAGCTCTGTAGGATAGAGTAGAACTGCCGCCTAGGATTTCCAAAGCTGTAAATCTTTATGGAAGCAGACTGCCTCATATTTCTCCTGTGAAGTGGTTGAAAGTGGCTGGTGGGTTCAAACCACTGACCTTTTGGTTAGCAGCCCAATGCTTTAACCACAGCACCACTAGAGCTCCTTTTACCATATACTAGCTGTGTGATGGGAGCTCTGGTGGTGCAGTGCCTAAGGCACTTGACTGCGAACCAGAAGGCTGGCGGTTTAAACCCACCAGCCACTCCTGAGAAGGAAGGGGTTGGCAATCTACTTTTGTAGAGATACTGCCTTGGAAACCCAAGGAAGGGTCACTATGAGTTGGATCTGACTCGACTGCAGTGGTTTTTTTTTTTTTTTGGTTAGGGAGCTGAAGAAGGAGCTCTGGTGGTGTAGTGCCTAAGGCACCTGACTGCTAACCAGAAGGCTGGAGGTTCAAACCCACCAGCCACTCCTCAGAAGGAAGATTAGACAATCTATTTCCGTAGTGATACCGCCTTGGAAACCCAAGGAGGGGTCACTAGGAGTCAGAGATGACTCGACAACACATAACAAGAGCTATGTGATATTTAGCAAGTCTCCTAGTCTGACTAGCCTCCATTTCTTCACCTGTAAAAATGGGTAATAGCAGCTACTTCGTAAGGCTTTTCTAATGTCCATATCCTCTCATGCACTCAGGGTATCTAGAATCACACCTGGTCCTCAGATGATCAAGGACAATCTCACCAATAAACTCCAACAATCAAAAAAACTACTGGACAAACCAGTGTGCTTTATCTGGATTTTCCGCAAGAAATCTTAAGCAAATGGGATGAGAGAAGAGTAAAGAATGAACTAGAAGCACTGGAACAACCTTGTCTTGTAGTCATGAACTTTCAAATACGGCTTACTTGTAGTTCAGATAGGCCTGTGGATTTTTCACTAAGTAGCGAGCTCTTCGTCCAACCGAATGAGACGTTTTATCCAAAGACTCTTCAAGGGTAGCATGCAGAACGTCCCGCACGACCTGCCAGGGGACAAATGGGCCCTTCACCTGGATCAAACACAGAGCCAAGATAGAAAATCAGTATCCTGGGCCACAGCATGGGGAATAAACGTAAAAATCAAAAACCAAACCCACTGCCATCGAGTCAATTACAACTCACAGTGACCCCACTGGGTTTCCAAGGCTATAAATCTTTATGGAAGTAGATTACCTTGTATTCCTCCCACAGAGCAGCTGGTGGGTTTGTACCACTGACCTTTTAGTTAGCAGCCAAACATCTTGCCCACCATGCCACCAGCTCCAGGGCCTCAAATGAGTTTGGAACTGTTCAGTCAAGGCCAATGAAAACGGGTACCATATGCGTTGCGTAGCAAAATCTCTTCTGCATTGGATTTTGAGTAGGAAACAGGCAGCAGTGCCAGTCGGCCACCATATCTGAGTGGGGCACTCTCACCTGCTTCCAACTCTGGTCAAGATCTGATGCAAGAGCTTTGGTTGCCATACAACATGTACTCTGCCCTTGTTTCTGTCAGCTATGACTGAACTGTTTTGAGCTAGTTCAAAGCCTGGTTCGATTGAGCCTCTTTCCTCAGAGAATACTCAGAACTGTTACTTCATGCTTTTGAGTAAATGTTTACTCAATCACATTTACCAGTCACCAACTATATGTGCAGCACTAAGTCTGGCGCTAGGAAGAGAAGAGTAAGTCAAGTCCTCAGTGTCTGGTGGGAAAAAGAGTGCCTTTCTGGCAAGTAATGGTCAGAGGTGCACAGAGGGTGTTGGGTAGTACTGAGTGGAAGGGTAATACGTTAGGGGAGGTTTTAAGTGTAAAAATATGTTTAGTTAAGAGGGCTTTAAAGGCTTAGTTCTATGGTTGCCTATGCTTAGGAACAGTCTCTGTATTATGATTATATGGTATGTTAGTAGAAAAAAAATGTACTAAATTAGCGGAACAGCTGAATCAATAATATACAGCAAGACAAAGCTGAGGTAAGGAAGGGACCTGGCAACAAGGTGACTTTCTTACAATCACAAAAATAAGGTGACCCAAGAACCTGGCTTAAGTTCAAGCAGGGAGTGGAGGGTCCAGCAGACACAGCACTGAACGACTGCTCCTGCTTCCTGCAGCTGCGTCAAGGTCAGAGCAGACGCATGCTCCTCCTCCCAGGACTGCTGCGAAAGTCCACTGGGAGACTCAGGACAGAACAACACGTCACCTTCCAGGCTCTTCCTTAGAGAAGGGATTGGGTTGGAATTTAGGAGCGGATGACTGACTGACAGGTGAGAGAATATTGAGAAAATGGTCAAGAAAAAAGATCTAATGAACCTGCAGGTAGGACAGCATCTTGGACACAGGACACCTGATTGGGTTTCTCTTGGCCAGCATGGCTGTGACCAGCAGACACCAACTGGGTTCTTTATGAAGCTGCCGCCCCTATTCTACCTGGCAATGTGACTATCTGGGAGGGACCCTAGGCCAGATGATGCTAGAGCTCAGTTTTTTGGTGGGACACATGTCCACCTCGACTGCCCTCTTTGGGGAACAAGACAGGGAGAATGCACTCTGTCTCAGGCTACAGAACCTTCTTGGAGGCTGTGATATCAGAGGAAAGAGGAAGAGGTTGCTAGCGAGAGAGCAATCGCTGGCGAGGCCCTTTCTATCTGCCTGGGATTGAGAGATATGGGCAGGGAGGGTGTAGCGGGTGTGGGGAACTGCAGTGCAGGAGGCATGGGGGTTGCGGGTGACCAGGCTGAGACCAGTGCCACTATTCCACTTTGATTCAGCAAACACAGACCAAGTGATTACTGCGTGTAGGCACCAAGCTAGGGGCTGCAACCACAAACACAAGTAAGACAAGTCCGTCTGCCTTGAGGGGCAGTCACTCTCGAGTGAGCCAAGAGTTACCGGAAGGAAGCACAGAAGCAACGTGGTAAACAGACATCCAGGGGACAGAGAGAGAAGACAGTGATTACTTTCATTTGGCAGGGTCCATGAAGCCTTTCCTGAGGTAAACAGTTACTGAAAGATAAATAAGATTTTCAGGCAGATGAGGGTGGGAGGAGGGAAGCAGGAAAGGACCCGATTCCTGACAGAGAGAGAAGGATAGAACAGCTCTGAGCTATTTAGCCTGCGGCTGGGCAAAAAAATAAAAATAAAAATGTACCTTGCCAAAGGCTGGACAGAAATGTGCAATCACATGTCATTAATTTGTTGGATTCTGGGAACAGTGTTTCCTGGTGGTCAAGCTGACATGGATGTGATGAGTGGCCCCGGGGACCACGAGCTGCCCTGCCGGGGTCCCGGGCGGGAGAGACGGCTCCTGTGAGAAGGGCCGGCACAGGGCTGGACAGGAGCAGGAGCCCAGCGGGCCGAATACCTTGGTGTTGAGGATGTTGCTGGCAATTCGGCAGAAAATGAGCAACCTGTCCTCTTGCATGGACCAGGTCACACGGAGGCGGGTCATCCTCTGCAGGGCGCTCTGGTCGGCCTCATCGTGGTAGCGCAGCTTCCTGGGTTTCTCTTCCTTGTTTTCTTCTGAAAACACCAGAGGGGCAGAAAGGGGCCTTTAACAGAGGGGCTGGGAACCCTCACTCTGGTGGGGGGGAAGGGTGCCTACCCAACTAGTAAGATCTGACCAACTGCATGTGTTCCCATTACATCACTATATGTAAAGCCCGACAACCACAAAAGACTCAGCCAATCCTGAAAGATTTTTTTTAACCCCTTTCATCATTTCTCTCTGGTCAAATTTCATGGTGATGGGTAGGGTCGACTGAGCACAGCTTCGTGTTTGTTATCTGTCAATCCCCAATCTGTCCCCCTGTGACAAGAAGTCCTCTGAAGGTGCCTTATACAGAAGCTTCTACAACATGCTCAGGGCAAGTCTGCTGAATTCGTGGGACAGTTGACTGTGGAGCCACTTAAGCTCTCCTGCTCTCTCGCCCTGTGACTTCAGAGTTGTGTGAACTCTTGTGCACCAAGGAGCCAACAAAGTCCACCTATAGGGCCACTGTAAGAATTGAACGAGACTGTATATAAAATACCTAATATGGTGCCTGGCACAAAGTAACTGCTAAATCAATAATAATTATAACTATAACAAGAGCTAACACTATGGAATATTTATTTTTGCCAAGCACTGCTCTAAGCTTTTCATGTTTATTAACTCATAATTAAAATAATATTCACTTCACAACAACCATATGAGATGAATGTAACTATTATCTTCATTTCATAATTGAGGAAATAAAAACAGACAGACATAGTAATCTGCCCAAAGCCACACAACTAGCAAGTAGCTAATCTAGGTTTTGAACCTTTAGCTCCTGACCACTAGAATTTCCAAGGTCTCTCCATGGTGGGGATACTCTGGCAGTTTCATAATTTCACAAAGACACTACATGCCTGCCAATTCCAGAAGACTGGTCTGTGAGTTTCTTCTAGATTATTCCTATGCTAAGGTAGAAGAAAAATAGGGCAAGAAAATTTGCATTTAAAGTGTCCCTGGCATTATATTTTGCCTGGCAAATGAAGTTAGGTCTTCATGAAGCCACCTGATCTTACCCAGACACATCTGTGACAGGCCACACTAGGAGGGGAGGATTTTAACATATGCAGTGCTATGTGCTACGAAGACCAGGCAGACACACCACTAAAAATGAGCTCCTGTGTAAATGTTCCGTACTCATCTGAAACAGCTTTTCCTTACAACACATGGACCGTGTAGGTGATAAAAAGAAGTTTACAAACCAAGACTCTTGTCTCTATAATTCCTGCCCAGAGGAACGGCCACGGGAAAGCACCACGTATTAGGGTTTGCACCAGATCTGAAGAGATTCTGCAGGCTTCCAGGACTCCTTGCTCTCCTCTAAACTTAAAGATACAACATGACTTTGCACTTTGGCCTGATTAGCATAAATGTAGACACTCCTCGGAAGGAAGGTTGGGCAATCCTACTTCTGTAGTGATACTGCCTCGGAGACCCAAGGAGGGGTCGCTATGAGTCGGGGCCGACTCGATAGCAAATAACAACAACAACAGATATTAAAAGTTAAGGACAAAAAAAGAATAGGACTTTGGCTGCTTGTGACAAGAATTTTTTTTTCTTTTTAAGTATTTTATTTTTGTTATTGTTGAGAATATACACAACAATTCAACAGCTTCTTTGTGTAGGATTCAGTGACACAGACTATTCTTCAAGTTGTACAACCACTGTCACCCTCCTTTTCTGAATGGCTCCTCTCCCATTAATATAAATTCACTGCCCTGAAGGTTCCTATGTAATCTTTCAAGTTGCTGTGGTCAATTTGATCCCATGTGGTAAATCTGTGCACACAATGTTCAAGGCAGAAATTCTTTACTAGTTAAGCTAAAGTACCGTTCAGTTTAAGAAGATTCCAGGGGATATTTTTGGTTTAAGGTTTAATGATTATCTCAGGACAATGGTTTCAGGGGCTCAGTCAGCCTCCATGGCTCCAGAAAGTCTGGATTTTGTATGAATTTGAAATTCTGTTCTGCATTCTCCCCCTTTTGATTAAAGATTCTTCTATAAAATCTTTGATCAAAATGTTCAGTTAGGGTTTTATCAGTTGAAATCAGAAATCTAAACTGGTCTGAGAAAGGGAGCTCCTAAGGTCAAAAGCTCTACAAAAGCAAAAACAAAGTCAAGGGAAGCCTATGGGAAATTCTAGGTTCTCCCAATCAGCCAGATGGATTTGGAAAATGAAACAGCAATCACACACAGTTAGCCTAACAGAATTGCGACAACATGGGCATCTGCGTCTGAGGGCAGAGCTCAGGTCTGGCTGGAGGGCGGCTGCTGCAGATTGCCAAGCCAGGGTGGACAATGACGAGGCCGATACGTGCACGTGAGCATCACGTCACCTTTTTTCCTTCTCTTGATCTTCTTTCCAGGGTCCTTCTTCAGCCGCTTCCGCTTTTGGCTTTTCCCGCCCCTCACTCTCTTGTTTCTGTCCAATGTGGGCTCTCTGTCCATGTCAAACTGCTCTTCCTTGTCGGCAGAGAGCTCCGGTGTCGCTCTTGTCTCTCCCCAGATACTCAGCTTGCTATTGCCTAGAAATACCCACAGGGAACATAACTGAAAGATGAGCTCTGCAAACACCAGACAGGAAGGGAAACTATGGTGGTCGCTCTGGTCCCGAACTGGTAGCATGCCTATTTTGGGGGCGAACTGCCAGCTTACTTACCTCCAGTACCGAGTGGCAGTGGGTGCTTGGTCAGAAACGTCTGGAGCCTCATCATGAGCCCATTTTCTGAGGCGATGTTCTCCTAAAACACAAGGATGTCACTGGAATGAAGCTTCAGTAAATTCCCAAGAGCCCAGAGCAACAGAGGCAGTGAAATACCCAAGTGTCTGAGGAAGCCGGCTCTGGGCTGGGGTTCTCCTGTGCTTTTTCCTGTTTTCTCACTGAACACACACTCTCCTCTCATCTGACCTTGTGACACGAAGACTCTCTACTCCTTAAAAAGGGCCACCCAGCCATTTCACAGAGAAGTGAGAGTCTACTGAAAACAGAATGGGCCAGGCAGGTGTTTCAGGGCCTGGCCCACCTTCAGTCATACAGCAGTCAATTCTGCTTTCACCAGCTCAGAAGCTGGGAAGCGAAAGGAGGAAGAGGAGGCCGAGGTGCTGGTCCACCAGTGGGCGCCCACCTTTTTGGCCTTGTTGATGATATAGCTGGTCCAGATCCAGTTGCGCTTTAAGTGTCCGTAGAAACTAGAATCAAGCCCAGCAGCTCCCAGCCCGTCTCCGGGGATCACACCTTCATCCACGACCTCGCGGCTCCCCCTGAGAGATGGCCAAAAGCACAGAAAGAGCCGTCCTCAGTAAGCGAAGGGGCTCCAGAGTGGGGCTGGGCACTGATTTACAACCATTATTATAACTTTTGGGTTTTTTTTGGTTTATTATCTGCCTAGAGGAACATCTGACAGGCAGAAATGAAGAACTTGGGAGCCCTATTGCTGACATAAATCAGAAATGCAGGCTTTTATGTAAAATTTTCCAGTTTTTGAAGGTTGTCAACAGGTCCACTTTCATTCAACCATACGTGGGCCAAATAAAGCATGTCTGGAGGCCAAGTTGGGCGTATGGCCACCAACTGGCAGCCTGTGAGCCAGACGCTCAGGCCCTCTTGGCCGTGACCTCCTGAGGGAGGGGTGGAGGGCTTGGGCCCCGGGAAGGCGCCGAGGGCCGGACGTACGTGGTGTACTCCACCATGGCGCACTTGCGCTCCAGGTTGTGCTTGTCGATGGCGTTCTCCTGCTCCTTCTGCAGACTGCCCTCCTCGTCGCTGCCCTGATCGACGTTGCTGTTCTTCTTGGCTCGCGGGTTACGCACCACACCTAGAAAACCACACACAAGCCGAATGACGAGCCCTGCCCACCGGCTTTGGGCAGGCTGTGGCTGCCGCTAGGGGGAGGGAAGAATGGCTTCCCTTTCTGGTGAACAGGCTCTCCTGTGCAGACGAGAGGGTCTGAAACCAAGAGAATCTCTTCGTATAAAACATCTTACGAACACCCTGCTGAAAGGAGTCAGAGATGACAGGAGGAAGAAAGTTACCACCACTGTGTGATCCTGAGAAGGCTGTGCGGCCAGGCTGAACCCTGTTAAGGGGGAAGGCAGACTGCCAGGTGACCAGAGGACCAGACAGGCAGGCAGAAGGCAGAGGCCTTCCCTACTGAGGTTCCCGGGGAAACGGAAAGCCCCGGGAGGCCCTGGGTGCCAGGATGCTGGAAGCAATCAGCAAAAATTACTGCACTTGGTAGTGATGGCATGGGCTGGGGGTTGGGAGAGATCTGGTCAGATCATGTGTGATGGTGTCCTCTCCCTAGGCCCAGCTGGGCTCCAGGAGCAGATGTTTCCTGGGTATCCAAGACGTGTATCAACATAGTTGAGAAACTAAGTTGTTAGTAGGAAACAGTAAAAATTGCATTTCTGGCGAGAAAATACAAGGTACTACTGAAACCAATGCTTGAGTAGGACAAAGAAAACAAAAGTTATGGTAGTTTCTGAATGACCAAAATCCCTCTCATAACATGCTCTGAGACCTTGGGTTGAGGGCATGGACTGGATTGGTGTGTTGGGCAGTGAGTAAAATTCACCTCTCGCCATCTCTCCCCACCAAGTTTAAGCTTCACTTCAGCCTGAGGCAGCGGTACTGTTCCCAGTTTAGGGAAGAAGAAATGCAGGCTCAGGGAAGATACAGTGGCTTGCCAAGATCATTCCATCTGAATGCACAGCTGAGTAAGAGTACTAAAGGAGCTCTGGTGGTACAGCACCTAAGGCATTTGGCTTCTAACCAGAAGGTCAGTGGTTCAAACCCATCAGCTGCTCAGGTCAGTGGTTCAAACCCATCAGCTGCTCCGCAGAAGGAAGATAGGGCAATCTACTTCCGTAAAGATTTATAGCCTCGGAGACCCAAAAGGGGTTGCTGTGAGTCTGAATTGATTCGATGGCAGTGACTTAGGTTTTTGGTTTTAAGATAATATGTCTTATGTGCAGACAGCAGCCACATTACTTAGCTCCTTGTTGTAAATGCAGATTTACAGGCCATTCACCAGGTCTGCCAAATCTGAAACTTGTACAGGGCCCAGTAATCAGCATTTTCAAATGCTCCCTGGGTAATTCACACAAATACCTGGGGAGCCCCTGCTTTCAAGGTTGATTACTATGCTTCTGACATGACGTGTCCCTCCATCCGTGGGGAAGAACCTCTTCAAACGTTTGTGAATGAAAAGACAATCAGTGTCTGATTTATGGGTTAAGTGAGGCTCCAGCACTTCTGCTCACAAATACTAAACGGGGTGGAAATTCACCAGTTGTCAGCCTGGAAAACTCTGGTGCAAATAACATGCTGGTTTGTAAATCTTTATCTGGGTATAAAATGCAGGGGAATCAGGGCACTTTCAAAACCTAAAATGGTGAAAGCTTGGCTCACGACTAGATGCCAGGATTTATGAAACACACTGTTCTCAAATTCGTCTGCACCATTAAAGGTTCTAAATCCGAGTGCTCACTACCCTGCTGGCATGAAACAATCCCACCCAAGAAGAACATGCTTCCTGCTTTGCACAAACCCAAGTATAAGCTAACTCTCAGCTCTGGGACTGGAGAACGGAACGATTGCTCTCCCAGGTGCAACGGCCATTGCTGTTGTTTGTTAGAATAAAACTAAACTCTTCACCATGTCTGCAAGGCCCCCGTGGCTGGCTCCTGTCTACTCCATTCTCAGCAGCAGCTTTCCTCCTTGCCACATGGCCTCTTCCGTTTCTCCCAGGTCCACTCAGGGACTCTGCACCTGCTACGTCCCTGGCCTAGAATCTCTTCCCAGCTCTGGGGCTGGCCAGCTCAGCATCATCTTTTAGGTCTTATTCAAAGATCTTCCCTTCAGAAGTGAGTTTCTGACCACCCCATCTAACATCCCTCGAATCATCACCCTGCATCCCACCACCTTGCTTATTTCCTCCACAGTGAAGTCTCATGACGGCAGGGACAGGTGTGCAGGACATGACAAACAGTAGGTGTTCAATAAATACCTACTAAATAAATGAAGGCTGGTGGTTCAAATCCACCAGCCACTCCTCGGAAGGAAGATGGGGCAATCTACTTCCATGGTGATACTGCCTCAGAAACCCAACGAGGGGTAGCTATGAACTGGGTCCGACTTGAAGGCACATAACAAAAACAGCAACAACAACAAATAAATGACTGAAGACAAAATGGAGCTGCTTGGACTAAACTGTGGGAGGCCTGTCACCCCCTACTGAAGGCCACATCTCCTTTAAGGGACCACCAAGGACACTTAGGACCCAGAGCAGTCTCTAGTCTCCTCCAGCTCAAACTCCCTGTGGTCCCACAGAAAAGAAGAAGCAGCGAGGCCAGTCAAAGCTGACAGTACCTAGTGGGGTATTGAGGCAGACGCACTGCAGATCGAACCAGTAGTTTTCCACATCCTGCATGGAGTCGAGGACATAGAGACGCCTGTCAAAGGGCCGGTTGCTGCGCGCGAGGTTGTAATGTGGGTCACAGATGGTGGTGTCAACAATGACTGCATTCTTCTTCAAGTAAACAAAGACCTACAAGAGAGACAGCGAGTGGGGAAGAGAGGAGCTCCCAAAGCAGCAAAATCAGCACCGGGTTGGGGTACCATATCCGATTGTCAGGACCACCTTCCTTGGGCTTGGAAGACATTACCTGATCTTTATCCTGGAATTTCTCTGTGGGACCAAACTGCAGCAGCCCCATGTAGCACAACCTCTGAAGGCTCTCTACGACGGAGAAAATGTAACGTCTGGAAAACACAGGGAGACAGGGTCCATCATGCGACTCTCGTCCATCTTTGGGGTCTGGGTCTGGGGCCAGGGATCTAACTCATGTTGCCTCTCCTCTACCTGGATCCCACCATGGCCTGCCTGCCTGCATGGTCCTGGGGCCCAGAAACACACTTCCTAATACCCAACTAAGGTGACAGAACATTGACACCTGGGCTTGGTTTAGTCAAGGTAATGAAAATAAAATAGCCCTCGAGTACCTGCAGTCTCTACTGCAGATGGGACTCTAACACAGCTAGCCCACAGCCCGTTTGCCCTCGTGCTGTACACGAAAGGTGAGAGGTGCCTGAATGGGTGAAAACCAACCATCTTTACACCCAGGAAGGCAGACGCCTTTTCCTTTTCCTGGTGCAGGAGCCTTGAGAACCCTACCTTTAAGGGGC
>NW_006921853.1:1437499-1451447 GCF_000298275.1 Orycteropus afer afer
AGGCCATCCACCTAAAGTACAAATTTCTGGTTCAGCCCACCCTAAGGCCAGGGTGAATTTTAAGAACTGTGAAAAAATACTCACATTTACTCTCAACTGCAGTGTCCCTGAACCTGCCCATCAGCTCAGTGGGGAAGCCCTGTCCCCACCTGCCCCAAACCTCCTCCATCTCTGTCTTGGTCCTGTCACCCCCTCCCTTCCAGCCCATCTACCACACTGCTGGGGGCTCCGGGCAGACACCCGCATCCACTGCTAGCGAGCATATAAAACACTTTGGGGGTGGTGGTGGTATGCTTATGTATATAAAGGGATACTATGAATCTACTGATTATCAAAATAAAAATGTTAATGATGTAGAAATATAACATCTGTTCAGCAGAAAGAACAGATAATAAAGGGTAAATACAGTGTAGTCTCAATTCAGTTGGAAAAAAAAAAAAAGCTCTCACAAACACACATGTATACTCCCACACACACAAATGTGGGCACAGAGGGGAAAAAAAAAAGACTAGAAGAAAATGTACCAAAAAAAAAAAAAGAGCAGCTATTATCGGTAAGTGATGACGTTATGGGTAATTTTTATTTTCTCCCTTTCTACATTTATCAAAGTCCTCAAAGCCACGTGTTTTATCTGTTATGTATCTGCAATTATTTGTCTGTCTGTCTGTCTATCTACCTACCTGTTGTTGTTATGTGCCGTTGAGTCAGAACCGATTCATAGCGACCCCTCCTTGGGTTTCGGAGGCAGTATCTATCACTACAGAAGTAGATTGTCCCATCTTCCTTCTGAGGAGTGGCTGGTGGGTTTGAACTGCCAGCCTTCTCGTTAGCAGTCAAGTGCCTTAGGCATTATACTACCACAGCTCCTATCTATCTACCTAGCTCATCTATCGAGAAGAACTCTTAGTCTCCCAAGTATTTTCCCAATAGACATCCATCCGTCCATTCAAATGACGCCAAGTCTTTAAGTACTTCTCCTTGACCAGGTGTGTGAACACCATTGGGCCCCAAGCTGAGGGGCTCATCCCCAGGACGCGTGGCAGCCCTGGGGGCCTCCAGTACCTTGTAGCAGACTTGCACGATCTGGATGAAGATGGAGAGGGGCAGGCGGAGGAGGAGATCGCTGACAAGAGCCCAGCCAAAGCCGAAGTCCCTGTGCACTGGGATGGGGGGGATGTAGCGCATCCACGAAGCTTCGTTCACATACACTAGGGGACAAAAGCGCTGTCAGTCCCAGTACAGGGGCCCCGTCACGTCACAAGGTCACTCGGTTCCCTCTGACCACAGAACCCTACTGTTCAGTCAGGAAGTAGGAGAATGAAGGGAGTGGATTATGTCTTCATTTTGACCAGTGGTCTGTGTGGGAATTCAGGTAGGTTAGATGGTAAGGAGAAGGAACAACCATGTTTTTCTCTGGATCCCACCATGGCCTGCCTGCCCCAGTCACAGGCATGACGAGGTAAGCTCACCTGTCTGTGTGTCGGGCTCCACCTCAGTCTCCAGGGTGATGCCGCCTTCGCTGTCTCTGGGCGGGGCATCAGAGGGGGCCTCTGGGTCATTTCCGGAGAAGGGCTGGGCTCCTGCTCTCCCAAGCTCCTGCCTTCCCAGTCTCCTCTCACTGTGGAAGCTCCGCTTCTCCAGCATGTTGCCATCAGGGTGTCCATAGATCAGGTACCAGAGAAACACGTGGACCACCCGCAGGCGAGGCATTTTGGGCAGAAACCCTAGAGACCGCCCAAGTCCAGGAACTGAGGCAAGAAAGAGGGAGGACAGTGCTTGAAAAACCCCAGGTTCAAGTCATTCAAAAAGCATCACATCCCACTATGTGCCCAGAAAGACAGCAGGGGATCAGACAGACAGATCGTCTCACCTTTGTGGAACTTACTTTCCCAGTGGGAAAGGACAGACAGTAATAAAAGAAAGAAACCAGTATGTCTGATAATACAGCTGGTAAGCAGAAAAGAAGGAAGGGAGAGCAGAACTGAAACTCTACAGACAGAGGCCAGGGAAAGCCTCATGGGGAGAAGCTTGGAGTGAAATCCCATGGCTGGTGAGGGAGGGGTCATGCAGACGCTGGGACATGCAAGCCAGGGCAAACGCACAGTGCCTGAGATGAGTGTGCGCCGGGCCACCCGAGGAAGGGCCAGGAGGCCGTAGCGCCGGAGAAGCAGGGGAGGAGAGCGCACATGAGGCTGGAGTGTAAACGAGCAGAGAAGCAGCATGAAGGACCTAATGGCCACTGTGGAAGGGCCTGTGGTTGATGGGGCTGTGCAAAAATCCCCAAATCTACGTTCTTTTAAAGCACTTTCCTTCTGGGTTGGTACAGATGAAGCTTTCCTTGACTATCCCCAGTGAGAGGGCAGCGTGAGCAAAGGTAACAGGGCAATATGGACAAGCGACCAGAGGCTCCTTCTCCACGGTCCCTTTGCTCATCTGAGGACCAAACCACTGCCTCTGTCTACGTAGCACATGTGCTCCTGGGACTGAGTCCTCGTCGCCATGTGTCCCCTTCCATCTGCATGTTTTCCAACATAAAACCTCGAGAGGCAAGGCCAGGATAGTGGGATCCTCAGGAAGGGCAGTGGACAAACCACTTCTGCAGTTTGGAATCCCTGGGACCCGCTGTGTCCAACTGCAGAGCACTTTCTGCTTGACTGAGGTCAGTGCCCTGCACGTCAAGCCTGCCCTGCTCCGCTGACATGCGTGCAGTGGCCAGGAGAAGAGCGGAGAGCCCGGTGACGACACCCTGCAAGCCACACCAGCCCAGCACATGTGCACATGGAGCGGCTTGGTGAGGGAGGGAGGAGGCAAGCCCGCCAGAGACCTGGTGTGGGGAAGAGCACGTGAGCCCTCAGGTCTGCCGGTAGCACCTGCCGAGGGCTGACGGGGTCGGGGGGCAGACTAGGGCTCACAAAATGCTCCAGCCCACGGATATTCACAGACGGAGTTAGTCTTTGTGAACCATTCTCATACCGGGGACTGACATACTTTCATTTCTCTTCCAACAGCCTTGGGAGGCCTGCTGGGCAAGAACTATCATCCCCATTCTGCAGACAGGGCAACCAACGCTGGCAGAAACCACGTAACAAGCCCCACGCGGCCCAGGCGATAGGTCAGACTGGAACCTCCTGACTGCTGCACAGTGCTCAGGTGTAGGGCACCAACTCACTCCAACGTCATCAGGCTAACAAGAGAAACACAATCAGACACTGACGGAAAGTGGCTTTTTACCTATAACGGGGTGGTAGTTTTGAAGCTGGCCTACGTCCGTTTTCTCATCTGCTTTCTTCATCCGGCCACCGTCAGCTTTAGAGGAACCATTCAGGTAAGAGCATCCTGACCCACTGGGACCTTCGTTTTCTTGACTTTCCTCATCCTCCTCTCCTTGGGACGCTGAAGGCTGGGGAATTTTAACCCTGCAGTTGAAATACAACATGTGGTAATACATTGAAAGAAAGGACAGGGGCTCTCAATATGAACTGCATGAAGCCATGTGGTCTCAGGGTATCCAATTCAAAGGCTAGCAGGAGCTGGACAGATGACAGAAATTAATAAAATGTGCTGGGTCACTGAGACACATGGGTAGTGGGGACCCTCCCTTATGGAGCAGCTGCTACCTGATGAGACAGGGAGCCCTACATGCCAGGTCTGACATTTAAAGTCAGAAACGAAGACCTTTATGAAAACCCACCAGCACCCGTTTCACAATATATGTGGGCCGAAAAAAGCCAAACCCAAACCACTGCCATTGAGTTGATTCAGACTCATAGTGACCCCCACTGGGTTTCTGAGGTGGTCAATCTTCATTGAAGTAGACTGCCTCATCTTCCTCCTGCAGAGCAGCTGGTGGGTTTGAACTGCCAAATACCTTACCCGCTATGCCACCAGAGCTTTATATGTGGGCCAGTAGAGGGCAAACCACACAGGACAGGCACAGGTCAGAACAGCCCCTGCCTGCCTGCTGGCAAGCTCTGATTTAGACTTAACCCAGAACTCTAACTTTGGAGTTTCCTCTCAGCCCCCCGGGAGGTTTATGAACAAAACCAGGGACGACTTCAGGAAGGCGGTAAGATTCATCGGTGAGCGGACAGGAGCCTGGCTGAGGTCCATAAGTCACAGAGCCTATGACTGGGAATGCTCTGTCCACATTCTACAGACAGAAGGGACTCAAGAATGGTACGGTTTGTTTTGTCCCTGAAGAACCCAGAAACTGACCCTTGTTTAGACTACGGGATCATGGATCACAAACCCTAAACCAACGAAATCACTGATCTCATACCAGTATAAATAAAGGGCTGTTCTGAAAATTGCTTTAACATGGAATCAGCTTAGCTGTGAACCCTACCAGTGCTCTGTCACTTGCCTGTTTGCTGTGCTTGAGTTGGAGATGCGGAAACGGACCTGCTCGATGGCACTTCTCACAAGAGGGTCATTCTGGTCCATGGATGGGTGCACCACCAGTTCCACCTGCAGAGAGAGGTGGGTGCATCCCACAGAGCGGGGGCAGAGTTGAGGGTGGCATAGCTACACACCTCTGCTCCTTAGTTCAACAGTTACACCTGTTTTCATTAACATTTCCAAAAGACAGTAAGATCGGAGCAAAATGGTTGCTAAAGAGCTTGCTGTTACAGCTACTGGCATCAAAACCCCTCGTGTGGCCAAGCAATAGAACTCTGCCATCAGTAACGTGGCTGCTTCGCTCAGAGGAAGAGTTCTGGCCATGAGGAAGAGCCTGTAACCTCTCATGCAACGGTCACAGCCCATAGGGCTCTGCTGCCCAGTGCAATGCTCCTGGTGTCCCATGGCTGGGACCTGAGGCTTCTCCACAGCTGTGCGGGAATCCTGAGGGTTTTCATCTGGACAAGGTCAGCTGCTTTCATTAATCTCCCTTCACTGGGAGTGTCATCATGGGACTCCTGCCAGGTGCCCTTCTGAACAAACTGGCAAGGCTGGGAGCTGCTTCTGTTGTTGCACCTTTACCAAGGAACTGAAGCTGAACGGATAAGGTGGTGATCATTTCAAGAAGGATATGGAGGGTGAGAAATGGAAACTGCTTGGGAGGGAACTGATTATAAAAGCCAGCAGAGCAAGCAGACGGCCAGGCTTGGTGACTGGGGCCCTAGGACTGGGCCTTCTTCTCGTCTCTGTCCTCGGCAGGAGAGAGCGAGGTGAAGTGTTTTGGAGTTGGTAATGCTGGCCAGCAGGCTTCGTCGCTGACAGGCAGCACTGCCTACAAAGGGCTGCTAAGAGCCCATGCCCTCTCCACTGTACTGGGTTCAGTCCTCTCAGCTCTTTCTTTGTCATGGAGACCTGCCTCCTGCCAACTTTTCTGTGGTTCTGTGAGGCTCAAATGAGACAGTTAGGCGACAACTCGGAGAACTGAATGGCGTGGTACAGAAGTGCAGCGTTCTCGTCTGCCCGCTTTCCACAGTGCAACAGGCCAGCACGCTTCCTGCAGGTCCAGCTATACGGCAGATCAGGAGCAGAGCACGGGGCTGATTAGCTGCACCCGTAGCTTAGCTCCAACAGGCCAGGAGGACACCATAGTATACCCTCAGAGTGCCAGGGGAAGTCCCGCAAGAAACTGAAGATAACCTTGCATCCTTTCCAAACGGAAAGGTGGGCTCTGTAGCGGTGGCAGGAGGTCTCCATGACCAGGCCCTTTTTGTTCTGAGGTCAAGTGGTCTTACCGGCTGCATCTGTGTCCTGCTCCCTCTGGTCCAGCCAGGGGGATTCAGCAGTAAAAAGCAGCTGGAAGACACAGCTGGCACCTATGCCAGAGGCCCTCCCGCTCCATCCCTAAGTGGGGGTGGGGTGGGGATAGTCTTGCCCTCCATTCCCACACTGAGAAGGGAGCAAGTCCCAAGGAGCTGACTAAGGCACAGGTGTCTGAAGACCAACAGAAACCAGGTGGGGTGTTGCTGATGGGCTAGGCTTATCCTGCACTGAGAGAAGCTGCACAGGGTTCTACTGCCGCTGCTCAAGGCGACAGGGAGGGGGGACAGGGCTGAGGGGACCTTTATTGTTTTATTATAAAAAGACCCCAGGCACATATAAAAATGATGAGCGCTATCAACTTGGAATGGTAGAAACAGTATTTCTTAAGTCATTTTTTGAACAGCTTGGCATTTTTCAAATTTCTCCAAAAATAAAGAGAATGTGAAAATAAAAACAGAAATCACCTTGTCAGCTTATTAAAAAACAAAGTATCAAAGCAAAGCTTTCTTCAGGCAGAGATTTAGAATGCAGTCAGGAAGAAAGGTCAGGGAATTAAAAGTGACTGTCCCACAGCACCCTTCCCTTTGGTCTTAGCACGCAGCTGTGCTGCTTCAAATTACTCCAACCCTGGAACACTTGTGCTTTAGAATATGTAGAAAGCAGCTGAGCTATGGTTGCTATGGGAATGACTCTAAACCTTAAATTTTACAGAAACAGATAAATTAGTGGACAGAAAAGATATACTGCTCCCACTGGGTAACCCCAGCAGTGCACCCTAATTGAGTCCCTGCCATTACTTCCTCTGGGACATGTTTCCTCAGATCTCTACGGAAAACATTCTTGCTGCTGATCTGTATCTTCCACCTTCTAAATGTTACTTAATTTCTCCTAACATTACTCTGCTGAACTGTAATATGGCAGCCCTTTCCTCTCTCTCTTTTAAGGCTGGCGGTGAGCTGATCACTGCCTTGGGTAACAACTTTACAAAAGGATGCCGTTCTAAGATCTGAGCAAGTGAGTGAGCTTTTCTGCTTCCAGCTTCCACATCAAATGGGGATAGCCCTGGCTCCCCAAATTAGGAGGCAAAACAGGAAATTCTGAAATACTGATAACAAAGGACCATTGAGATACAATGACCAGAGGGACTGGACAAGAAAACTCCCAACAACAGGCATACAGGGTGAACATTTACATCAGGTAGATACACTCCTTGGAACAAGCAATCGTGGGAGATCAGAAGGGCAGTATTTGCACAGGGAGACAGCTCAGGGCACAGAAGTGCACAGGAGAAAAGGACATAGGGAAGAGGTAACTACAGGGAGGAAGTGGGAAGAGAGCTGTTCCCCTGTGGGGAATTGCAATCAATGTCATGAAACAAAATGTATAGGAACTACTGTATGGGAAATGAATTTGCTCTGTAAACTTTCACCCAAATCAAAATTTAAAAAACAAAAAGAAAAGAAAACTCCCAACAGATTCTGGCTGGCTTTGGGAGAGTCACGAGGGCCCGTGGTTACCTTCTTCTTGATACCATCTTGAATGACTGTAGTTCGATATAGTCTCAACAGACCTTCCTCAGACAGGTTCCGCACCAAGCGGACAATGGACTTCTTACAGCACTTGGTGGACACACCCTCTTGCTTCTCCTGATCCATGATCATTTTCTGAATCCTGGGGCAACACAAAATAAGCAGGCAATATATCCAACCTCAACATAGAAGGCTGTTCTCAACCCAGCGACCGAGACCTGCCAAATGGCGCTAGCAGAAACTAGGGATGAACCGAAGGGGGCTGTCACCCTGGCAAAGGCTAACTTCTTGAAATATTACAGATCAGCTCTCGTTGTGGGGAGTTAGCTAAAAACAAGCAATCATTCACAGCAGCGTCACACTCTGAGTCATGCACCAGGAACTAAAGAGACGACATGATTTGATTTGTGACACTAATGGCAAGGGAAACCAAGTGCCATGAGGGACATCTATCCTCACTCAGTCTACATGCTAATGTAGCATCCGGCTGAAGAATGTTTTGGTTCACCAGTGACCTCTCAGGTCTGAAGCTCTTTTTCATTCCTTTCTTGATGTATGTGTCTTACTTTCTAGATCTTACTGAGTCACTCTGGTAATATTTCTAGATCACAGGTGACAGGATGGCAGGGCTGGAAGGGATAGTAAGAACACCTAGCCAAACTCCAAGGGGCCTTGGTGATGCAGTGTTTAAACACTTGGCTGCTACTTGCCAGGCTGACAGTTCGAACCCACCAGCAGCTCCACAGGAGAGAAGACCTGGAAATCTTCACCTGTAACAATGACAGCCTTGGAAACTCTCTGGGGCAATTCCACTCCATGATACAGGGTTGCTATGAGTTAGTACACCACAATAACAGCCAAACTCATTGCTACACAGAAGAGGGGACCAAGAGGACGGTGTTTGCAGATGGCCTCCCTTCCTCCTACTAAGAGACAAAGTGTATACAAGAACTCATGTCCCTTGACTCAGGTGTAAGTTTCCTTCTAACTGAGTAGCTTTCACTTAACCCATGAAGATGCTGCCTCTGGAAGTGGTGGCAATGATGTATTAAAAGACCAATCCAGAGCTCAGAGCCTCTACTCCCACCCAAAGCACAGCTTCTGTCTGTCTCCTTTATGCATCCATATAGGATTCTGTTTAAACTAAAGGCTCCATGGAGAACTAAGATAAAGCCAGTGCTATCACCTGTCTAGGTTCTTCTTAGTCTTGCCTTAGAACAAACTTCCAAGAAAGGAGAAAGGCAACTGCATTATCCCCATGACTTCAATTTCTTGCCCAGCTCTCCTTGTCTGTTACTGCTGTGTGCTATTGAGTCATTCCAACTCACAGTGACCCTACAGCACAGAGCAGAACTGCCCTGGAGTTTCCAAGGCTGCAAGCTTTATGAAAGCAGAGTGCCTTGTTTCTCTTCCAAGGAACAACTGGTAGGTTTGAATCATGGACCTTTTGGTTAACAGCAGCGCACTTAACCACTGTGCCACCGAGGCTCCTTCTGGTCTAGAATATCATTATTCCTCAATGTCTACACTTTTCAAACAACAAGAACAAACTCTAAATTCTGTCTACCACAAGAGATCCTGTACGAATCTGTCCAGTGGCCCAGAGATTCCACTGTCTCAGTCCTTTCTGTGACTGTGGTGGCGAACTGGTAGGAGAATTACCGTGAACGTGAGCAGACAGACACAGTACTCCTTACGTGAATAAGCTCTCGATTAAGCGGAGGTTGGTGACAGCTTCTATGATCAGGTTCCTGCGTTTCAGCAGACGGTAGGTCTCATGGGGCTTGTCCTGGTTTTGCTTCCCAGGCTTCTGGGAGGTGCTGCTCTCCTAGAATAGAGACAGAAGCACAGGGACATGCTGGCTCAGGCACAAGGCCGCACACCACGCACGCTGTCTCTTCACAGCGTGTTGACTCCGGAGTTGAAAAGGGAACATCTAGAGGACCGTCCGTCTTCCCCTACAGGATCCCACTGCCCTACTCAATGCTTTCAAATAGCAGACGCGTCGGCCAGCAGAGGATCTCAGGAGCTTAATGAAGATCAGCTAGCTGGTTTCAGAAAAGAACTTGGAGACATCCTCTACAGCAACACCCAAGGGAGGAGCTGTTCTTCCCCAGGGAAGGGAGGAAATGACACCCAGACGGACGACCACATGTGGCTTTTTCTCGGGAAACTCTTAACAACCTCATTGCCACCATTTCCGTTTCCCAGACGAGGAAACCTGGGCTCCGTGAAGTGGGGCAACTGCCCAGGGTCAGAATGTGAACGTGTGCCAGGGGGCTCTGCTCCTCTCATCTGTCTCTACGCCAGACGCCCCTTCCAGCAGCCATGCTGATGGGAACCAGGGACGGCTTTCAGGTTAAGAACGGCTTTTCACGGGCCGAGGTTAGGATGAGTGGTGAGTGAAGATGAACAGAGGAGAGAGCAGATCGTCACGTGCTCTTTGATCCCCACCAAAATGCCCATCTCTCTCCCAGTGCCTCCTTCTGGCGTCAAATGAATGTGCTCTACCCATTCTTGGATCAAAATAGGTCAAACCCCAAACGTGAACCCCGAGTGGAGAAGACTCCTATCTCAAACATTCCCCTTGCAAATCACTTGACAAAACTGGTCCTCCTAAGACAGCCTCAAGGGCATGCTTCACTTCCTGCCTTGAGTAGCACGTTCAGGAAAATGAGACTCGGCGAGCCCATTAGTGATGGTCAGAACAGCCAGATACCAATTCACTGCACCGATGGCTGCGTGGGGTGCCAGGTGAAGCACGGTTTTTTTCAAAAAAGGGGGGAAGGCCTGTAGAGCAAGAAATTCAAGGGATTCAAGAAAGCTCCCAAGAGTGGCAGAAAGACCTCGGTGTCCCTTCCCTGTCTCAGAGTATCTGAAGGAGAACCAGGGGAGTCAATGTGGCCACTCTTCACGAGGCTGCTGGGGAGCAAAGCTGAAAACACGTTCTGCCAAAACGCTCTGGGTTCCCACTGTTCCTCTCTGCAAGGTATGCAAAAGGAAGGACAGGATTCTGCCATGTCTCCGGGAGAAGACTCATAAGGGGAGCTGGGACACCAGTTGCAAGCCATTCTAACACCTGGGGGACACGTGCTTGCCGAAGACACATGTGAACCCAGTGAGCAGGTGTAAAGTGGGGGAGGCAGGCAGGGAAAGCCCGCAGGCACCTGCTGGGATCCACCTGCTGGATCCCAGGTCCTCAGGTAGAGAAAATGGCAGTCATGACCCTGAGTAGAGATATGCCATCCAATCATCAGCAAAGCGCACAAAGGGCCTAAGAAAATCTAAATAAAGCCTTCTTCCCCACCCCATGCCCCCATCGCTTTTGCTATAGAGGTATCACAGAAACACGGACCTCCATACCAGGAAGTGAGAAACCATGCAGGGTAGGGAACATGTCCCAGATGGGTCCTAGTCCTTACCTGGCCATTAATTAAGCAGACAAGTTACTCACTGTCCTCATCACTATCAGGGCTGAGGTCTACCTCATGGGGTGGCAGTGAGGCCTGAGTGGAACAGCAGCAGCAACCGCAGCAGCAACTGAAGCAGCGTCAAAAGCCACCATCACCCACCCGTCTACCTGTGCTAAGGGCTTCGTCCTCTGGCACTGCTTCTCAGTGCCACTGGCACTATCTGAGGCACTTGGTGACAATGGACATGGCATTAGGTGAACTGAATCACAGTGAAGATATCTCTGTGCCCACAGTCTTTATTTATTTTTTAAAATCTACAATATATTTGTTTATTCAGTTCTAGTATTCACATGAAATAGTTCAGAATTGCTAGTGTCCTGTGTCAGCTGTTTTCTAACCTTTCTCCCATCCAAGAACTAACCAGGCCCAACCTTACTTAGCTTCTGAGATCAGATGAGATCGGGTGCGTTCAGGGTGGTTATGACCATAGCCTAATCTTCCTCATCACATTGACGAAAAGGTACTGGTTTGGTTCTGGTGTATCTTTAACATCTTAACACAAAACAGTATCTACCCATAACATACTAATACAGTTTTGTTTTTATTTTATCTAGCTTATGATTACTTCTTTCATGGCAAATAATACTGACTTCCATCTGAAGCATGTTCCCAGCCTCGGCACTGCTGACAGCGTGGGCAGGCCATTCTCTGCCACGGAGGCTGCCGTGTGCACTGGAGGATACTTAACAGCACCCTGGCGTCCACTCACACCCTGCTAGCAGCATTCCCCTACCCGAGATGTGACAATCAAAAATATCTCCAGGTATTGCCAAATGTCCCTTGGGGAGTGGAGTGGGACTGGCCCAGGTTGAGACTCACTCAGCTAAAGGAGTGATACAAATTATCTTCCTAAGATAAATTTACTTAAGTAAAAAGATGTTGGATATGAAAGCATCAGGTAAATGCCACTGCAGGGATTTCCAGGCAGGGCTCAGATGGCACGGAGGCGTGCATATTCCCTATAGCACACAGTCTGTGCTCGGCAGGTAGCGAGTGCCTGGCACGGGCTCTGCACTGTTACTGATTTTGCTGTGGTTGAGTCTTAAGCACAGAAACGACAAGGCTGATGCCCATCCCCCACTGCCAGCACTGACCTTTGGGTTTTCCAGCCGGACCTCCTCAATCAAGGCTATGTCGCCACTATTCTTCTCTGTGCGGCGGGAGCTAAAGGGCACGCTGGTGTCTGAGAAGCCACTGGTATCGAGGCTGTCCCCACCGGCGGAGCCCCAGCAAGCTTTCTCCTCGGCAGTTCCTGGGGAGCCAGATGGTGGCTTCTTCAATGAGGGTAGGTTTGCAGCCTTCCACCCACCTGTAGGGTCGGGCAGGAGGCATTTATGCTCGGCCCCCACCAGAAACATGCAGATCAAACAATGTCATCTACAGCCACTTTGAAGACTAGCGTAGCAGACCAAGCAAGGAGCTTGATGGCCCTCTGCTAAGCTGCATTCGGGATTTGCCAATCTGTCACCAGCACCACCTTTATGCCTTAAACATAAACGAAGAATCTTCTACAAGAAACTGAAAGGTTCTTTAACAGATTACTAGAGGGAAAAGAATAGGAGTTTATGGCATTCCTATCCCTTTGATAGTAAAGACACAACACACAAATGAACAGAAAAATGTGCCAGGGACAAATGACAGCTGAGCAGCCAAGAGACAGACCACATGTCTGTCTCTGCCCAGTTTAGGCTTATCTGATGCAAGTGACACCATGAGACCCCAAATGAGGACAGTGTCTAGGAGATACTCCAGTTTGCAGAACAGAGGACCGGAGCGGGCGGCTTCTGAAGCTCCCGAGCACGTGGGTCAGTGGCAGCTCCAGGCACAGCCCCGGCCCACTGCCCCTCGCCTGAGGACGCTCCCTACCCTTGGCTGAGGTGGCACGATGGGTCCCGTCCCCTTGCGATCCTTTGCCTTTCCTCTTGCTGCTGCTGCTGCTCTCCTCCTCACTGTCCGACTCGGAGAGGAACGTGTCTTCTCCTTCCGGCAGCATGGACTCCTCCTGCACGGTGGCCAAGCTCACTGTGGTCAGGAGCTCACCTCGGGCTTTCTCTCTTTCATACTGCCGGCTGAGGTCACTCTCCTCGGCAAAAACGCAGGAGATGTACTTGGTGGTCCGCTGCCGCCCTTCATCTTCCATGAATCCCTGGGGGATTAGATGCGTCAAAAAAGGGCATTATTACACATTGGCATTTGAGTGATCTGAGCCCACAGTATATATGTCCTACTCTCAGCCCATGGATGCTCCCTCTCCAGCTTCCTGTCACTCCTTCCCAGCCAGTAAGGGTTTTCTAAATCACAGACCAGGAGCTCCTCAAGGTCAAGGCCTTAACCCAAGTCTTCCATATAACCCCAGTTTCTTACACAGGATTTGGTGCCTAAGAAATGGATCCGTAAGCAGTGAGCGTTTCTCACACAGAATTCCGCAGTTCAGAACTGCTACCACAGCTCCATTCAGCCACACTGGGAATGAGGCTGCCACCAATCCAATCCCATTTTATCTTCTAGAACAGGGCCCACAATGGTACCAACCATATGCCAGGGATGGCACTAAGTGCTCTGCAGTCATTAAAACCAAACCTGTTGTTGTTCAGAAATACTTCCCCTTTACTTTTGGAGGCAGCCACCCGTGAGGCTGCCAAGTTCAATCTGGATAAAGGGGCTTTGCTGTGTTGTACATGTATCAAAACAAGCATCAGAATGAAGAGATTGCTAGGATGCTTTCCTATGTTGAGTTAGATGGTAAGAGGATAAAGTGAGGGAGGAGGGGGTGAGAACAGTGTTTCCCAAGCTGAATTCTAAGGAACCCACTCTTTTTTTTTATTATTATTGTGATTTGGGTGAAAATTTACAGAGCAAATTCACTTTCCATACAGCAGTTCACATAGTCTTTGTCTCATGACATTAATGTCCACAATTTACCACAATGCAACAGCTACCCTCCCACTTCCTCCTCATAGTTACTTGTTCCCTCTGTCCATCCTTCCATGTGCTCCTGCCCCCTGAGCTGTCTCCCTGTGCATAAACAGCCCTTCTTTCTTAAGGAACCTACTCTTGGAGATGTTGAGAGCTGATAAAGCTGCCAATCAGCCTTCCCAAAAAGCTGCACCAATTCACCAGGGTGGCTTCATTACAACTCATGGCAACCCTGTGTGCTAGAGAGCAGAACTGCTCTAGAGGGTTTTCTTGGCTGTAATCTTTATAGGGGAGCTCTGGTAGCATAGTGTC
>NW_006921853.1:1451747-1477386 GCF_000298275.1 Orycteropus afer afer
GCTGGGAGTTGGAGAAGAGATCGCCAGGCCCTTCTCTGTGGCACTGCTGCCCGGGTTTGAATCAACAACCTCTAGGCTAGCAGTCAACTGCAAGCTGCTTATGCTACCAGGGCCCTCTGCTGACTGTACTCAGGCAGAAGTGCACCCTGGGTGCTGCTGCATCATCTTCAGACAACTCATTCAATTAAAAAGAACATAAAACCAAACCACAAAACACAGCGAGAATGTGATTCAGCTCAGGCAGCCATGTGCCTCCTTGCCACAGTGGCAGGGCCCACAAAGGGCTGGGATTCTGAGGCCCCTTCAAGAGTCACAGCGCATGTGCAATCAATGCATCAGGATTCGTGCGATTACCTTGACAACTTTGAATCTCTGAAGAAGGCGACACAGCATTCTTGCTTCCAGTTTGCCCACGTTCATAGCCACTCGGATTTCTGCTTGGGAGATGCCTTTAGTGCCTCTGCGCTCAACTGTGTGAAAGAATACACAGGAACCCACCTGCTGCAAGGAGCCTGGGCACAACTTCAATCGGCCCTCTCCACCTCGAAGCAGACATCACAGTGAACTGAGACCAACCGAGTAACACGTGCCTCTCCTCTCCCTCACCTTCCAAGCATCTGAGTGGTTACGCTCTGAGTGCGTCTTATCTGACTTTTCCATGGGGACCACGAAATGCCAAGCGACCACCTGCTGATCTACTAAGCTGCAGCAATGTCGTTTCCATCCAGCAGCAGGGAATGAGCTCATTCACCAAAACAGAATTTTTCAGGTAACTGAAATCAACCCTTTTAAAAAGCATCAAAATAATTTTTAATGAATGAGGTTTTTAACTGTGTGCTTCTCATTTCCTTGTCTGTTTTGGAAGACTCTGAAACATCGGAGACACTGATTACTGACTGTTCTGTTAAGCCAGCAGAGGCTATGGAAGGAAAAACACGGTTAAGCCCTGTAAGTGACTAGCAGACGACTGTGCTCCACGATCTTTAGTCGACTTAATCTGTCAGCTCTTACCCTTTTGAATGCACTGCTACTTGTCTGGGCCTGGGGAATTTAGGAAGAAGCCTGGCTGGTGGGGTTGCAGAGGACATCTCACCAGTGAAGTACATGAATTGCAGCGCAAGCTCGTATCAAAGACTTACAAACGTTCAGAAATATTTTCCCTTTACTTCCGAAGGCAACCAAACATGAAGCTGCCAGGAAGATCAATCTGGATAAAGGGGCTCCGCTGTATTGTGCATGTATAAAAACAAGCATCGAAATGAGGAGATCTCTAGGATGCTTTCCTATACTGAATTAGATGGTAACAGGCTAAAGGTGACGGGTGAGGGTTGAGGACAGCTTTTTCCCAAACTCTAAGGAACCCACTCTGGGAGATGTGGAGAGCTGCCAACCAGCCTTCCCAAAAGGCTGCACCAATTCACCAGGGCAGCTTCCTACCTCCAGGTCGAGATCAGTCCCCAGCCACCACTCCACTGTCCTCTCCCCTGCGTGGACCTGAGGCTCCCTTTGCCCACAGCACTGGGCCCCTGCTGCCTCGCACAGGCTTCGGGGTGGGGAGAAATGGGACAGGTCAGGGCTCCCTCTTCATCGACTCCGGCCCACCTTCAGGAAGCGGTCGGTGGCTCTCAAATCTCTGGATACTAACACTCACAGCCAATTCCTCCAGGTGCTCATTATGCACCAGGCACTGCACCACGCGTTTCAATCTCATCCTTCATTGAGCTCTCTCTCATAATGCACCAGTGCGGGCACCTCCCCATTTTACAGGGAGGCTCAGAGACTTTGCTGAAGTCAGAGACTCTCCTAAAGTAAGCAAGCAAGAACTCAAACTCAAGCCAGATTCAAAGCCTAAACCTTTCAAGGGTGCCTTCCTGCTTCCCAACAGCAGAGCCCTCTCTGACATGTGGGTAAAGCACTTCTTGATGAAAACGCTCAGGCAACACAAGCAGGCAGGTGTGAGAACAGGACCTACTGAGTTCGTAGGTCTGTGTGAGCATGTCTCGCTCAAACACGATGTCCACCGGAGGCACTGCCTTGGAGATGACCTCCTCATCGTCATCCTCGTCCTGGTCATCTTCATACCTCCGTTTGAATTCCTTCAGCAGCTTGAGGCACCGAACCATGACGTCAGTTCCTAGGAACACAAGTATATGTTTTGCTACAATGAGTAAAAAAGTACTGCACGTGGGAGTGGGCAGGGGTCCTGCAAAGACCACAGCCAACTTAGCTAGAAAGAGACCCAGAGACATGTCATACACATTGTGGGGGCCAGAATGTTCAAAACTGCGTATCTTGGGCACAAAGCCTGAAAATCTACTCCACAAGACTGCTCTTCATTTTTACTATAGTAGTGACTCAAGAAAGGCAAGTGGAGGAGTAATGAAGTTCCCCATCGTCCTGCTAAATCAGCAGCAGCATCTCCTGCTGGAGACAAGCCCCATGGCCACAGGAACCCTCCTGTCTTTCCACATGGCCTCCTGAGCACCTACGAGGCATGAAAGCAATATTTGCTGAATGAAAGTAAACATCTTTTTTCTTTTAATATAGACTAATAGTCAATGCCAGTAGGGTTGTGGCAGCAGTGTAATGAGTTTTATAACCTCTCCAGAGCACTTCAAGACACCAACTAATATTCACACTCTACAGGGTGATTCCAAGAGTGAGAATTAATCCCAAGAAAGTAATTCAAAAAGAGGCAAAAGCTACAAGCACTAATACGTCCATTACAGCACTCTCTATATTATTAATTTTTATGACTAGTGTCAAAAAAACAAGGAAAGACTAAGTGGTGGTAGGCCCCAAGAAAGCACACTCCTATCTGCCTTCACACAATCACACTATGCAATACTGCAACCCATGGAAGTATGATAAGAAAAAAACAGCAAGCCTGTGGCTACTGTTAGGACAAGAGAAAGGTGTGTGTATATGGACCAAAACCATTCTCAACCCCCTCAAAAAACAAACTCACTGCTATCAAGTCGGACCTGACTCATAGCGACCCCTCCTTGGGTTTCCAAGGCAGCATCTCTATGGAAGTAGATTTCCTAGTCTTCTTTCCAAGGAGTGGCTGGTGGGTTTGAACCGCCAGCCTTCTGGTTAGCAGTCTGATGCCGTAAGGCCCTATGCCACTAGAGGACCAGAAAGGTACAAGGAAAAACATAAATATTCAATGATTTTCATGTGCTAACTCATTTGATCCTAACAACTTAGGAGCTTTTCAAAGATGAAGAAACTGAGGTACAAAAGGGTTAAATAACTTACCCAAGCTCCCAACAGCTAGCAAGTGACAAGGACAAGATTACTCGGACAGGGTCACAAATGTCCAACATCAGAGAAATTATTTTGCACTAAGATATCTCATCTATGATATCTCATCTATGACACATGATGGGGGTGGTAGGGAGAATAATGGTTTCTCAAGGATGTCCACATCCTGTTTCCTGGAACCTGTGAGTGTGCATGTCATCTTATGTATTAGTTTCTGGTGACTAAGTCTCAAGAGGCAGGAGGTAATCTATCATGGCCACATGGAGAGGCCAAAAAAAGCTTTGGGAGACTGAGGTGCAGTAGAGCTTCTTGGGTGGTAAGAGGAACATGGGCTCTTGGGAGAGTAAGAACATCCCCTGGAGACATGGAAGCTTTGTGCCAAGACCCCTTCTAGACCTCACCCTTTGTGTTTGTATCCTTTTCCCTTGCTCAATTAAAGATAAAAAAACAGAAAGCCAAAGTCACTGCCTTTGAGCTGATTCGATTCATAGCAACCCCTCCTTGGGTTTCCAAGGCAGCATCTCTACAGAAGTAGATTCCCCAATATTCCTTCTGAGGAGTGGCTGGTGGGTTCAAACCACCAGCCTTGTGGTCAGTAGTCAAATGCCTTAGGCACTATGCCATCAGATCTCCTCAAATAAAGACAGTTCAGTTAATACAACTATTCTCAAATTCATACATCAACCACTAACGACAAAGATGAAAACATTGAAGTCTTTTACCAATTGATGCACTCTGAAATGGATCAAGCAGGAAATCAAGATGCAGTGATAATTACTGGTGACTAGAATGTGAAAGTTGGAAACAAAGAATCAATAGCTAGAAAATATGACCTTGATAATAGAAATGATACTGGAGATCACATAATAGAATTCTTGCAAGACCAACAGTTTATTCATTGATATACCTTCCTTCAACAACATAAACAGCAAGTAATTACCTAGATCTCTCCAGACAGAATACACAAGACTAAAAATTACTCCACCTACAGAGACGATAGAGAGAAGCATATCATCAGTCAGAACAGATCACTATTTGCTCACCTCCAAGTTAAGGCTGAAGCAAAAGAAAATTAAAACAAGTCCATAAGAGACAAAGTAGTCTGAATTAGGAAAAGATGTGTGCCAGGGTGGGAGGTAACTTTTCATCATACTTAGCCAATCTATATGTTGAGAAAATAACCTCACAAGATGGACTATATGAAGAAGAATGTGACATCAGGATTAGAAGACGACTCATCAACCACCACAACCTTGCTTGCTGAAAGTAAAGAAGACTTGAAACACTTGCTGATAAAGATAAAACACTACCTACAGATATACACAGGTTTGACAAAGCGTATTTCTATGTAAGTATTTACTTGTGCTGCAAATATATCCATGGATATAGTAGCGTATACAGGGGACAAAGTTATGAGAACTTCTTAGCCATAACCAAACACCCTGAGGGAGTGAGTTGCCAGCCTAGGGGACATCATGGTCAACTGGCACAACACAGTCCACAAAGAAGATGTTCTACATCCTACTTTGATGAATAGCAACTGGGGTCTTAGAAGCTTGTGAGTGGCCATCTAAGGTCCAACTATAGCTGTCTTCCCTCCTGTCCAGAGCAAAGAGGAGTGAAGAAAATCAAAGATGAATGGAAACAATCAGTCCAAAGGACGAATGGACCATGTGAACCTCAGCCTCCATGACCCTGAGACCAGAAGTACTAGCCTGGCTACCACCACCAAATGCTCTGAAAGGGATCCCATTAGACGATCCTACTGAGTGGGAGAAAAACGTGGAACAAAACTCAGAATCATAAAAAAAGACTAGGCTCACTGGTTGGATAGACTGCTGGAACCCCCAGGACTATAGCTCTTGAAACACCCCTTCAAGCCTGGAAGTGAGCTCACCCATGTGGCTCAACTTTCAGCCAAACAATGGAGAGGTCTACAAGGCGAACAGTAACACCAAGGAGGCACACACTCCTTAGAATAATCAATCACTCTACATCAGAAGGCCAGCATGTGTCCAGAGACAACGTTCAGAAGGCAAGAAGAGACAGCAAAGCAAGACAAATAGAAACAGGAAACAAGGGAAGGAAGTGGGATAAAAACTCTTACACTGTGGGGCTTGCAATCAATGGCTTGAAACAAAATGTGTACGAACTGTTGAATAGAAAATTGATTTACTGTGTAAACTTTCACCCAAATCACAATAAAAAGTCAAGAAAACAAACAAACAAACTACAGTTTTCACTATAAATTACACCACAACAGAAAGAAAACAAAAATTCTCACAGTTGGAACAATAAGCAATTTACCATCATAAATGGAAAAAAAACTGAAGTTGTCCAGTATTTCCATTGTACTTGGATCAACAATCAATGTCCATGGAAATAGTAGTCAAGAAATCAAATGACATACTGCATCGGGCAAATCTGCTGCAAAAAAACTTTTTAAAATCTTAAAAAGCAAAGATGTCACTTTGAGGACTCAGGTGTGCCTGACCAAACCATGATCTTTTCAATCACCTCACATACATGCAAAAGCTGGATAAGGAATAAGGAAGACTGAAGAAATAGTGGATTTGAATAATGGTGTTGGCAAAGAATACAGAATGTACCATGGACTACCAGAAGAATGAACAAGTCATCTTGGAGGAGGTACAGCTGGAATGCTTCTGAGAAGTGAGGATGGCTAGGTTTTGTCATGCTTACTTTGAACATGTTACCAGGAGAGCCCGATCTCTGAAGAAGGAATCATGCTTGGTACAGAGTCAGCAAAAAAGAGGAAGACACTCAATGAGAGGGACTGACACAGTGGCTCCAACAAGGGGCTCCAACAAAGCAATGATTGTCAGGATGGCATGGAACCAAGTGTAGTTAAGGTTGTGTGTCAATATGCCTGTTCCTGGGTCTGAGTGGCTGGGAAGTTGGATGTAATGAGACTGGTAATCACTCAATAGTGGAATGTACTGGAGCCGTTGAACAGCTGCCTTGGGAATGTGGTTTGCTTCCAGTATGTAAGAGGACAGCTTTGAGACAGGTCTCTGAGCTTTTTGGCACGCTTGGACCCTGCATGTAGCCGAGTCTTCATTCAGCAGCCTGCCATACTGTCTGCTGATCTTGGGATTGTTTCCTGACCTGAACTAGCGGCTGCCGTATTGCTTGATACTCTTGGGACTGTGCCATTTTACTTGTTGACCATGGATTTGTCAGTCCCAGCAGCCAGCAGCTGCCTAAGTGAAGAAAAGCCTCCAGCTTCAGTGGGTCGGGAGCAAGAGACAGAGCTGAAGCTTTCATCCAGCCCCTAGAGCTGGCACTTTGAACTCAGACTTCTAGCCTCCTGAACTGTGAGAGAATAGATCCCTGTTTGTTCAAGTCATACATCTGTGGCATGTCTGTCTGAGTGACAACATTTCATTCTGTTATACACAGGGTCACCGTGAGTCAGATTGGCTCAATGGCACCTAACAACAACATCCTTTTTACTATTAAATTAGATAGCTCTTTCCCAGCAGTTCATCAGTTGTTTCAATGGGTTACTGGACCAAAGAAACAGAGGCCAGTATCTGCTAATCTAGACCTGGGAAAGCGGGGATGAGAGAAAGGGTTGCACGAAGCAGCTGGTATCTGGACTGACCAAAGCAGGAAAGTCGAGATGAATACAGGATGGAGTTGGCTTTACTGGACTATACTGGAGTGAGATTTATTATCCACCACACATTCAGCATCCCAAGTGGACAAGTTTGGCCTTCCTGGACTGGTGTGATCATAAATTACCCTGGATTATGTAGGTGGGCCTAAGGTAAGCACAACATTGTATGATGTAGGACAATCAGAGTAAAAAGACTGAGAGCTCTATGCTGCTGTCTTTGAAGACAGAAGAAGGGGTCACAAGCCAAGGAATGAAGGTGGCTTCTAGACGTTGGCAAGTGAATGGATTCTCCCTTAGAGCCTCCAGAAGGAACTCAGCCTTGCTGACACCTGGATTTTAGCCCAGTGAAACCTTCCCGAACTGTAAAAAATAAGTATGTGTTGCTCGAAGCCACCGAGTTTGTGGTACTTCATTATTGCAGCAACAGAAACAGGTGCAGAGGGTTTCTCCGTCAGCTTTTGTCAGCATTAACAATGAGTAGCCGGATCCCTGGGGACCACAGCAAGAAACCAAAAAACCAAACCACCGCCATCGAGTGATTTCCAACTCATAGTGACCCCCACTGGGTTTCCAAGGCTGTAAAACTTTTTAATTTTTATTTTTATTGTGATTTGGGTGAAAGTTTACAGAGAAAATTAATTTTCCATACAGTAGCTCACATACACTTTGTCTCATGACATTGACTACAATTTCCCACAATGCAACAGCTCCTCTCCCACTTTCTCCCCATAGTTACCTCTTCCCTGTGTCCTTCCCTTCCATGCACTCCTGCCCCCTGAGATGTCCCTGTGCATTCACAGCCCTTCTATTCTCCCATGATTGATCTCTCCAAGGAGTGTATCTACCTAATGTAAATGTTCAGCTCATATGCCTGTCTTTTGTTTGGCTGGAAGCCACAGGAGTGGGTTCAGTTCCAGACCTGAAAGGTAGCTAGGGGCCATTGTCTCAGTGGTTCCATCAGGTTCTATCAGCAAACCTGGTCCTTTTTTTTTTTTTTCCCAATGATTTTGACTTTTGTTTCACATCATTCTCCCACTCTATCCAGGATTTCCTACATAGATCCCCCTCTGAGTGGTTGACAGTGGTAGCTGGGCCAACCAGTTCTTCTGGTCTCGTAGTCGTACAGGCTGAGGATCGCAGGGGTACCAGTCCCTTGGACTAATTGTTTCCATGTGTCTTTGGTTTTCTTCCTTCTTCTTTGCCCTGGAAGAGGAGAGCCCCATCGTTGCATCTGGACAGCAAGGCTGTAAATCTTCACAGAAGACTGCCTCACCTTTCTCCCACGAAGCGGCTGGTGGGTTCAAACCAGACTTTTTGGTTAGCAGCCAAATGCTTCCACCACTGTACCACCGGAGCTCCTTCCATAGCAAGAATAAAAGGCAGCAAAGCTGGTCTCTTCAATCCAGCCCCCTCCTTTACAGAAACAGTGGCCCCAGGAGACCTTCCCTGTGAGACCTGAAATGCCTCACTCAAGTGCTGCAGACTGACTTCTGAGGAAGGTCAGGCCAAGCCAACCGCCCACGGGCAGGCAGGCTATTTCTCCTGGGGACAGAGCTTGCGGCTTAATGGCAAAGTTCACAAACAATAAAGCATCTCAGTGCCCTGAACTCATCAAAGACTTAGCCCTCAGAGTAAGGTTCAGGTATTGGAAGGGAACCTGAAGTTGACCCGCCAACAGCCTCTGGGAGTACTGGCCTGAGGCACAGTGGTTAGCAGAAATGTGGGCAGTCTCTGTGGCCTCAGGCACCAGCTTGGGGCTGCTTTTGCCTTCAGCTCCTCACAGAGACAATCCTCAGTTCAAGGCTTCCCGTTAGAAGAAACCGGAAGCCCCAGTCCTGACCCAGCCTTCTTGAGCCTCAGCTGCCTCCACTCTGGTCAGGTACTCGGACTTCCCCCTGGCTTTTACTTTTTGCCCCAGGTCTCTGTCTTCCTTCTCCTTCCCTCTCTCTTCTAGGATGGGAGCCTAAAGCAACCAGGAGAGGAGACAGGGGACGAAGGGGCTTGTCATGGACTGAACTGTGTCCCTCACTTGGCTGGGCCATGATTCTCAGCAGTTAAGAAGTCAGGTAATGATGTAATGTAGCTGACATGTAATGATACCCCATGATGTGATCTGGTGTGGTCCAGATCAGGTGTAAAAGTATTAAGATTAAGGGTGGGCTGCAGCACCCTTAGACCTACCACAGCCCTAAACCGATTACAGGGAGCTTCTCTGGGTGTGGCCTGCAACACTTTTTACCTTATAAGAGATAAAAGGAGAGAGAAGGGAGACCTATGACCAGCAACAAAGAGGAGCCAGGCAGGAGCAGAGCACATCCTTTGGACCCAGAGTCCCTGCTCTGGGATCCTCCTAGGAACCAGAGACACAGAAAGAGACAATCTTCCCCCCGAAGCCGGCACTCTGAACTTAAGACTTCTAAACTGCGAGAGAATAACCCTGTTAAAGCCATGCACTTGTGCTATTTCTGGTATAGTAGCACTAGAGAACTAAGACAGGGCTCTTGGGCCCAAGCAAACAGGAAAACCATTTCATGGCTGGGCTTCTGCGTAGCAAGGGACTGACGGAGGCATCAGGGATTCAGAGCCTTGGCTGGACTGTGCGGACGGCCAGCACACAGGCAGAATGTTCACCACTAAGTATCCCCATCTGATCTTCCTCTCTGACCTCTATTCAAGTCCTTCCCAACTCCCCCATCTTACCCAAAGATGGTGCTTACAAGAGCAGGTTACTGCTCCCAGTAATAAAAAACCTACCATTATCTGAATGCATACTGTGGTTGTAAACTCTCTATGTACATGGACGAGCTAATCCTCACCCCAGCCTCACCAGGATCCCATGTTACCCATGAGAACACGGAGGAGCTGAGTAAGTTGCCCAAACACTGTCCCGTTAGCAAGTGTGGAGCTGGGACTGACTAGGCAGTCTAGCTATAGTGCCCAGGTACTAAACCAATGACAATTTATAAATCATGATGATGATATATAAATCAAAGATGCCAATGTGACAAAGAAGATGAGTGACCCAGTGCAGAGATGCTGCCTTCTGCGTGAGCAGTGGCACGATATAGCACTTATGGGAGGCCGACGGATATCCTCTCAGCCGACGGCCCGAGTTATTTCTATCACTCCTTTTCAACTTCCTTCAGGGGCTAATTAGCCAGGAAAAGATACACAGGACAGCGCTCAAAACAGAGTAGAAGGGGAGAGCCAGAAGGAGCCGCACCGTGTTCTCACTCTGCTCCTGCAGCACTTGACACATAATCCATCATCTTCACGTGGCACCAGTGACATTTATTCTGACATCTGGTTCTTCTCCTGTCAGCCGGGATGTATGTTCAGAGGAGTGTAGGGATAAGCCTGGGCTCCAGGGTCAGGCAGACATGGGCTTGAGTCTCACTCAGCTCCGTACCTTACCATTTCCATGACTTTGGGGAAATTATTTAACATATCTGTTTTCTGATCAGTAAAATGGGATGACAATGTCCTCTAGCTTACAGGGTAAATGCAAGGAGGGCCTGCGATGGTATCTACATGCCGGCAGCATGGAGGCTGGTAGTGGTGATCATGTATCACTAACCCCCAGCACTCATTACGTGCCACGGGCTTGCCATGTGTTAATCCATCAACTCCTCCTAGCAAACCTAAGGCTGGCCCCATTTTACAGATGTGGAAACGAGGCACAGAGACATGAGGAAACTTGCTCAAGGTGACAGCTATCAAGTGGCAGAGCTGAGGTCTGGCTCCAGAGTCCATGTTCTCAATAAACCTAGCAGTCACTGTTACAGTATCAAGGTAAAGCACAACGCAGAGGCACAAAAACGTTAGCTGAATCAATGAGAAGGCATGTCCTAGGTCTCTCTCTCTGCTTGTGGGGGAAAGCGCTGGAGGAGAAGCCCCCTAGTGCCTCCAAGGCTGTGCTGGGCTCCTGCAGATGCGTGGGAATGTGTCCAGCTCTGTGCCTGAGTACTCGGCTCAGAAAGGCCCCTGGACAGCAGGCTAGGGAGGCTGAATGCTCCCAGAAATCATACTGGGGACCACCAGCCCTGGGTTGACAAAAGCATGTGACCCAGAGGAGGTGAGTCTCTGGCTCAACACAGGCCCCGCCAAGGCTGGATCTCCATGAGGCTGTGGCACCTCTTAGAGGCCTGGTGTGACCCTCTCTCACCCAAATGGCAACTGGCCAAGTTATGGGCCGTGAGGTCTGCATTTCTGCCTATCCACAAAGCATAGCTAATCTCTCTGCCGCAAATCTCAACAGCACTGGCTTTCCTCATGGAAAAGTCAACTCTGCTCTGTTTGCCAAGATGTGTCTGTCCCTGGTCCTTCTCAACACTGTGGTCATGCAAACATCACATCCCCATTTCCCTTTCCCCATGTCACAGTGCACACATCTTCATTTTGCAAAAACTTTGTGGTAGAGAGGCAATATAGTCCAGGGTTAGGAATCTGGTTCTTCTCCCAAAGCTTAGTGAGTCACCCATCTCTATGGGATAACCATGCAAGCTGTGTGACCTCCCTTGAACTCCATGGCCTCTCCCACAACAATATCCAGCCTCAGCAGCCCTTGGAGTGAATTTTAAAAGAGAAGGCTAGCGCACCGGGCCTAGAACAGTGTTTGTGCTTCATGTGTCTAAGGGACCAACTGTAATTGGTTTCACTGGCCCTTTACACCTTTTCCACAATTCCAGAGTTTTACTAGCCAGTAGGCATCTTGCCAAACAGCCCAGGTAGAGCAGTGGTTAGAGCACTCAGTTGCTGACTGAAAGGTCAGCAGTTCAAACTCACCAGCTGCTCTAAGTGAGAAAGATGTGGCGGTCGGCTCCTGTGAAGCTGACAGCCTTAGAAATGCTGTGGGGCGTTCTATCTACAGGGTCACGATGAACCGGAATCGACTTGACGGCAACGGGTTACTTCTAAGCATCTTACCAGGCCTCAGATGTTCCATTTTTATTACTAAAATCCTTTCTGTTCACACTTGGCTCTTTTAAGGAGCCTGTTCCAATCTGTGTATCAGTCAGAGCTAGAAGGATACAGGGCTAGAGTGAGACCCTGGCAAACACAGCCTCACTAGGGGACATGGGGCCTGTTACTCCATTTGAGCAGCCCCCTTAATGACCAGCAATTCCCCTCGGAGGAATCGAGGTACCTATAAACGGCAATCACCAGTCCTGGCCATGGGGCTCTCTTTTCAGGAACAAAAGGCAGGAAGAGGCATAACTAGCCAGCTCGTGGCACTTGCTCACAGCACAGGAGTTTAGGCATTTTAAAGACACAGTGTTCTAATGCCGGCAATTTCACACAAAGGAATCAATCACCTGGTTCCTTTGTGTCAAAGATCCAGGACAGGCGCCCCCTGAACATGAAGAAAAGATGGCTCAGATTAGACATTCTGAGGATCCAGGAAGGAAGGATGGTTGAATCGTTCCTGAGCGCCCAGTGTGAGCCAGGCAGCAGGTTAGGAATTTTCAGAGGCTCTTTTTCTTACATACCATACTATTCTGTGATTGCTTCCACCATTTTAAGAAAAGAAAAGATGAGGCGCAGAGGGCTGAATGCTCCAACCGAAGTCTCAGAGCTAGCAAGTGGCCTTTCCTCCAAACGAGGCCACCTAGCTAGGTTAGGCTTCCGGATTTCTACCAGAAAGCACAGCTCTAGTAAACAGCCCAAAGTGGCTGTGAAATGGCGCCACAGGCCGTGTTTCTCCCATTCCCAGGGAAAGGCTCAGCCGGCCTCCCAGCAAAGCGGTGTGCTCCCCAGTTATTAACCTGGGAAGAATGCAAGCGAGAGGGCAACAAAGGAGCCTGAGAGTACCTTCCTCTTCACAAGCAGACCACGGGGAAGCCGGGCGGATGTCCCGTAAACGCAGTATGTGTTACCACTGTGCCCGACACACTCATGCACCCCTGCACACCCCAGGAAAGAACGGGGGAGGGGCTGGTCAGCATCAGGGAGTCACTCAGACAGATAAGCCAGCAGGACAGTCCAGAGGAGGAGACGTCCCTCAGGACCTGTGGAAAGGCCTGGCCAGAGGCTGGAGGCATGGATCCAGGGCAGCCCCTGCAATGACAGAGGACCTGCAGCCCCTGCACCGGGCAGTGTCTACCTGGGTGTGAACCTACCTCTGCCGCTTACCGGCTATGTGACCTTGGCTGAGGGAAATGTCCTCTCTGGGCCTCAGTTTCCTCAGCTATAAAATGGGGACAAGAAGGGTATCTTCCTCAAAGAAATGATATGAGGATCAATGGAATTAATTTATGCTAGGTGCTTAGGACAGTGCCTGACAAGTAATATGTCAGGGACTACTTGTGACCTTTAATTCAATTTGATTCTGTATTTTGTTGATTCTTACTCCTGCAAAGCTTCGAGTTTAACAGAGGCCAGCACAGCTTATGGAAGATAATGGGCTTGGGCTTCACATGCGCCTGGGTTTGAGTTCTGGCTCTTCCATGGGTAAGTCACCTACCTCTCTGAGCTCCAGTTCCTCGTCTATAAAATAGGCAGCAGTGAAGGCCACCCTACTTTCACTTTCTCAGTGGTTCTGCCATCTCTCTGGGAGGCAGCAGAGGGGAACGATAAACCTCAAGACTCAAAAGTCCCACTTCCTGTTTCAAAGACCCTGTATCAGCACTTACATAGCTCTGTGCCCTTAAGGAAATGATTTGTGCCTCAGTTTTCCCATCAGTGAAATGAAGGAAAAAACAATACTGACATCATGGAGTGGTAAAAAAATTAGAACTAAAGAAGTAACACTCAGCACAGCGCCTAGCACATTATCCTGATGATTTGTGCGCCACTCTCCGGACTGACAAGACTGACCACAAACTGCTATGACGAAAATACTACAGTCTCCCCCAGTGCCTTTCTTTTTTATGCCCAGAGACAGGCCCACAGAGTCTAACATTTTTCTTACGAATTGTGCAAGGAAGTAAAGAAACTGAAAATGATACACAACCAGAAAACCAAACTCACTGCTGTCAAGTCGGTTCTGACTCGTAGTGACCCTCCTTGGGTTTTTGAGGTACTATCTCTACAGAAGTAGATTGCCCAGTCTTCCTTCTAAGGAGTGGCTGGTGGGGTTGGGTGAAAGCCCCTCAACCTTGGGCCAAAATACTCCTTAGAAGAGAGGATGGCGAGGCATGGTCTCACGTACGTCAGACGTGTCATCAGGAAGGACCAGTCTCTGGAGAAGGATAGCATTCTTGGTCAAGCAGACGGTCAACAAAAAAGGGGAAGACCCTCAACAAGACGGACTGACACAGTGACTACAACAATGGGCTGAAATATGGCAATGACTGTGTGGACGGCACAGGACCAGGCAGTGTTTCCTTATGTTGTACAGAGGGTTGTTATGAGTCAGAACCGACTCAACTGTACCTAATAGTAACAAATACTTATTTTAATTATCAGTGATAGGTATTACTTTTTCACTTTTTAGCTAGCGTCCTGTAATCATCTTTGTCACTTTTACCCTAAAGAAATCTTGCTGATTTTAATTATTTATTATCTTCCTCCCAGCACTATGAATTTTCTAGACTTTGAAAATTTCTTATTATCTTTTTCTACTTTTATGTTGATGCTCACTCTTTAACATTTTTGTTTCTATGAGTTTCATTCTTTTTAATTCCAGCTTTTGAAAACCTTTATATTTATTTTACTGCCTTTTAATCATTCTTACTATGCCTCATTTCTTTTTCCTAGTTTGTATTCTCTAATCCTACTGATGTCTTTAAATGTCCCCTTTTGCCATTTTAATGGTCTTAATTTAGTTTGTTGTACTCTGTTTCTTGGTTTTCATTTTTACTTAGTCAATTTAAACAATTTTAAAGTGTAACAACAACAATGTGACGCACTGCCGTGGAGTTGGATCTGACTCATAGCGATCCCTCCTTGGGTTTCCGAGGCAGTATCACTATGGAAGTAGATTGCCCAACCTTCCTTCTGAGGAGTGGCTGGTGGGCTTGAACCTCCAGCCTTCTGGTTAGCAGTCAAATGCCTTAGGCAGTATGCCACCAGAGCTCCCAATTTTAATTTATACAATCTCAAAAATACCATGTAATTCACTCATTTAAAGTATAAAATCTAGAAGTTTTTACTATATTCACATCTGTGCAACCATCACCACAGTCAATTTTAGAACATTTCCATCACCTCAAAAAGAAATGCTATCCCCTTTAGCTATCAACCATCTATTCTTCCCCCAGCCCTAAGCAACCACTAATCTATGTTGTGTCTACATGTCTCTCTATTCTGGACTTTTATATGCATGGGATCATACAGTATGTGGTCATGTGTGACTGGCTTATCTCACTCAGCAGCCTGTCAAGGATCATCCATATTGGAGCATGTTTCAGTACTTTACTCCTTTTTATAGATAATATTTCCTTGTAATATACCATATTTTGTTTTACATTCGTCTACTGATGGACAGTTGGGTTGTTTCCAAGGCTGTTATGAATCATGTCCCCATAAACATTCATATACAAGTTTCTGGGTGGACAAATGTTTTCGTTTCTTTCGGGTATATGCCTAGGAGTAGAATCCAGTCCCAAGGTACTGCGGAAGAAAAGCCTTGGTAATCTGCTTCCATTAGGATTTTAGACAAGAGAACTCTATGGAATAGTTCTACTGTATTAACAAACACATGGGGTTGCCACGAGTTGGAATCAACTCAGTGGCAACTAACAAGTACAGTTGTGTCACAATGGTGTGGTAGTTAAGGTTATGTGCCAACTTGGCTGGGTCTGGTTTTAAGTGGCTGGGCATCTGGGTGTAGTTATTCCCCACAATGAGACTGGTAATCAACTTCATGGTGGAATCTACTGTGAGCAGCTCAGTAGCTGCCTCAGGGATATAGTCTGCTTCCAATATACAGGAAGATGCTTTGAGAAAGGTAAGCTTTTTGCTACATCTGGAGCCTGCATTTGGCCAAGTCTTCACTTCAGTGGCCTGCCATGTGGTCTGCCCATCTTGAGACTTGTTTCTGGACGGGAACTAGTGGCCTGATGTGTTGCTTGATAATTTTCAGACTGTGCCATTTTACTTGTCGACCGTGGGTTTGTCAGCCTCAGCAGCCAGCGGCTGTCTGAGTTAAGAGAAGCCTCCAGCTCCAGTGGGCCAGGAGCAAGAGGCCAAGCTGAAGCCCAAGGTTGAGGGGCTTTCACCCAACCCCTAGCGCTGACACCTTGAACTCAGACTTCTAGCCTCCTAAATTATAAGAGAATAAATCTGTTTATTCAAGCCACCCACTTGTGGTGTATTTTCTGTTAAAGCAGCACTAGGGAACAGTAAGTACCTAAGGCACTTGACTGCTAACCAGAAGGCTGGCGGTTCAAACCCAGCAGCCACTCCTTAGAACGAAGGTTGGGCAATCTACTTCCTAGTGATACTGCTTCGGAAACCCAAGGAGGGGTCACTATGAGTTGGGTCCGACTCGACGGCACATAACAACGACAACAGAGGACAAAAACACATGTTTATTCATTGGTGGATCTGCCAGACTGTTTTCCAAAGCAGCTACACCACTTTACATTTCCAATAGCAGGGTACAAGGCTTCTGATTTCTCCACATCCTCACCAACACTTGTTGGTTATCTTTTTGATTCTAGCTATCCTAACCAAAACACCCACTGCCACCAAGTTGATTCTGACTCACAGTGACTCCCACTGAGTTTCCAAGGCTGAAAATCTTTACTGAAGTAGATTGCTTCATCTTCCTCTGGCGGAGCAGCTGGTGGGTTTGAACTGCCGACCTTCTGGTTAGCAGCCAAATGCTTTACCCGCTTTGCCACCAGAGCTCCTTTTCTAGCTATCCTAGTACAAGTGAAATAGCATTTCACTGTGGTTTTGATTTACATTTACCTGGTGACTAATGATGTTCCCCTTTTGTGTGTTTATCGCCCATCTTCTATGGAAACATGTCTATTCAGACTTTTTGACTTTTTAATTGGGTTATTTTTCTTTTGATTGAGATGTAGCAGTTCCTTATATTTTCTAGATGCACATCCTTTATTAGGTTTATGATTTGTAGACATTGTCCCCATTCTGTAGGTTGTATTTTCACTTCCTTATAGTATCCTTTGGGAGCTCTGGTAGCGTAGTGCCTAAGGCACTTGACTGCTAACCAGAAGGCTGACGGTTCACACCCACCAGCAATCCTACTTCCGTAGTGATACTGCCTCGGAAACCCAAGGAGGGGTCGCTATTAGTCGAGTCCGACTCGAGGGCACATAACAACAACAACAACAACAACATAGTATCCTTTGCAGCACAAATGTTTTTTACTTTTGATGAAGTTCAATTTATCTATTTTTTTCTTTTGTTGTTCGAACTTTTGGCATTGTATCTAAGGATCCTTTGTCAAAGCCAATGTCATGAAGATTTACCCCAATGTTTTTTCCTAAGAGTTTTATAGTTTTTGCTCTTACATTTAGGGATCTGATCCATTTTGAATTAAACTTTGTGTACGGTTTTTTGTGTATGGTATGACGCAGAGGAAGACTGGGCAATCGACTTCCATAAAGATTTACTGCCTCAGAAACCCAAGATGGGGGTCGCTATGAGTTGGAATCAACTTGATGACAGTGAGTTTGTTTTGGTTATATGGTATGAAATAGAGGTTCAACTGCATTTTTTTAATTTGGCTACAGAGTTGTTCCAGCATTTGTTGAAAAGATAACCATACCTTTATGCAAATAACATGTGGGTTACTGTTTTTGACAACTCTCCCCTCACCCCAGAAGTAATTTTACAAGTGTGCTTTTTATAGCAACACGTTAAAAAAAAAATAGTATAGCACACTTACAAAAGTACCTTGGGGTTGAGGGGAAAGGGAGTGCCTGAACTACACAGATAAAGTAGAATGTGAGCGTTATTTGTGTAAAAATAATGGTATTCTTTTGCCTTGGCATTCTTGTCAAAAATCAGCTGACCAAAGATTTGTGAGTTTTTTCTGGGCTCTCAATTCTATCCCACTAAATCTGTAAACATCTTTGTGCCAGTACCAGACTGTCTTGACTACTCATACTTTGTACTAAGTTTTGAAATCAGGACACGTGTGTCTTCCTACTTTATTCTTCTCTTTGGAATTGTTTTGGTTATTCTGGATCCCCTGCAATTTCATATGAATTTTGGAATCAGCTTGTCAATTTCTACTAAGTCAGCTGCAATGCTGATAGGGAATGAATTGGGAGACTGGTTCAGGGAGTACTGCTAGTAAGTGTTCAATTTACCAATCCGTAAGTAGTAGATGCTTTCCCATTTATTTGGATCTTTAATTTCTTCCAACATTGTTTTGTAGTTTTCAGAGTGGTTTACATTTGTTTTGGTATGTTTATTTATTTTCTGATGCTATTATGAATGGAGCTATTAATTTCATTTTCAGATTGTTTATTGCAAGTATAAATACAACTGACTTCTGTACACTGATCTTGCATTCTGCAACCTTACTGAACTTGTTTTTTATTTCTTAAGAGTCACAGAAGCAACAGCTGTGGCCTACGCCTCCCCCATCACGTTCGAAGCTGCAGTCACCTCTTCCTTGAACCTGGCAAATTGCTCAAATGACTGCCTCAGTCATCAGCCCAGAAGAACACAACCTCTGTCAATTGCTTCCAACTGTGATCATTTTCTGAGGGATAGGAAAATTAACTTCTATTTCTCTTCCTCACTCTCCTCAGCATATTTTAATAAACACAGGATGACTGGAAAGCACTTCAATAATCCCCACTTGCAAAGCAGATCAGTTCAGGGTGATTGTTTTCATTACCAAGGTTCCCCCCGCCCCCATTTTGCAAAACAGATTCACTGCAGCCTTCTGTAATGCATTTGAAATATGCCCGAATCCAAACACTTTGTTTACAGATTTTCACACCTGTAAATTTACATGAAGTAATACATAATCTTTATTTATTATTTAAGTCGTCTCTACTCCATAATGCCTTAGAGGATTTTATGTTAATTTTGGAAACAGGGATGACAAAACTGAACTGAAAAACCTGCTCATTCATCCCTTGTCTCCTGCATAAGGAAAGTAACTAGAAGTGGCACGTAATTAAATTACATTCACCAAATGTTTACTTAGCATCTACTCTGTTCTGCAGCACACCCCTGGGCCGTGCAAACAGTTATTGCACTTGGTTGTTAACTGGAAGACTGAAGGTTTGAGTGCATCCAGAGGCATCCTGGAAGAAAGGCCTGGTGATCAACCTCTGAGAACTGAGCCACTGAAAATCCTATGGGGACGGTTCTACCTTGACACACACAGGTCGCCTAAGTCTGATTCAACTCAATGGCAGTTGGTGGTTTACTCTGTTCCAAGCAGACACTGCAGAGGCATTAAGGACATGTATTAAAGATACGGCTCACGACCTAGCTGGAAAAAAGCTACCCGGATAAACAACTGCAATGTGATGTGGGGAGTGACTGGTAAGGGAGGTGGATGATGAGCCCACGTTTTAAATGTGAGCAACTGAAAGGTGGGTAACTGTGGGTGAAAGACCACCAGGGACTGAAATGTGCTGCTGAGTCAGAATGGGCTGCCTGTGTATTTGGGTGTGTGTATGTGTATATGTGTGTGGGAGAGAGAGAAAGAAAGAAAGAAAGAGAGAAATTTAAAATTTTGGATTGATATTACCTTGGGTACTCAAGCTTTTAATCGCCAAGAGCTGAGCCACCACTATCCTTAACCTGTCTGTGCTCTGAGCCATGTTGACCCTTCCCTCCTCCCAGCACCAGGCCTAAGGATAACTTGGGGCACTAACTGGTTGACAAGTCCTGGGAGCTCTGGTAGCGTAGTGCCTATGGCACTTGACTGCTAATCAGAAGCCTGGTGCTTCAAACCCACCAGCCACTCCTCAGAAGGAAGGTTGGGCAATCTACTTTCATAGTGATACAGCCTCGGAAACCCAAGGAGGGGTCATTATGAGTTGGGTCTGACTGGAGGGCACATAACAACAAATTATGTGCTGTACCTGGGGTTGAAGACAGTGAAGACAGACATGCCTTCAAGGGTCAGGCAGATAATACTGCAGACTGAAGCAGGCTTAGGGAATGGAGGTCCTTGGTGAATGGAGAAAGTGGGCCCCATCGAAAGGGGGAAGTAGTTCTCTGCCTCGCCAACTGCTGTTGAGGAAATGCAGTTCAATGGAGCCTAATCTCATTTGTGCAGGCAGGCTGAAAGTCTGACTTTCTGGGTGAAATTTGATTTTTATATTTATATAACATTTTTGATATTATATAGCATCTAATGCAATTAAAATAAAAACTGCGAGCCACACAGAATGTACTGCTAGGCCCAGCCTGGTTGTTAGGTTGTCGAGTTGTTCTGACTCAGTGATCCCACGTACAACAGAGTGAAACGCTGCTTGGTCCAGTGCCATCTTCACAATCCTCGCCACGCCTGAGCCCACTGCAGCAGTCACTGTGTCAATCCATCTTATTGGGGTGTTCCTCTTTTTCACTGACCCTCCATTTTTCCAAGCATGGTGTCATTCTCCAAGGACTGGTCCCTCCTGATAATACGTCTAAAGCACATGAGATGCGATCTCGCCAGCCTCGCTTCTAAGGAGCATTCTTGCTGTACTTCTTCCAAGACAGATCGGTTCATTCTTCTGGCAGGCCACGGTATTTTCAATATTCTTCACCAGTACCATAATTTAAAGGCATCAATTCTTCTCTAGTCTTCCTTATTCACTGTCTAGCTTTCACTTGTATATGAGACGACTGATAATCACTTGGATTAGGTTCAACTTAGCCCTCAAAATGACATCTTTGCTTTTTAACATATTAAAGAGGTCTGTTGCAGCAAATCTACCCAATGCAATATATTGTTTATTTGTGTGTGTGTGTGTGTGTGTGTGTGTGTCTCCTGAGGTACCTATAATGTACTAGACTTTTCTATGTTTTATTTTGATTTTTTTAAACTTTTTATTGTGATGTGGGTGAAAGTTCAGAGAACAAATTCATTTTCCATTCAACAGTTCATACACATTTTGTTTTGTGATGACATTGACTGTAATCCCCACAATGTAACAGCTCTCTTCCCACTTTCTCCCTGTGGATACCTTTCCCCATGTCCTTCTTTCCTATGCATTCCTCCTTTGTGAGCCTTCTCCCTGCACAAATGCTGCCCTTCTGACCTCCCATGGTTGATTGTTCTCCCTGGTGTTATGTATTCAACTTGTAGCCAGGTCTACTGTTTGGCTAAAGGTTAAGCCATGGGAGTGAGTTCAACTCTAGGCCTAAAGGGTGACTAGGGGCCATAGTCTCAGGGGTTTCACCAGTCTCTACCAGACCAGTAAGCCTGGTCTTTTTTATGATCTTGAGTTTTGCTCCACATTTTTCTCTCACTCTATCCAGGATCTACAACTTACAACTACTGTAAGAAGGAAAAGATCAACGTGACTTTGGGCATTATGACTTTTGAGATGCTGAAGGATTCTGGCGACATAGTACCTAAGGCATTTGACTGCTAAACACAAGGTTGGTGGTTCAAACCCACCAGTCACTCTGCAGAAGGAAGACTGGGCAATCTACTTCTGTAAAGATTTACTGCCTTAGAAACCCAAAGGAAGTTGCTGTGAGTTGGAATCAACTCGTTGGCAGTGAGTTTGATTTTTTTTTTTTTTTTTTTCTGAAAAGACATCCAAGTAGGGATGTTTGCTGGCAGTAAGAACTGCTTTCACTCAGCAAAGACTTTCTGGACACTTTCCACATAGAAGGTCCTGAGCCAGACACTGGGGATTAAATAGGTGAATGAACATGGAAGTCATCATAATTTAGGGCAGAATGTGATGAGAGAGAAAGGCCTGAAGCTGAGAAGAGGAAGCCACTCCCACTGCCCAAGGCATCAGAAGCGGGGACCATGCCAGTACCTTTCTTTGTCTTACAAGGTCCACGTTCAGGGTGAATCTCTTGTAAGGGACGAGACACCACCTTAGCCAGGCCAGCACTCAGCATGTACTGGTACAGACGCTTAAACGTCCTTTCACACAGACCCTGCCAAGAGAGAATGGAAAAGCTACTATTAGGTACAAGCAAGGTGTTTGAAATTACTGTAAGAGTCAAGGGAAGGAACACAAGTTCAGGACCTGACTTAATTGATGAATTAAAAAATTCAAGAAGAGATTCCAAACAATTCTACAGGTGAATAAATTCACCCTAAAATGATTCCCTGAGTAATTTTAAAAATAAAGTTCAATTCAAAACATGAATTACAAAGTGATCGTTGCAATATTGGTTGTAATAGCAAATGATTAGAAACTACCCAAATGTCCATCAAAAGGGGACTGGTTACATAAAGGACAAAGAACATGTCATGGATAAAAATGCAGCCATAAATAAGGAGGGGGAGACGCTGGAGTAACTAATGCAGAAAGACTGGAACCCTCAGGGGGACAAAGCAAGGTGCAGAGCGCATGCATATAAGCGATCCTGCCCCTGGATCACGAGAAGGGAAGGCACCCCCCCGGCAGCGACCCTGCAGGCACATTCAGAGGGCAATGCAGTCGACCAGGGCAGAGGCGGGAGACTTGTCACAGGAACCTTCTTACGCTGTTTTGATTTTTGACTCAAGTAACCGTATTAAATTGATAAACATTATCTTAAATTATTATCTATAAACATTATCTTAAATTATTAGTAAACACACACAAGCATGTCCACACTTCTCTTAACAGGTGGTAATGGAAAACACGGGAGAAACAATTAAAATTTAAGATAATGTTTATAAATTTAAAAAAGTAGTCTAGCTGTGAATCTACAACAAAATCATGCCGACTACATCTACGCCATGACTCTTATTTCCACAAGGTTAATACAACAGTGGTGATCAGGCATGATGTAGGCATCACCAATGGGCAGCCTCCTGGGCAGGCCACACTTTTTCACCTGTATGATGTTTATCACAAAAGTAACTTACTTTCCAACACTTAAGAGTGAGAGGTTTCACACCCACACCCACACCTGATTGTAGCTCCTCTTGAAACACTGGGATCTGGCAACAAATCCTAGGACCGTGGTCCTTCAGAGCAACCAGTCAGCTGGCGCTGAGGTCACCTGCTTCCCCTCTGACAAGCACGCCTGTGTCTGGGAGCCCCAGACTTCACACTCCCTATCAGACCCTTTGATACTGAGTTAGAATGTCAGCTGCCACTTATTACCATTTCTATGCTGCTTTTCTCTTATAGCACTTAAGAGGAAAATGAAACATTTCTTGCATCCATATCGCTATCAAAATTGTTTTTTACACTTGGCCCGTTTCACTCCTTTATACTGTCCTGGCCACCGCTGGCATCTGCATTTGTATGCCCTGGAATAGTAGGGTGAGTTACCACTGCTGTAAGTTATGGATTGAACAGAGGCACTCATTACTAAGACTTGTTAGTTGAGTCTTACAGGTTTCTTCTCACACTCTGGGGGAGAGAGGGAGCAAGTGTCTGTGGTCTGCTGCCGCCAGCTACGCATGATCGAGTCTGACTAGCCAGCCCTCTAGCTGTCAGGCAGAGCATATGGCCATCAAAGAAATACAGATGACTCACACATGGCTCATTCAAACCACTGCTCTGTAAATGGCATCTATTGTTAATCTAGCCATGCCCCCAGCATCCTGGAAAGGTCCTCTGAAACTCATCCATCAAACCCCAGCCCTAAACATATGCTACTAAGTCCTGGACCATCTTAAATGATGGAGGATGATTTAGTCTTGCCTTCTGGAGGGATGCCATCAAGGAGTCATACAATCTGCCCAATAAAAAGAGAAGGAAGAACAGGACCCAAAAAAGATACTGTCTATATTCATGGCATCAACCTTTCCACAGGCTAATTACTCCCTGTGACTTCCAGCTGTCGACTAGACAACACCAAGTGAACATGCCAGAAGGTCCTCATACTCAATAAACCAAAAAGTCGAATTTGTCATGTACCTCCTTCCCGCCCAAATTTGTTCCCTTCTACACTCTGTTCATGTATTAATTCAACAAATACTTACTGAGTATTCACCTTATGCCGAGAACTGTCCTCTTGGGAGTGGGGGTGGGGGGATTCAGCAGTGAGCAGACACAATCTCTGCTTTCATGGAACCTAGTTCCTAGTTCCATTGACTTCAGTGAGTGGCACTCTCTTGAGCCCACTCAAGCCACGGGCTTCATCTTATGACTCCTTCTTCATTTACCTCTAAATCCCGACTCTAGTCACTCACCAAGTCTTGTTATCTTCACCTCCAAAATGCTTCTCAAACAATTCAGGCCACATCCTGGCCCTACCACCTGGCCTGCAATCTCTTCCATTTACCAGGTCCTCTCTCTAAACCCTCGTCTTATAACTTCCCACTTATACACTGCCACTAGTCACTGTTACGGAGATTCTGACTCATGACGACCCTATGTGCATCAGAGCAGAACTGTGCTCCATAGGGGGGTTTTCAAGGGCTGATTTTTCAGAAATACATCACCAGGTCTTTCTTCCAAGGTACCTCTCAGTGGACTTGAATATTCAACCTTTTGGTTAGCAGCCAAGCACCTTAATGTTTGTACCACCCAGTGACTGTGAAACTGCCACCACCCCTCTATATTCAAGACCTTTCTTATCCAGTCCTAACTTTCCTTTCTAGTCACATCTCCTGCTACCCCCGGTCCCAAGCACACTTGGACCTGGTCACACTCAAGACTACTGCTGATCTCGGAAAATGTCCTACGACCTCTCAGGACTCCATGCCTTTGCTCAAGCTGGTCTCTTTTGTCTGAAATGCCATTTCTCCTTGACCTACTTAGACCCTGAGAGCTTGTTTGGAGGTTCTAGCAGGGGAGCACAGCTAGTCATATACCCCTGACTGAAGGTCATTCTCTTCAATCGAGCATGCAACTTCAAGAGAGACGCACATGGAGTGGTAAGGGAGGAAGGGGACACCTGCCTTGCCAGCCAGATCAGTCAAATCAACCCTGACAATCAATGGGGTGACAAATGTCACAGCCAGATCACCTCCCATCCTCTTCTACCTACTTGGGAAGACTTACTCTTCAAAGCTCAACCCAACTTCAGCTTTCTCTATAAGCTTCCTCAGCAATGTGAAGAGTGCCCCTCCCTCCTCTGAGCTCAGACACATTCTCCAATGTGACACTCTAGTCTAAGTGTACACTCCCATGCCTGCCCCTCCACTAGGTGTGGTGGTTAAGTTTTTGTGTCAACTTGGCTGGGCCTGTATGAGTGGCTGGGCAGCTGGTGGTAGTTACTCCCCATGATGAGACTGGTAATCAACTCCATGGTGGAATCTACTGTGAGCAGCTGAGTGGCTGCCTTAGGGAATGTGGTCTGGTTCCTGTATATAAGCAGAGCCCTTGGGGAATGGTCTCTAGCCTATGGCTTGGACCCTGCATGAAGCTATGTTGTTGCTCAGTAGCCTGCTATGCTCTGCTGACCTTGGGACTTACAATGGACTTAAGTTAATGGCCTGCCATGTGGTTTGGTAACATCAGGACTATGCCTTTTGACTTGTCAACCTTGGGGTTTCTCAGCCTCAGCAGCCAGCAGCTGTCTGAGTGAAGAAATGCCTCTTGCTCCAGTGGGCCGGGAGCAGAGGCAGAGCTGGACCCCAAGGTTGAGGGGCTTTCACCCAGCCCCTAGAGCCTGGCACTTTGAACTTGGACTTAAAGCCTCCAAATTGTGAGAATAAATTCCTATTTGTTAAGGCCATCCTATTTGTGGTATATATTCTTGTCAGAGTGGCACTTGGTAACC
>NW_006921853.1:1477486-1503448 GCF_000298275.1 Orycteropus afer afer
CCAAAGTTGAGGGGCTTTCACCCAGCCTCTAGAGCCTGGCACTTTGAACTTGGACTTAAAGCCTCCAAATTGTAAGAATAAACTCCTGTTTGTTAAGGCCATCCCATTTGTGGTATATTCTTGTCAGGGCGGCACTAGGTAACCAGAACACTAGGCTATTCCACAACAGCATGCCCCTTCACCCTCACTGATTTTTATATCTTAGTGAGAACAGTTCTGGCTCAAGGGAGATACTCATTAAAGTATTTGTTGAAGGAATAAATGAAAGAATGTCCTATAACAATCAAATCTTGTCACTTACATTGTCTGTAGTGGTGGCCTGAGGCCAGACTATACCAACCCCTCTGCCCTCGAGTAACTGCAGGGCCGAAGGTTTCAATCTCCAGTGTTTGCATGGGCCAGAGAAGTACCATACAAGTGGGCACCATCGCCAGATATTTGCTTCGTTAGCATGCAGGAAGTGTCTTCATTTCTACTCCAGCCTCTTGAAAGAGGTCTACCTTTTATTTTTCACTCTTTGCTGCCATATACAGAGCAGTGCACATGTCACAACAAATGGCAACTGACTCTGACTCGTAGGTGTGAGAAGTGACAAAAGATTGGAGAGATGGGGAGCCAGCCAGTACACAACCAGCCCCAGCTAAGTGGTTCCCACGAGAGACTACAGGCCCGCCCTTGCTGGAGTTGGAGTTTTTCAAGGGAAGCTGGAAGTCGATTTTTTATGTGAAATCTTGAGTCTTGAAAATGCTGGGTCAAATTTATTTTGAACAATGTCTAGGCTCAATGTGACCCACACCCCTCTGGTGTGTAACCTCTGCTTTATGGGGAAGAGGCAACTAGAGCTTTCCCAGTGCAGTGTAAGGTGAGAAGCAAGGATTACCTGGTACCCAAAATCAAGCTATAATCCATGTGCCTTTTGGGAACTAATTACTACCCAATAAACTTAGCTGATTCCACATCAGTCTTTTCTAAAATACGGTTTTAAATTTTACTGTTTAACCCACAGGGCAACCTTATTGATTCTCCCATCTCCAGGTGGCTTTTTTCTAATTTCCACTGAAGATCACAGGCATTCTTCCCCTCCATTCTCACTTCATTGCTGCCTCTATTCCTGGGCCCAAGACAAAGCTCGTCAATGACCGCTTGGCTCCCTAGGACATCTTACCACCTGTTTATTGTTATTTCAGTATAAAATCACTGGGTTCAAAACTGCAAGCTTGATTACAGAAGTCTAAATGGTAAGATTCCCAATTCCATATGAACTGCTTCAGCATGTCCTAGAGAGCAAACCCCAAGGAAAACAGAAGTCAGTCAAGAGAAGAAATTGGTATTGAGAACTGCATATTTTTCCATTCTGTTAAAGAAAGGAAAATCCCATTTGTTCCACAGCTAGGGATACCCAAGGCCGTAACCGGGCTTTAGGCTGCAATGCATCTACGTTTGACTAAGAGCTCCAAGCAATGGTGCACACCACACTGAGCCAGCATACGGGAAGCCCCCCAGCAGCTCACCAGTTCTTCCCTCAGCTTTCCCAGCGTCTCTATCTGGTTATTCCGTGTACTCAGCACACCTGAGAGCTTCTCCATGAGGATGTCGTATTTGCTCCTCCTGTGACAGACAAAAAGAAGTCCGTTTACCCACACCTGCTGCCAAAGACCACCTTTTTAAAAATGACAGGACTTCAAACTATCAACCATTAGTCTTAGGTCTCAAAGATCATCCAGTCCAACCCCTGCATTTGACAGCTGGTAAAACTGAGGTGCTGGGCAATTCAGTCACATGTCCAGATCACCAACTACTGAGTGGCAGTGTACAGACTAGACTCTCTGGCTAACACTTTAATGAGGTGAGTCTTTAAACACCTCACATTTTTATAATACTTTACAGTTCAGGAAGCATCTCATTTACTTCTTTAAACAGCATTTGGTGAGGAAAGACAGGCGTCATTCCTAAGGACACTAACTGGTTTTCCTAATGCCCAGGCCCCATATGCAAACCTAGTCTTCTCCCTGAATGCACAGCTCTCTACCATGCCAAGCTGCCTCTCTGATGCTGAGGCCCTAGCTCTGACTTCAATGGCAAGATCAATGCCACTGTCTCTGCAATGTTTACTCTGTGAGGTGATGTCGTAATGGTCATCAAAGGAAGCTATGAAACAGCCAAGGGCTCCTCAGGTGTGGGTGCCCAGGGGAGGCTGATGCAGGGAGGAGTCTTACAAATCAGGTAAGCTAGGAAGGGCACTATGGCTTTAAGTATCCATAGACCCAGGGGAAGGTAAAGGACATGTATGGGATGCCGACCGCACCCACTTCATTTTTACTGCACCTCAACCACTGAACATGAAGGGACTTGTCAAGTAGAAAGCAGTACTAAGCACTGTGTGATGGCCATTTCGTAGAAGAAATGGTAGTTCAAAGAGGTCAAGGGACTTTACCCAGGCAAGTGGCAAAGATCTAAACACAGATCTTGACTTAATCTAGTATTCTCTCTGCTACTCATGGCTGCCACCCTATGTTCTGTTACCAGTTATGAGATTGGTGATACAGGTATTTAACTGAGAGACAGAATGACTAAGTAATTAAAATGTGGGTTCACTGCAATAGAATATGCCCAAAATCTAGGCATGAAGTCAAATTAGGAATTGATAGGCATACAGTGATAAGATTCACTCTTGGAAATCCTGAGTCAGCAGTTGTCTACCCACACGTTTTAAAAGCATTTTCTTTGGCTCTGGAGTATGGAATTGCCCCTGTAAACTTTGCAACTTACATTTAACCAACAGTGCTCACTCCTCCTCACCCTTTAGATGGGAGGCTGGGCCACTGGGGTAAAGGGCAGGGCCTCTGCCACTTGGCCAGGGGAAACTCCCAACACCACTCCCATGATCTAAGGAAAGGTCTGCCCACCCACATCCCTCAACACTGCCTGCCTCTGCCACCACCAAGGAGCTGCTGATGGCCAGGCCCAAGGGGGTTGGAGCTTACTCCCCCAGAGTCTCTTATCCTAGGGGCCATGTACCAGCTCCACCTCTCCCCCCTCTGCTTTCTGCTCTTCCAACAAAGAAGGATGTGAAGTTGTGGAGTGGAGGCTGAGACCGCTCTGCGCTGGGAAAGCTCCTTTCCCCTGGTCCTCTTCCAGGTCATCAGTCACCCCAACAGAGAGCAGTCAGAGTCAGGGATAACCTGCTCACCTCCAGAGACTGGCCACCCCCAGAAGGAATGTGCTTATTTCACCAGCTTGCTACATTCTCTGGGAAACACTGCTGTAACAGTATCATCAAATTCAACAGAAATCTTAACCGAGCCCACTGCTGGACGGTGAGATTTTAGGTAATTTTCCCCTTGTGTTTTGGTATAATTTCTAGATTTTCTAAATAATCATCATCAGAGATAAATAGTAAGTATCTTTTTTGAAGAAGCTACAGTCATACTCTGGTCTGGTTTCTATGAATTTCAGGGCACGACACATATGGCCACCAACATAAAAGACACCAAGTGCTTTCTGTTGGCACACAGTACCTGTCCACATGGAAGCGGTTCAGGAGGAGGAGGATTGAGTGTTGCTGGGCTCCGGTAGGTAAGCGGATCACGTGTGACTGCATTGTAATGAGCCCATTTTTGTTCAGGATTTTCCTGTGATAGTGAAGCTTCCCGGCATCAACCCTAGATAAGAGAAAGCATGTGGGCTGTTATCATTCTCCTTTGTTAGTAGCTTTCACCCCACAATGTATGAAACCTCTCATTTGGACACAAGCAGCACAGGGAAACATATCTATTACGTAGCCAACCTAAAAGAACAGTCACTGTGAAATAATGGCCATGGTGAGAAAAGTCACATCTCCACCAAAGAACAGCCCCAGGATTTCCCAGGAAAGGTGGATGTGTGATGGGCATTAGAGGCAACAGGAAACAGAGTGAGGAAGAGAGAGCTGGGATGGGAGATAATAAAGGGTTAATGAGGGGCTGATCAAACCTGAATCTCTCATCTTGTAGTGGCCAATAACTAGGTGGGCCATAGATCCCAGTTTGCCACAAAGAGTCAAAATTTATGCCCACAGCTTTGGCATCCCTTCTGGTCAGCTCCACCTTTCATTCTCAAAGTTATTTTGGTTTGTACAGTAAATTCTACGGTCACATTCAGGTCTCTTCCAAAAAAAAGAACATTGTGCTCCTAATCACTACAGATGACAGGACTGCGCAGGCCACAGGGATGACAGAACAAGGGACGCCATGTCAGAGGCCCCTGTTTTGAAGTGAGGGCACAGAGAGGAGAAAGCTTCCTCTTACTTGAAAGCAGTGCTGTGAAGGTCTCGCTGGAGTTCTCCTTCCCACCTGGACCTGCCTAATCGCTCCAAAATGCAGTAAGAGAAGTCGGGGAGCTTCAGGTCAGGGTCCCCCTCTGAGCCGATCAAGGCCCTGTAACGCATGTCCTGGGAGGCAACAATGATCAGCTTCTTCCCCCACCTGCAAATCAGAACCACATGAAGAAATGAGTTTAACTGATTTTGAGAAAACCGAAACATGTTTTTATCTGAACCTTATAGAAGAAGTTTGCTTCTTCCTAGAAGTTCACAATATCCCCAATTAAGTAAGTTTTCAGGGTCTTAGAGCTGCTCTGAATGAGCAGAATCAGTCTTATTACTCTCTCTTAATGCTCTCCCAGGGTTCTTTGAAAGTGGGTGATACCAGCATGATGATGGCATAAGCAACTGCACGCTGCCGTCTGCCACAGAAACACCAAAAACAAGCACAAACTAGCCAACCAACTTTGTCAGAACTCTGGAAACCAGTCCAAGGATTCCAAAGGTTTACTAGTGAACACGGAATCAAGAAAAAGGCAACTTCAAAACGGTAGGAAAACTTTCATTTTCTATGTGTCTGTGGCATCCCTACCCCTAGCTTCTGGTTCAGTGGTGACAACTCACATTCCCGGAGAAAAACCCTAGTTCTTTGCTCTGGAGGAAGCAGAGCATACCTTATTCACAAATTACTGTGTGTGTCTGGGGCTACCTGAGAGACTGGCACAAGGTGCACATCTGTTTGGCCGACCTCAGAACTCACAAAGGGCAAAGAAGGCGTTACCTGAAAACCATAACCTCCTGCGGCTACCTGGAGCTAAAGAGTACAATTGAGACATACAATAAATACATAAAGACTGGAAGGAAAAGTCAGGGAATGAGGTTTTCTGGGGAAAATTAGGGTATTCAGGAGCATGAGGAAGACTTCCAGCAAGATGGAAGACCAGGCAGACAAATCACCCAGATCCTTTACAACAAAGAACCAAGAAACCAAATAAAATAGATAATGGATGATAATCCCAGAGCCCTGAGGTTCAAAGGAAAGGATAAAGAAGTAGATCAAATACCAATTAGAGGAAGAAATTGAATGAAAACAGCAAACAAGGAGACATGTGGTGCAGTGAAGTGTCAAGTGGACCACAGAGTGTGACTGTTCTGAATTTTTTGCAAGCAGCGTTCTGATCAGGGCCTGATCATTAGTCTGCTCATGCAGGATTGCACCAGCACCCATGCTGGTGGATGATGAGCAGAAAGCTGCAATCTCCCACTTATTCCTCACGCACTCCCAGTGACAGAAGTGTGACCACTCCCTACCTTCAACCACCTGGCAGCCGATGCTCCCAACCAGATCCCTGACCTGCCTGAGTTTAGAGCGCACCTTTGCGGAGTAAGCACCACATGCTCTCTGTCTCCGTGAACAGCAGAGTCCACCATTCTAGACCAGTCACCGTGCCCCCTGTTGCCTTTTCAGGCAGACAGAACACGTCATCCCTGAGTGGGCACCCCGCCTACAGCTGCCTCCTGGGCTGGCAAAAGTGTGCCGTCCTGGACTGGGTGCCCCCTTCCCTCCCATCTTCTCGGCTGGCAGAGCATGCCACACTGCACCAGGTGCCCCAGCTCCCAGTTATCTTTCTTTTTCTTTTTTTCCCCCCCTTTCTTTTCCCTCTTATTGTTGCTCTCTCCTTTGTTGTTTTCTTTCTTCTGACCCTTGTTTTTAATTCAAGTTTTTTTGGCTGTTCCTTTTTTTCTTGTTTTGGTTTTGTTTTGTCCCAGCCGGTGGGAGGCACCAACAGCATCCAAACTGCCTACCTACACCAGCACATCCTGCAGCCACACCAACTGGGTGAATGCCACCACCTGCTCTCACATCATCTGAATGATGACAGATGGTGGCCACTACCAACCCAGCCTGTCCTCAACTTCTACTACATGAACAGCAAATAGAGAACTGCACACACACTCCCCACCTCTATCACACCCACACCAAAGAGGAGAGAGCTGGTAAGCGCCTATGTGCAGCTAAACTAGTGAGTTAGAGTAGCACATCCACCATGCACACCCAGATATATCAAAACAAAATAAAGGAAAATCTTGGTGGAAACACACCAACATATACTTATCAATTGCATACAAATATACTACCACCAAAATGTCTCACAGACAACAGACAACCACAGTTCACACAAAGAAACTAGATAGGGTCGTTCAAATATGTGACCAAAATACAGAGACAGAAAACCTTCGTGAGGAAGAAATGATATTGGAACTATGTGATGAGGCATTCAAAAAAATTATATTTAGGTACCTTCAATGGATTGAAAGGGAGATCAAGGAAAACAGAGCCAGATTTAAGGACAACAAACAAAACTAGAATATTTAATAAAACAATACTAGAACAAACGACCAAATAAATGGAAAATTAGAAGCCACACAAAAACAGTAAATAGAAATCTAGATGATTACTACTGAAGTTTCAGAATAGATAACGCACTGGAAGGACAAAGTAGCAGAACTGAATCAATCAAAGACAGAATTAGTGAAACTGAAGATATATGACAATACTAATCTGTTAGGGAAGCAGTCAGAAAAAAGAATGGAAAAAAAAATGAAGAAAGCCTAACAATCACATGGGACACCATCAAGAGGAATAACGTACATGTGATTAGAATTCCATATCAGGAAGAGACAAAAAAGACCACAGGGAAAAATGTGGATAATTTGTTGGGAGAAAACTTCCCTAATATCATAAAAGACAAGGAGATATGCATTCAAGAAGCTCAACGAACCCCAAGTAGGATATACCCCAAAAGAAAATAATGAAGACACATCATAATCACCCTTTTCAAACCCAAAGACAAAGAATCCTGAAGGCAGGCTAAAAACCTACTGAGGAGAACCAATTAAACGAAGCTCGATTTCTCAGCAAAAACCATGCAGTCAAGAAGGATGACATACATAAAACCCTGAAAGAAAAAAAAAATCCAAACTAAAATCATATATCCAGCAAAACTGTCCCTCAAATACAATGGTAAAATTAGGACATTTCCAGATAAACAGAAATTAAAGAAATTTTTAAAAACCAGACCAACCTTACAAGAAATATTAAGGAGAGCTCTTTGGACAGAGAACCAACAACAGACAACAGAGATTACACACATGACAACATCACCCAGAAACCATCTCAGATACAGAAGTATCCAAAGTAAAAGAGACCTACAAGACTGAAAACAGGGAACTAGAAAGTTCAATTTGTAAATGAGGACAATGACAAGTACAAAGATGAAATAAATGGTGTAGCTACAAAACTGTCCAAATGGAGAGGAAGTCAAGATGTTATTGTTGTTGTTATGTGCTGTCGAGTCAGACCTGACTCACAGCGACCCCTTCTTGGGTTTCTGAGGTGGTATCACACTACGGAAGTATATTGCCCAACTTTCCTTCCGAGGAGTGGCTGGTGGGTTTGAACCACCAGCCTTCTACTGTCCAAATGGTGAGGAAGTCAAGATAGTAACAAGATAAAAGGGAGTGTTTTAAACCTGGGAAGAAAGTAATAATTGCAGGGTAACTTCAAATACTTTCTCATCTCATCAAAATAACAGAGGAAAATCATAAAGACCTAGTAGACACTAAAACAGCAATGAAGGAAACAAGAAAATCCATAAACAAAATAAACTCGGCACAGAAAAATATACGGAACAAAGAAATCATCAGCAACCCCTCCCCTCAAAGAAAAAAACAGAGCACAGTGACAGCAATAAATTCATACTTATCAATAATTACACCAAATATAAATGGGTTAAATGTACTCCGTTAAGAGAGAGAGTAGCAGAACGGATAAGAGGAATTGTTTTGGTAACCTAGTGCCGCTCTGACAAGAATATACCACAAATGGGATGGCTTGAACAAACAGGAGTTTATTCCCTTATGGTTTGGAAACTTTAAGTACAAGTTCAAAGTGCCAGGCCCTAGGGACTGGGTGAAAGCCCCACAACCTTGAGGTCCAGCTCTGCCTCCTGCTCCCGGCCCACTGGAGCTAGAGGTATTTCTTCACTCAGACACCTGTTGGCTGCTAAGGCTGACAAGCCAAGGTTGACAAGTAAAAAGGCACAGTCTCGATGTTACCAAACCACACGGCAGGCCATTAATTTAAGTCCATTGTAAGTCCCAAGGTCAGCAGAGCATGGCAGGCTGCTGAACAACGACACTACACACAGGGTCCAAGCATGCCATAAGCTAGAGACTATCCCCAAGGCTTCTCCTTATATACAGGAAGTAGACCACATCCCAAAGGCAGCTACTCAGCTGCTTGTGGAAGATCCAACCAAGGAGCTGACTGCCAGTCTCATTATGGGGGAAAACTACACCAGCTGCCCAGCCACTCAACCAGGCCCAGGCAAGTTGACCTACAAATTTAACTACTACAAGAACATAACCCATTAATATGCTGTCTACAAAAGACATACCTTAGACATAAAGAGAAAAATAAAGTGAAAAATCAAAGGATGGAAAAACATATATAAAAAAAATGGTAACCTAAGAGGAGTGCAATATTGATTTCTGATAAAACAGGCAAAAAACAGTATAAGAGACAAGGAAGGGCATTATATAATGATTAAAGGGCCAATTGAACAGGAGAAAATCACCATAATCAGTATCTGCACACCCAATGAACCAAACACCAAACCCACTCATCAAGATGAATCCAACTCATGGTGACCTTATAGGACAGAGCACAACTGCCCCGTAGGGTTTCCAAGGCTTAAACCTTTACAAAAGCAGATTGAGTCATCTTTCTCCTCAGAGGCTGGTGGTTAGCCACCATCGCCCTTTTGGTTAGCAGTAGAATGCTTTAACCACTGTGTCACCAGAGTCCTCATCAAATAACAAATAACACAAGAGCCCCAAAATATATAAATCAAACTTTAACAGAATTGAAAAGAAAAATGGGCAATTCCACTAAATAGTGGTTGACTTTAATACATTACTCTCAATAAAGGATAGAAAACTAGAAAGAAACTTAAAAGACATAGAACAGATAAACAACACATGCAACCAACTTGACCTCATAGACATACACAGAACACTCCACCCAACAACAGCACAAAATACATTCTTTTCTAGCACACACGGAACATTCTTAAGAATAGAACACATCAGGCCACAAATCAAGGCTTGATAAATTTAAAACCAGTGAAATACGGCAAAGCACCTTGTCAGATGACAGTGTTATAAAATTATAAATCAACAACAGGAAAATAATCAAATACATGGAAATGTATAACACTCTGCATAAAACTACTGGGTAATAGAAAATACAAAATATGAAATAAAAAAAAAAATGCCTTGAGATCAAATGATCATGGAAACACAACACACCAAAACCTCTGGAACATAGCAAAAGTACTACTGAGAAGGCAACTCACAGCAACAAATGCACACATCAAAAAAGAACCAAAATCAAAATGTTAACCCATTAACTCCAATAATAGAAAAAGAACAGCAAAAAAAGAAAAAAAGCCTGCAGTCACCAGAACAAAACAAAATAATAAAGATTAGAGCAGAAATACATGAAACAGAAAAAAAATATACAGAAAAAAATAAAAAAGACGACAAGGTGGTTCTCTGACACAGTGACAAACCACTGGCAAATCTAACCAAAGAAAAACAGGAGGAGATGCAAATAACACAAATTAATGAAATGGGTGCAGTCACAACTGCAAGGGAAGGATAATAACAATACAACCAAGAACTGTACTCCAACGAAGCTGAAAACCTAGAAGAAATGGACAAATTTCTGGAAACACACACACTACCTACCTACCCACCCAACACTAAAGTAGAAAGTTTGAACAGATGCATAACAAAGGAAGAAATTGAACAAGTCATTAAACAAACTCCTAAAGAAAGTCCTAGCCTAGATGGCTTTACTGCCAAATGTTACCAAACATTCAAAGAAGTGATGACACCAATTCTACTCAAATTATTAAAAAACAGACAAAAGGATGGACTACTTCTGAGGTCATTCTATGAAGCAAGCATAACCCTGACACCAAAGCCAAAGAAAGACACCACTAAAAAAGAAAATTATAGACCAGTATCTTTCCTTAAAATAGACACAAAAATTCTCACCAAAATCCTAGCCAACAGACTCTAATAGCTTATCAAAAAAATAATACATCATGACCAAGTGGGATTCATATCATGCATACCAGGTATGCAAAGATGGTTCAGCATCAGAAGTATAATCAACATAATCCACCACATAAAAAAAGAAAAAGAACCACATGACCCCATCAATTGATGCAGAAAAGGCATTTCACAAAATCTAACACCCAATCTGGATAAAAACACTTAACAAAATAGGACAGAAGGGAAATTCTCAACATAATTAAGGTCAATTATACCAAACCAACAGCCAATATTAACCTATACAGAGGGAGACTGAAAGCATTTCCCTTGCAAATGGGAACCAGGTAAGGATGCCCTTGATCATCACTCTTATTCAATGTTGTATTAGAAGTATTAGCCAGAGCAATAATGCAAGAAAGGGAAATAAAAGGTACCCACGTTTGCAAAGAATTCATAAAACTCTACTTGCAGATGATACGATCGCATACGTAGAAAATCCCAGACTCAAGAAAACTAATGGAACTAATAGAAGGATTCAGCAAAGTGGCAGAATACAGTATTAGCCTACAAAAATAAACTGGATTCCTTTAACTAACAAAGAGAACTCTGAAAAGAAAATCAAGAAAACAATACCATTTACAGCAGCCACTCAAAACATTAAATACTTAGGAATATATCCAACCAGAGATGCCAAAGACATAGACAAACAAAACTACAAAACACTACTACAAGAAATCAAAAGCGGTCTACTACAAAAATGGAAGGAGCTCTGGTAGCATAGTGGCTAAGGCACTTGACTGCTAACCAGAAGACTGGTGGTTCAAACCCACCAGCCACTCCTTGGAAGGAAGATGGGGCAATCTACTTCCGTAGTGATACTGCCTCGGAAACCCAAGGAGGGGTCGCTATGAGTTGAGTTCTACTTGACGGCACACAACACCACCACAGAAATGGAAGAATATACGTGGTTTATGAATAGGAATACTTAACATTGTGAAAATGCCAATATTACCCCAAGCAGTTTACAGATATAATACAATTCTGATTCAGATTCCATCATCATTCTTTAGAGACAGAAAAACTAATCAGTGACTTTATATGGGAAGGAAAAAGACCTTGGATAAGCAAAGCATTACCACAGATGAAAATAAAATAGGAGGCCTCACACTACCAGATTTCCAAAACTACTATACAGCCACAGTAGTCAAAACTGCCTGGTATTGGTTCAATGAGAGATACATAGAACAACAGAACAGAATTGAGAACCTATAGAACTGCCTTATCGAGATTTTAAATCTGCCAATCTTTATGAAAGCAAACTGCCTCATCTTTTTCCTGTAGAGCAGCTGATGGATTCAAACTGCTGACCTTTGGGTGAGCAGCCCAAAGCTTTAACCATTGCGCCATCAGAGCTCCTTAGCCATTGTTGTTATATGCCCTCGAGTCAGACCTGACTCATAGCAACCCCTTCTTGTGTTTGCTATCACTACCCAACTTTCCTTGAGGTAGATTGCCCAAACTTCCTTCTGAGGAGTGAGATAAAAATCAAAACAACAATGAGGTATCATCTCACCCCACCACTAATTGCACAGTTCAAAAACAAAAACAAAAACAAACAAACAAAAGAACAGAAAACAAATGCTGGGGAGGGTGTGGTGACACTGGAACCCTCATAAACTGCTGGAGGGTCTGCAAAATGCTACAACCACTATGGACAACAGTATGGCCCATCCTTAAAAAGTTAGAAATAGAAATACTATGATCCAGTAATCTATTTGGAATGTATCCTAGAGAAATTAGAGCTGTGACAATGAACAGATAGATATGCACACCCGTGTTCATTGTAGCACTACTCACAATAGCAAAAAGATGGAAACAACCTATGCCCACCAATGGATGAATGGATAAACAAATAATGGTACATACACACACAACAGAATACTAAGCAAAGTTAAAGAGTAATGATGAATCTGCAAAACACCTCAAAACATGGATGAATCTAGAGGACATTACACTGTGTGAAAATCAGCCAATCACAAAAGGTTAAGTATTAAATGAGATCACTATTATAAAAAGCCAAGAAAATGTTTTCATGTGGAAAGAAACATTCTTTGATGGTTTAATGGGGTGGGAGAGGAAGGGAGCGTAAATCACTAACTAGAGTAGAGGGTGCTGTTGTCAGGTGCGGTAGAGTCAGTGTCTACTCATAGCGACCCTATGTGCAACAGAACAAAACACTGCCTGACGCTGTGCCGTCACCACAGCGACTGCCATGCCGTGCTTGCAGCCACTGTGTCCAAATCTCATCGAGGGTCTTCCCCTTTTCCCTCTACTTTTCCCAGAATGATACCCTTCTCTAGGGCCTGGTCCCTTCTGAAAACATGACCAAACTACGAGAGAAGTCTGGCCATTCCAGCTAAGGAGCATTCCAGGTATACTTCCTCTACGAAAGATTTGTTTGTTTACCAGTTCATGGTACGTTCAACATTCTTCACAAACACCACAATGCAAACGCATCAATTCTTCTGCAGTCTTTCTTATTCACTGTCCAGCTATCGCGTACATATAAGGCTACTGAAGACCACAGCCTGGGTCAAGTACACCAGTCTTCAAAGTAACATCTTTGCACTTAAACACTTTAAAGAGGTCTTTTGCTGCAGATCTGCCCAATGTAGTATGTCATACGAGTTCTTGACTGCTGCTTCCATGGGTATTGATTGTGGATCCAAGTAAAATGAAATTCCTGACAACTTTAATGTTTTCTCCATTCATCATGATGTTGCTTATTAGTCCAGTTGTAAGGATTTTTGTTTTATGTTGAAGTGTAATCCATACTGAAGGCTACAATCTTTGATCTTCATCAGAAGTCGTTCAAGTCTTCTTCATTTGCTTACAGGTTGTTAATGAGTGTTCCTCCGATACTGATGTTGTATTCTTCTTCATATAGTCCAGTTTTGGGGATTATTTGCTCAGATTGAACAAGTATGGTGAAAGGATACAACCCTGACATACTTTTCTTTTCCTGATTTTAAACCACACAGTATTCCCTTATTCTATTCAAATGACTGCCTCTTCATCTATGTACAGGTTTCTCATGAACACAATTAAGTGTTCCGGAATTCTCATTCTTCACAAGCCACCCATAATTTGTTCTGATCTACACAGTCAAATGTCTTTGCATAGGCAATAAAACCCAGGTAAACATCTTTCTGGTATTCTTTGCTTTCAGCCAAGATCTATCTGACATCAGCAATATCCCTTGTTTCATGCCCTTTTCTGAATCCAGCTTGAATTTCTGGCAGTTTCCTGTCTATGTACTGTTGCAATAATTTTTGAATTCTATTCAAGTAAAATTTTACTTGCATATGATCATTAATGATATTATTCAATGATTTGCTCAATCTTTTGGATCACTTTTCTTTAGAATGGGCACAAATATGAATCTCTTCCAGTTGAGTGGCCAGGTCTTACAAATTTCTTGCTGTAAATGAATGAGCACCTCCAGTGCTGCATCTATTTGTTGAAACATCTTAATGGGTATTCGGTCAATTCCTGGAGCCTTCCTTTATGTCAATTCCTTCAGTGCAGCTTGGACTTCTTTCAATTCCCTGGTTCTTAGTCATATACTATCTCCTGAAATGGTTGAATGTCAGCCAATTTTTTTTTTTTAATACAGTGACTGTGTATTCCCTTCCATGTTCTTTTGATGCTTCCTGCACTGTTCAATATTTTGCCCAAAGAATTCTTCAATATTGCAACTCGAGGCTTTTTCTTCAGTTTTTTCAGCTTAAGAAATGCCAAGCATGTTCTTCCCCTTTAATTTCCAACTTCAGGTCTCAGCACATTTCATGATATTACTTTATTCTGTCCTCTCAAGCTACCCTTTGAAATCTTCTGTTCAGCTCTTACTTCATCATCTTTTCCTTTTGCGTTAGCTACTTGGTGTTCCATAACAAGTTGCAGAGTGTTTCTGACATCCATTTTGGTCTTCTCTTCCTTTCCTGTCTTTTTAATGACCTTTTGCTTTCTTTGTGTATGATGTCCCTGATGTCAACCCACAACTTGTCTGGTCTTTGGTCACTGATGTTCAATGCATCAAATCTATTCTTCATATGGTCTCTAAATTCAAGTGGGATATACTCAAGGTCACATTTTGGCTCTCGTGGACTTGTTTTAATTTTCTTTTGCTTCAACTTAAATTTGCATATGAGCAGTTTATGGTCTGGTCCACAGCCGGCCCCTGGCTTGTTTTGACTGATGATATATCGAGCTTCTCCATCATCTCTTTGCACAGCCGTAGTCAACTGGATTCCCAAGTTCCATCTGGCAAGGCCCATGTGTATGGACACTGTTTATGTTGTTGAAAAACGGTATTTGCATTGAATAAGTCATTGGTGTCACAAAATTCTATCATGATCTTTGGTGTTACTTTTATCACTAAGACCTTATTTTCCAACTACCAATGTGTCTTCTTTGTAGAGGGCAGACACGTATTAACTTGAGTAAAAGGGAAGGCAATATCCAATAAGGGGAAGTCAGCACAAAATGATTAAGGCAAAGGAAGGCACTGGGAAGAGCTCAAGAATTAAAAGCAAGAGAGGTAAATACTATTACACATATAATCCTACAATAATAGTAGTAACGATAAACTAGGAGTGGATACATAGATAGCCACACAAGCTGAACAGTTGTGGGAAGGCAAATGGGACTACACCTCTGATTATACAGGTTTGACAGAGAATATTTCTACATAAGTATTTCTGTATTCTGCAAATATATTAATGAATGTAGAGCATACAAGGGGCACGATTATGAAAACTTTTTAGCCATAAACAAACACCTTAATGGAATGAGTGGGCCTGGGGGCTCAGAATCATAATCTTGGGGGACATCAAGGACAACTGCCACAACACAGTCCACAAAGAAAACATTCTACATCCTACTTTGGCAAGAAGAAACTGGGGTCTTAAAAGCTTCTGTGCAGCAATCTATACGTCTCTCTTCGTCTGAGCAAAGAAGAGTGAAGAAAACCAAAGATGCACGGGAAACAATTTGTCCAGATGACTAATGGACCATGTAAATCTCAGACTGCAAGATCTTGAGACAGACCAAGATGGTGCCCAGCTACCACTACGAAGCACTCTGAAAGGGATGACAATAGAAGGTCTTGAATACAGTGGCAGAACAACGTGGAACAAAACTCAATATCATAAAAAAGACCAGGCTCACTGATCACATAGACAATGATAGAACCCCTGAGACTACTGCCCTTAGTCACCCTTCAAAAGCCTGGAAGTGAACTCACTCCCACGGCTCAATTTTCAACCAAACAATAGACAGGTGTATCAGGTAAATAATTACACCAGGAAGGCAAGCACTCCTTAGAACAATCGATCATTTGAGCTCAAAAGGGCACCATTTGCATAGGGACAATGTTCAGAAGACAGAAAGGGATAGGAAAGAAGGACAAATGAAAATGGGAACCACAGGGAGGACGTGGGATGAGTCCTGTTAACACTCTAGGGATTGCAATCAAGGGCATGAAACAAAATGTGTATGAATTGTTGAATGGAAAATTGATTTACTCTGTAAAGTGTCACCCAAATCAAATGAGTTGAAAATCACAATAAAAAGTTTAAAACGAAACAAAGAAAAGAAATATGGCAAGTCTAAATTTAGATGGGCTCAAGTGTAATATACATACTGGAATCTGAAGACTTACTATGGAAAAAAAAACTATCTTGTTAATATTTTTACATTAAATACATGTTGATCAGATTAAATATATATGTAAGACTTGAAAAAAAAATTTTTAAATATGGAGAAATTCAGAAAGTCACATGCATACCTAGGATAGGATACATGCTTGAAAATACTTAAAAAGACTATACTTTCAACTGCACAAAACCAATCTGCAATGAGTGGGAGAGACTGTATTTCGTTCTTCCCTCATGTTATTGGAAATCTCTGTCAAAACACTAGCTGAACAAAGAACAGAGACTTCAGTGACCACAAATAATCAGGAAGGCATTCCCTGCAAAACCATCGCGGGAGGCAAACAGATTACTGCAGCCTTCAACAAACAAAAGCAAACAGACTAAACCTCAGAACACCCAGGAGCAAAAGGGAGAATCTGATTTCTAGACTTACCATATTTCAAGATTTAAATGTCCAGTTTTCAACAACAACAAAAGAAAAATCTCAAACCATACAAAGAAATAGGATAGGATGGTCCATTCAAAAGAACAAAATAAAGCAACAGAAACCATCCTCAAGGAAGCCCAGAGAACGGACTTAACTAAGCAAAGACTTTTAAACATCTGCATTAAACATATTCAAAGAAATAAAAAAATACAGACAAAAGGATACAGGATATCATGAAAAAAGGAACAGAACAAAAATATCAATAGACAGAAATAATAAAAAGGCACCTAAGAAAAAATATCAGAGCTGAAAAGTACAATAACAAAAATAAAAAATTCACTGGAGGTGTTCAACAGCATATTTGCACTGGTGGCAGAAAGAATCAGCCAACTTGAAGACAAAACAGTTGAAATGATCAAGTGTGAAGAGCAAACATAAAACAGAATGAAACAAAGTGAACAGAGCCTAAAAATGCTTGTGTGATACCATCATACAGATCAGCATCCTCATGATGGGAGTCCTGGAAGAAGAGAAAAGGGGCAGAAAAAAATATTCAAAGAAATAATGACCTGAGCTTCCCAAATGTGACAAAAGACATGAATCTATACGTCCAAGCTCAATAAACTCCAAGTAGAATAAACTCAAAGATACCTACACCACACTGAGATACATTATAATCAAATTCTGAAAAACCAAAGACAAAGAGAGAATACTGAAAGCAGGAGGAGAGAAGTGAATCATTATACTACAACGAATCTTCAATAAGAATAACAGAGGATTTCTCATCAGTAACCATGGAGACCAGAAGGCAATGGGATGACATATCAAATAAGCTGAAAGAAAAAAAATAACAACAAAAGAAAAACCAACTCAACAATTCTCTATCTAGAAATACTGTCCTTCAAAAGTAAGAGTGAAATTAAGACATTCCATGATAAATAAGAGCTAAGGGAGATCTTTACCACTTTACCTGGCCTACAAGAAATGCTAAAGGGAACCTTTCATACTGAAACGAAAGGACATTACTTAGGAACTTGAAACTGCACATTTCAAGACATCCAATAAAGGTATATTATAGGTAAAATATGAATAAATGTAATAAATATGAAAGATATTCTTATTATTTTTTTTAGGGGGGGTGTTTGGAACTCTACCTGTTATATCCTACAGGATATAAAACACAAATGCATAAAAAATACTTATAAATTGATGTTACTAGGCCTTAACAAACAGTTTATTCTCTTACAGTTCAGGAGGCTAGAAGTACAAGTTCAAAGTGCCAGGCTCTAGGGCCTGGGTGAAAGCCACTCACCTTGGGGTCCAGCTCTGCCTTCTGCTCCCGGCCCACTGGAGCTAGAGGCGTTCCTTCACTCAGGCAGCTGCTGGCTGCTGAGGCTGACAAGCCCAAGGTTGACAAGTAAAAAGACACAGTCCTGAAGTTACCAAACCACACAGCAGGCCACTAATTCAAGTTCATTGTAAGTCCTAAGGTCAGCAGAGCATGACAGGCTGCTGAACAATGACATGGCTACATGCAGGGTCCAAGCGTGCCATAGGCTAGAGACCATTCCCAAGGCTTTTCCTTATATATAGGAAAGACCACATCCCTCAGCTGCTTGTGGTAGGTCGCACATGGAGTTGACTGCCAGTCTCATCACGGGGAATAACTACCACCAGCTGCCCAGCCATTCAACCAGGCCCAGCCAAGTTGACACACAAACATAACTATCACAACACTATAAAGTAAATATCTAAAAAATACACAAAAAGTAATGAGAATGGCATAAAAATGGCTCAATAAAAAATAAACTAAACACAAAACAAGGAAGTATTAGAAGAAATGAAGGACAAAAAAAGTATAAAATACACAGAAAACAAACAGCAATATGGCAGAATTTAAGTCCTTCCTTATTGACAATTACCTTAAATGTAAATGCATTATATTCTCCAATCAAAAGGCAGAGATTACCAAAATGGATTAGGAAAAAATTACCTAACTGTATACTGTCACCAAGAGATTCACTTTCAATGGAAAGAAACCACCAACAGGTTGGAAGTAAAATATGGGAAAAAATATTCCATGAAAATAATAACCAAAAGAGAGCTGTGATGGCTATATTAGTGTTATATAAAAAAGACTTTAAGTCAAAAATTTTTCTAAGAGACAAAGAGGACATTATATAATCATAAAAGGGTCATCTCAAGAAGATATAACAATTATAACTATAAACCAAAAATGAAACCTATTGCTTTCAAGTCAATTCTGGCTCATAGGGAGTCTACAGGATATACATAGAACTGTCCCATAGGGTTAGGGTTTCCAAATTTGTAAATCTTTACAGCAAACTTTCACATCTTTTTGCCATGGAGCAGCTGGTGGGTTTGAATCACTGACCTTACGGTTAGCATCAAAAAAGATCATGGAAGAACAGAATCAATCATGGAAGAACAGAAAGGCAGTGTATCACAGGGAGACTGCTTAGGGAGCAGGAGTTTATGGGAGGGAAGGACACAGGGAAGAGGTAACTATGGGGAGGAAGTAGGAAGAGAGCTATTACATGGTGGGAAATTGCAGTCAATGTCATGAGACAAAATGTTTATGAACTGCTGTATGAAAATGAATTTGCTCTGTATACTTTCACCCAAATCACAATAAAAATTTCAAAAAAAAAAAAAAAAGAAAAGCCTGGTATTGGTATGACAGACACACGGACCAGTGGAACAGAACTGAGAACCCAGAAATAATTCCATCGACCTATCGTCAGCTGAATTTTGACAAAGGGCTGAAATCCATTACATAGGGAAGAGATGGTCTCTTTAACAAATGGTGCTGGCAAAACCAGATATCCATTTGCAGAAAAATGAAACAAGATCCATACCTCACAGCATACACAAAAACTAACTGCACATGGATCAAAGATTAAATGTGAAACCTAAAATTATAAAGTTCCTCAAGGAAAAAATAGGGGCAAATTTAGGGGCCCTTATTTATGGTCTAAAGAGACTCTCAAGCGTAAGCCAAAATGTTTAAGCAGCAGAAGATAAACTAGATGAATGGGACCTTCTGAAAATTAAATTTTTATGTGCTTCAAGAGAGTTCTCCAAAAGAGTAAAAAGAGAACCTACACATTGGGAAAAAATATTCAGCAATGACATATCTGACAAAGGACTTATCTTTAAAATTTATAGAAAACTCCAACACTTCAACAATAAAAAGACAAACAATCCAATGGAAAACATGGGCAGAAGACATGAATAGACACTTCACCAGAGGAGATTCAGGCGGCCAACAAACACATAAAGAAATGTTCACGATCATTAGCCATTAGAGAGGTGCAAATCAAAATGACGAGATACCATCTGGACCCAGCACTAATAGCAAAGTTCAACAACACAGAAAATAACAAACGCTGGCGAAGATGTTGAGAGATTGGGACTCTCATACACTGTTGATGGGACTGTAAAATGATACAACCACTGTGGAAAGCAGTATGGCGATTCCTTAAAAAGTTGGAATTAGAAATACCATTTGATCCAGCAACTCCATTATTTGGTATATGTCCTAAAGAAGTGAGAGCCAGGACAAGAAGAAATACATGCACACCCATGTACATCGCAGCACTATTGACAATAGCAAAAAGATGGAAACCACCTAAGTGCCCCTCAACAGAAGAACGGATAACTGAACTGTGGTACATAGACACAATGAATACTATTCAACACGAAAGAATAATGTAGAATCTAAGATAACAGAATAGGCAGACAAGCTACACAGACCCTCTTCAACAAAGAAAGAGAAACCAACTGACAGAGATACAGAAGATAATCCTGGAGCTCTGAACTTTGGTAAGTAGTAAAAACAAATGGATTAGGCACCAACTAGTGGAAGAACCGGAATGAAAACAGTGAGTATGGAGATGGATGGAGCTGCGGACTGTCAACTACTCTGACAGCACCAACAGCCTGACTATTTCCAAGTGATGTTGGGACCTGAGAATTGACCTAAAGATCAGCTCTGGTCACCAAGGGCTGCAGGAACAACTGAGCTGGTGGCCGATGAGCAGGAAGGGACAGTAAAGAGGGAGACTACCTATGCTGTGGACTTCCGGCTGTCTGGAGGGGGCAGCCATTTTGATTGCTTACAAGCGGCAGCCATTTTGGATATTTAAAGTGACAGCATTCTCATTTGGATTCCAGGGACCTACTAAGAATAAGCTCTGCTTGCCAAGGACGACAGGGACGTACGGGAGGCTGGCAATAGGAAAGGTGACAGGTGGTGAGTGTGTAAGTGCTATCAACTAGCAAATACAGGAGCACAGTACCCTGCTTACTTACATAACATCCAAACAAAACAAAGAAAACAAAAATCTTGCACAAATCATTCCAACATACAATCACCAATTACATATAAACACAAAAACGTCACAATGTCTCAGAGACAACAGACCATTGGAGTCCACACAAAGAAGCAAGATAAAGTAAGAGAAACAAAGGACCAGGATACAGACCCAGAACACGTCCCTGAGGAATAAGGAGCATTGGAACTCCCTGACAAGGAATTCAAAAGAATTATATTTAGATACCTTCAACGAATTGAGAGACAGATCAAGGAAAACATTGACAAAACTGAGAAAAACACAGAAAACCCTAGAATAATATCATAAGACAACACAAGAACAAAATGACAAAATAAATGAAAGATCAGAAATCATACAAAATCTGCAGATAGAAATCCAGAAGATTAATACTAAATTTTCAGAAATAGGTAACACATTGAATGGGCAAAGGAGTAGAATGGAATCAATGGAAGACAGAATTAGTGACACTGAAGATAAATACCTTAATACTTCTTTGGAAAGGGATCAATCAGAAAAAAGATCAAAACAAAATGAAAAGAAAGAAGGCCGAAGGTTCATGTGGGATACCATCAAAAGGAATAAACTACATGTAATCGGAATTCTAGAACAGGAAGAGACACATAAAACGGCAGGGAAAATTGTTGAAGATTTCTTGGAAGAGAATTTCTGTGGTATGGTGAAAGATGAGAATGTATCCATTCAAGAAGTCCAACAGACAGAACAGACCCCAAAAGAAAATCACATCAAATATCATATCATCATCAAACTCACCAAAACCAAAGACAAAGAAAACAAGCAGTATGGGAAAAATGAAAAGTTACCTATAAGGGGCAACCAATAAGACTAAGTTCGGACTTCTCAGAGAAACCATGAAGGCAAGAAGACAATGGGATGGTATATATAAAACCCTGAAAGAAAAAAATTTCCAACCAAGAATATATACCCAACAATACACTCAACAAAACTGTCCCTCAAATATGATGGTGAAATTAGGACATTTAAAGATAAGCAGAAATTAAGGAAATTTGTTAAAACCAGACCAACCTTACAAAAGATGCTAAAGGGAGTTCTTTGGACAGAAAACCAACAACAGCAAACAAAAACTGACCATTAACACACATGATGACATAACCCAGAAACCAACCCAGTTATGAAAGTACTCAAAGTAAATAATCCTGTTAAGACTGTAAACAGGGAAACAGAGACATCAATTGACAAATGAGGACAATTACAAAGCAAAAAGAGGGAAAAAATTGTGTAGTTACAGAACTCTTAAATGGCAGGGAAGTCAAAACAACTGCAAGATAGAATGGACTGTTCCAAACTTGGGAAGAAAATTGTAAATCACAGGAAACATAGAGGGCAATGAGTTTATGTTAATGGAGGAGAAACAACTTAGAAAAGGAGAGTGACAATGTTTGCACGAAGACGGAGTACTGAAGAATGTGACCAATGTCCTTGAATTGAGATGGCTGAATTGGTGTATGTTTTGCTGTGTATATTCTCAATAACAACAAAAGTAAAATAAATTACATTAAAAAGATGGGGGAAAAAAACCCAATAATGTAGAATCTGCAAAGCACCACATAACGTGGATGAACTTGGAGGACATTATGCTGAGTGAAATAAGTCAATCACAGAAGGACAAATATCGTACTAGTTCATTATTATAAAGTCAAGGAAAGGTTTACATATGGAAGGAAACCTTCTTTGTTGATTAACATGGGTGAGAGGGGAGGGAAGGAAACATTGCAAAAATTAAAAATAAATAAAGAATTGAAACCTGTCCCGGGTATTCATCACAGTTTCATCTTATAAAAAACACTCCATGGCAGTGTAGAAAGTTACAAAAAAGTGAGACAACAAGAAGGGACACAGTTAGAAGGTTATTACATTAATGCAAAGCCAAAGGGGGTGGAGAATAATTTAGAAGGTAGACTCAATAGGACTTGATGGGCAACTGACTGCAGAAGTCAGAGAGGAAGCTGCCCAGGAAGATCCCCAGGTTTATGGCCTGTGCCTCTGACCAGAATAAAGGGTCAAAGGGAAAGGCAGACTTTGAGTGAAGGAGTGTGATGACATCATTTTAGTCATACTGAGTTTAAGGGGCTGGCTACTGGAAATATCGCATATGTTACTCAGGGAAAAGATCTGGAGAGTAGATACTAATTTGGGAATCATCGTATAAAGGTTTTATGTGTGCAGATTAAATTAGCCTGTGTGTATGTGTGTGTGAGACTAAGAGAGAGAGAGACAGAGAGAGAAGGCATGGCACAGAGCCTTGGGAGCAGCCAACAACAATTAAGGGGTAGATGGAAGTGGGATCGTCAACAAGGAGTCAATGCGGAAACAGCTAGGAAACTAGAAAAGCAAAACAAAGTTCTTTATGGTGCAGAGCAGCCAAGAGGACAAAGGGCCTAACAAATATCCACAGGCTTGTCAGCAAGGATCTTAGATGACACAATTTTGGTGAAGTAATGAAGTTAGGAATTAGGGTTGGACTGGGTTGATGAGTGACAGGAAGGTGAAGAGGTAGAAAATGAATGTAGGTGTTTCTTCCAAGAAGCATGACTGTACAGCTATAGTCACGGGGGATTTCAAGGTCAAGAGAAGGACTTGCTGTCAGATGGGTGAGTTAGTGTCTCAGGACAAAGTACCAGCAGAGAGGCAAAAGTAGAAAATAAAGGAAAGAGGTAGGAAAGAGCTGAGGATCAGAGCAGGCAGCACTGGGAGATGAGCTAAGCGGAGAAAAAGGAAGAAAGACAAGCATCTGAATCACAGCCTTTGACAAGGCCTTCATTTCTTCTCTCCTGTGGGACGAGAGAGTGGAAACCATGCAAACATGGAAAAGTCAGTAAGCTGAGGAAGACAGTGTAAGTTAGGGAAGCTTACATCTGGTAGCGTTTCTCTATAGAAATGTGTGGGTGGCACAAGCGGTTTGCAATTGGCTGCTAATCCCAAGGTTGGCAGTTCAAATCGAGCCAGTGGCTCTGTGGAAGAACTGCCTGGTGAACTGCTTCCATAATGACTACAGCCAAGCAAACCCTATGGAGCAGTAACACATGGGGTCATCGTGAGTCGGAACGGACCTGACAGCAACAAACAGCAGCAGCAGTTTCTATCTGGTTTGTAAAGTGGGATGGGAGGTTGAGGGCTGAGGGTAAGGGCAATAGCTTGAGAAAAACGACTTTCCCAACCTCAAGTATCCCCCACACTGTAAGGTCTTTTCAACAGAAGCAACAGTGAGGAAGGCAGAGAACGGCTCAGGGCAAGGCTGATGCATCCTGACCAGCAATGAGGATGCGGGCCAGATCCCAGCACTCTGACCACAACCCTGATGTCAAAGCAACACAATCTCCAGGAGTCTCTACATGGTGCAAATCTGTTACCTGCCAAAGGCTTCCACCATCGTACAATGAGGCTGCAAAGACTTGGTCCTGATTTCATTGGTAATGTTTTTCCTCTCCTTAAAAAAACGGCAGGAACCTTGGATGCCATCTTTGTTCTCTAAAATCATATGAATGGGGTAGACATCCTCCAAAGGGACTGGGTCCCTCTTAGACTCCAGGATTCCGGTTTCAAAATCAATTTCCTCATACCTATGGGAAAAAGCAAACATAAAACCACAACTCAGCTTCAGAAATGATACCCATTTGGTATGTTCTTTGACAACCCCCAGCAAAGAAAGAGGAAGTGAGCAGGTCAATGGGTCTACCTGCTTTGCAAACACAGATAATCTTGACAATAGGGTTCCTGCCACTCAATCCCAGATGACACAGACCTTTCCAAGATGCCCCAAATCCACCCCAGATACTGATACTGGGACCAGAGCCACCTTACTGGCCCAAATCATAGACTTTTTGGTTTCCATCTGTTACGGATTGCATTAAACCCACCGCCATCGAGTGGATTCTGACTCATAGCGACCCCCCTTGGGTTTCTAAGGCTGTAAACCTTTATGGAAGTAGATTGTCTCATCTTCCTCCCACTGAGTAGCTGGTGGACTTGAACTGCTGAACTTCTGATTAGCAGCCAAATGCCTTAGCCATGATGCCATCATAGCTCCTCACAGATTGCATTATGTCCCCCAAAAAAAAGATGTACTGAAAATCCTAACCCCTATAAACCCAAAAGCAAACCAAAATACCTGTGGTTACATCTCATTTGGGAATGGGCTTTCTCTGTTATATTAATGAGGCAGTATCAGTATAGGGTGTGTCTTAAAGCAATCTCTTTTGAGATATAAAAAAGGCAGATTGGGCAAGCTAAGAATTAAGCAAGCAGAGATGGGGAAAGAAAGATTCCAGGCCACATGAAATGTCCAAGGTACCAGGAAACAGAAGGTAAACAGAGACAAGGACTTCCTCCCAGAGCCAACAAAGAGAAAAAGCCTTCCTCTAGAGTCAGCACCCTCAATCCAGACTTCTAGCCTCCGAAACTATGAGAAATTAAATTTGTTTGTTAAAGGCACTAATAAACACTACTTCTGTTACAGGATCACTAGCTAAGACAGAATTGGTACCCAGCAGTGGGGTGCTGCTCTAATACCTGTCATATAGAAGTAGTTTTGGAATCTGGTAATGGTTAGGACAACTGTAGATTGCCGTGAAGAGACTTACTAGAATCACGGATGTCAGAGGCAATTTTGGTGAGAGCTCAGAAGGAACCGAGAAGAGTCACAGAGAAAGTCTCCAACACCTTAGAGAATACACATATGGCTAGACACGTGGACCTTAAATGCGCTTCTGGTGAGGATTTGAAAGAAAATGAGTATACGTGCTGCAGTGAATTTCTTGGTATGGCTCTTCTAGCCTGCTCTTTGTGGAAAGAGCAGGTGGAACTACATAAATGTGAGGTGCTCATGGCCCACCATAAGGACTAGACAGCTTGCTAATAATAAGGTAAATAAGGTACAGGTAAATAAGGTACAGGTAAATAAGGTACATGGCACCTTTGTGGGCTGGGACTGTGCAAGTAAGGTGTAAATCAAAACACCAAACTCACTGCCGTCGAGTCAGATCCAACTCATAGCGA
>NW_006921853.1:1506893-1511399 GCF_000298275.1 Orycteropus afer afer
CCCTGAGTTGTTCCTGGGGCTGACTGCTCCTCTGTCCAGGTTCCTGGCTTTTTATCCCCTTTCTCCTGCTCTTCCAGCCTGCTACTCTGGGTGGGCCTGAGTTGCCTCTCCTCACCTAATCCCTTCGGCTGACTGCTCTTCTCTCTGGCTTCCTGGCTTTTAATCCCCTTTCTCCGCTTGCTACTTCGGGCGTCCCTGAGTTCTCTCCTCACCTGTAAACCTGGGGCTGATAATTGTGAATACTGTCTGTGAATTCTATGCGGAAAATGCAATGAATTATCAAACCCAGCAGAGAAATGTTGAGTGCTGTTGGAGGGACAGTTGGTGCCAGAATTAGTAAAAAGGCAACAGGGTGGTGGCGTGTCTGGCTTCTGCCTCACAGGAGCCCCACCTCGGGATGCTGACGGTGATTCTGCTTGCCCCTTGCGAAGTTACAGGAGGTAAGAGGATGACACTCCCACGTAGTTTTTTGCAACAGATGATTAGATAATGCAGAAAGGGAAAGAACTGGTCCAAATTATGTTCAAGTGTTTTGTAGAAGGGAGAACTTGTAACTGATAAACTTGGCTATTTAGCTAAGAGGTCTAAGCAAGCTCTCCTTGCTGCTTACAGTAAAATGTGAGAGGAAAGAGACGGACTTAAACGAGCTGTGCAAAATGGAAACAGAACTCAAAGAATTGGAAAATTCTGTTGTATAAACTAAAGATGTGTCACTTAATGTTCACCAAACTCTGGTGGCATAGTGCCTAAGGCATTTGACTGCTCACTCCTCAGAAGGAAGATTGGGCAATCTACTTCTGTAGAGATATTCCCTTGGAAACCCAAGAAAGGGTCACTATGAGTCACAATTGACTCAATGGCAGTGAGTTTGGTTTGGTTTGGAAGGACATGGTTACACAATCTTTTGTTAAAGAGATTAAGCCTGTGACTAATGGATCTAACCAACTACTACAGCAGAAAATCCATCAGCTTAAACTGAAGGGGACAGAGACAGAATGAAAAGAAGGAAAGTTATCTACCTCTTGGAAATACACATTCAGGAAACAGGCCAAAGGAGCTACATCTGTTGTCTCCCACAGAAAGAAAAGGACCATCCCTGGAACAGGTCAGAGATCAGTAGAACTGCTGGAAGGAACAATGGAAGCAGGACTGACTTGGTTTCAAAGGCTGGAGCCGTGATTTCCTAGGTTTCAAAGGGTAGAGTCAGTCTCCTAGATTTCAAAGGGTGGAGTCATGGTATCTTGGGTTCCAAAGAACAGAGAGCTATGGCCTCCTAGGTTTGAAAGAGTCAGATCTTCATCAATGCAGTTGGAATGGGGGGTTGCTGGTCATGTGGGCCTAGAAGATGGGGCCACTCCCAAAGCTGAGGGGGTGGGGCTGCCATGCTGAAGGGGCAGGAGAATGGAACGTTCCAGGGCTGAAGGGATGGGGTCACTACCATGACCCCATGGTAGCCCAGATGGACTAGAAGAATGGGTCACTCAGATCTGAGAGGGGCAAGGTTGCCAAACCAGTGAGCTTGGGAGGCGGGGCTTCTGCCCAGGGCCAAGGAGCCTACCCCCATCATCTGGAGAGCATCGCCAATACCCAGAGTCTGGAAGGCAGGGCCATTGCCCAGATGGTTCTTGGAGACCAGACGATTATTTTCAAGTCTTGAGAGTTGATGTAATTTGTTCTGCTGGGTTTTGGACTTGCTTGGTGATTGTGAACCCTTCTTTCCCTTCAATTTCTCCCACCTGTATTGGAAATGTCTACCATACCTTTTGCCTATTCCACTATTATACTTTGGAAGCAGGTAACTTGTATTCTAGATTTCACAGGTTCACAGATGAACAGGAATTTTGCCCCAGAATAGCATATGCCTAAAGTCTCATCCCTATTTGTGGTGGTTATGTTTATGTGTCAACTTGGCTGGGCCTGGTTCAGTGGCTGGGCAGCTGGTGGTTAAGTTATTCCCTATGATGAGACTGGCAATCAACTCCATGGTGGGATCTACCACAAGCAGCTGAGTAGCTGCTTTGGGTATGTGGTCTGCTTCCCATATATAAGAAGTGGGTTTGGGAATGGTCTCTAGCTTATAGCATGCTTGGACCCTGCATGTAGCCGTGTCATTGTTCAGCAGCCTGCCATGTTCTGCCGACCTGGGGACTTACAATGGACCTGAATTAATAGCTTGCTGTGTGGTTTGGTAACATTTGGACTGTGCCTTTTTGTTTGTCAACCTTGAGCTTGGCAGCCTCAGTAGCTAACAGTTGCCCGAGTGAAGAAAAGCCTCTAGCCTCAGTGGGCCAGGAGCTGGAGGCAGAGCTGAAGCCCAAGGCTGAGGGCTTTCACCCAGCCCCTAGAGCTTGGCACTCTGAACTTGGACTGAAAGCCTCCAAACTATGAGAGAATAAACTCCTGTTTATTTAGCCATCCTATTCGTGGTACATTGTTGTTAGAGTGGCACTGGGTATCCAGAACAATATTTAATTTAGACGAATTAGATGGTAAGATTCTGGACTGGGAATTAATTCTGGGACAGTGTGGAATGTGTTCTGCATGCCAGAAGGACAGAAATTTTGAGGGGCCAAGGGTGAAATGCAATGGATTCAACTATGTTCCCCCCAAAATATGTACTGAAAACCTCAACCCTAATCCCTGATACAGGAATGGGTTTTCTTTGTCACTGTATTTTTTTTTTTTTTTTGCATATTATGCACCCACATAAATAACATACACGTGCATATAGTGTGCGAAACTGCACAATGTGTGTGGTATTTATATAAAAATACAGTCTTCATTAGGCAGTACTAGTGCACGCTGTATCTCTTAAGTCAATCTCTATTGAGGTGTGAAGAGAGCAGACTGAGCAAGAGATGAAGCAAGCAAGCAGAGATGGAGAAAGATAGATGTGCAGCCACATGAGATCTCTGAGGAACAGGAAACAGAAGCTGAGCAAAGACAAGGCACTTCTCCCGGAGCCGAGAGAGAGAGAGCCTTCCTCTGCAGCTGGTGCCCTGAGTCTGGACTATCCAGCCTCCTCAGCTGCTGAGAAAATAAATTTCTGTTAAAGCCTACCATTTGTGGTATTTCTGTTATATCAGCATTAGATAACAAAGAAAAACAACAAACCAAACTCACTGCCATCAAGTCGGTTCCGACTCATAGCGATCCCTCCTTGGGTTTCTGAGGCAGTATCTCTACGGAAGTAGATTGCCCAGTCTTCCTTCCGAGGAGTGGCTGGTGGGTTTGAACTGCCAGCCTTCTGGTTACCAGTCAAGTGCCTTAGGCACTACGCCACCAGAGCTCCTCAGATAACAAAGACACCCTCCAAATCTGGTGCCTAGTCTCTGAACTACTAAGTTTCAACTTAAGGATTCAGGGCTTTATTCCTTTAAGAAGTCCCCCTTCCAAGTTTCTTTAGTTGTCTGTAGTACATTTATTCATTTGTATGATTTCAATTACACTTGCATATTAACAATTCTTACCTGTAAATCCCCCTTCCATCTTGTTCCCCAAATATCAATTCTATGCCTTCAATTGTTTATCAAACACCTCAAATTCAATGAGATGAAAACCAACCAATGAAGTCCCTGCTTTCCCCTCCTGGCACCACTCCTCCCAGTTGTCTTGCATCTACACCCTGGAGTCAGCTTTGACTTGTGTTTTGTCTTTTATCCAATCAGCCAAGTGTGGCAAATTTTCCTTTGAAATTTGCTCATATCCTGCGCTTGCCTAGTTGAGCAAAATCCATGCTGTTCAACCCCCTTTCCCCTTGTCCTCTCTGTGCTATCTGCTTGCTCCCATTCTCAAGTCCCATCTCTCACATCACCACCCGGCCGACTGTCCTTTCTTTCCCCACCCACACTTCCCCAGTCTTTGAAGATTCCTTGGCCTCCATCCAGACTTTATATATCGGTGCTCCTCAGGGCTATGTCTCAAGGCCTCCCATTACGCTACACTCTCTCCTCGGATTGATCTTATCCAACAGTTTTAATTACCAACTATATGGACTGACTCAAGGAGCCCTGGTAGAGCAGTGGTTAAGCACTTGTCTGCTAACTGAAGGTCAGAGGTCTGAACCCACCAGAGGCCCTGTAGGGAGAAAGACTGAGGCAGTCTGCTTCGATAAAGACTACAGCCTGGGATATCCGATGGGGCCGTTCAGTGCTGTCCTATAGGGTCACTATGAGTGGTAATCCACAGGAGGGTGATGGGTTATTTTGGTTTTGTGGGATAACTCAAAGATGTCAGCCCCTTCTTCAACCTGACTTTTACTCTCATGAAGCCATGTTTGCTAAACAGAAGCTAGTAAACACACGGCTTCATGGGCGTAAAGGCAGGACAGAGACTCTCGACTTGGACGCCCCAAAGCAATCTCAAATTCCATGTGTCTCAAAATAAACCCAGCACCTTCCTCACCTCCCACCAGATTCAGCCACCATGCTGCTTGTCTTGTGCTCCCTGCCTCAGTGTGGGGCATCAGGACTCACTCAGGTGCCCAAATATCAGCAACTGGAGGGT
>NW_006921853.1:1513394-1516736 GCF_000298275.1 Orycteropus afer afer
CATGAACTTATAGGCCCATTGTCTGCCAACCCTATATATGATCTTGGATACACTCTCCATTTAGACATACCTAATTGTTTAGCTTGTTCCCGAGGTGGTTAATCTTTACAGAAGTAGACTGCATCATCTTTCGTCCTTGGGTTTGAACCGCCAATCTTCTGGTTAGCAGTCAAATACCTTAGGCATTGCTTCACCAGAGTTCCTTCTACCCAGAATACTGTCATTTGGCAAGCTAAATCCAACTTTTAAGTCATCTAGGGCCTTATTACCTTTGAGGGGGGCCCCCTGACTTCTCAACGTGCCTTAAGAGTTTAGGCTCTGGAAACAGATGGCATGAGTTCAAATCAACACTCAGTCACTTCTTACCTCCATAACCTTGGAGAGGTTACTGAATTTTTCTCTGACTCAGTTTCCTTATATATAAAATGGGGAACACAACAGCACCAATCTCCTTAGGGTCATGATGAGGATAAAATGAATTCATCTACCAGAAGGTCCCAGAACAAGAACATCACCTCGCCAACAGTGAGCACTCCGGCATGTTAGCAGTTACTACTAAGGCAGCTCTGGTGGTGTAGTGCCTAAGGCATTTCACTGCTAACCAGAAGACTGGCGGTTCAAACCCACCAGCCACTGCTCGGAAGGAAGACTAGGCAATCTACTTCCGTAGAGATACCGCCTCGGAAATCCAAGGAGGAGTCTCTATGAGTCGGGAGCAGCGAGTTTAGTTTTTTGTTATTGTTGTTGTTGGTAAGCCTGCTGCTCCGCAGATTGCTTAGTTGTTTCAGCCTCGCTAATCTGGCACTGAATGGACGTTCCATAAAGGTTTGTAGACCTTAACTGTCTCCAGTCTAGATCTGAACCGCGCTCCCCTCCAATCCTATCCTCCACCATACAGGAAATACTCTTTGAAGCCGAAAGAATAACTCCCCGTCCTCTGTGCTGCTCACCACCACCCCACCCCCACACGGGCATAATGGGACACCATCAGACGCCTGGGCCCTGCCAGGCCTAACAGACCCCAAACCAGCCTCAACACCGCGCCATCAGACTCCAGTCTTCCCGGGGCTCCTTTTCCCGGTCCTTCTCCCACCAGATCCTGCTCCCCTCCACGTTCCATCAGACCCCGGGCTCTGAGGCCGTCTCCCCCCCGCAGGGCCCGGCAGCTGACCGGTCCTGGAGCTGGAGATCGGGTCGCTCCCGCGGCTCCTCGTAGAAGGTGATGCCCGGGTGCGTGGCAAGGGCCCGCCACAGAAACTCCTGCGTGTAGGGCTCCAAAGGCAGCGGAAAAGGCGGCACTCGCGTCTCCAGACGGCTCCAGAGTGCGGGCAGACACAGGCCATCGAGCCCCTCCAGGGCCACCTCGTCCAACAACGACTCCAGCGCGTCCATTGCTACTTCTGTTGGCAACGCCCTGGGCGCCTGCGCACCACGATGCCAAGGGCCCCACGCCACTGCGCCTGCGCATATCAATCGGCGGCCCTGGGAGGCGGTTCGGACCGGAAGATGTGAGGAGGAGCTCCAGCGCGCCCGCCTGACGTCACTCCCTTTGGGGTAGGGCTCAGTCTGTGGAGCTCCACCACCATTGGTCCGGAGCCCCGCAGTAACCAGGGGAACTGCAAACAGTGTAGGGGCCACTTCCGGTTCGAGCACCCGGAACCGCCGCCTCTAGGGATGGACGGTGAGTGTCTGTGCGCCCCTCCGAGAAGTTGGACGGTTATTTTTTTTCATCCCTCCCGATGCCGCCCTGGGCAGAATCCTTGTCATAGAACTCTGGACCACCACTGTCCGACTCTGATGGTCCACGACCTATAGGAGGGAAGGCTTTGTGGTCCGGGATTGGGAGAAGAGGCTAGGGGGAGTGGTCAGTTGTATGGCCACTGTGCCATGCTATGGCAATGTGTTGTTGTTGTTTGCCGTGGAGTCGACCCCGACTCATAGCGACCCCTCCTTGGGTTTCCGAGGCAGTATCACTACGGAAGTAGGATTGCTCAACCTTCCTTCAACCTGGTAATGGCAGGGTCTTCAGTGAGGGGTTTCGGGAGGATCTTTTGTTTCTGAAGTGTAAGTGGTTACAAATGTCCTGGGATGTGGAATTGTGGGATCTGGGAATTAGTATATGAGCTCTGGTGGCGTAGTGCCTAAGGCATTTGCCTGCTAACCAGAAGGCTGGCGGTTCAAACCCACCAGCCACTCCTCGGAAGGAAGGTTGGGCAATCTACTTCCGTAGAGATACCGCCTTGGAAACGCAGGGAGGGGTCGCTATGAATCGGATCCGAGTCGACGGCAGTGAGTTTGGTTTTTGGTTTTAGGACTAAGGAATCCTCCCTTTCTCCTCTTTGGTGTTAATAATAGCTCACATGAACAGAGCATGTTAAGTGCCAGGAACTCCCCAAGCGTTGTCAGGCAACGTCTGTGGAAGCCTTTGAGGCCAGGGTTGTTATGCCCATCTTACAAATGAGAAAATTGAGGCTCAGAGAAATTAAGTAACTTACCCAAAGCCACATAGCCAGCAAGTGGCAGAGTAAGGAACCCAGACACTCTGGCTCTGGAGCTGAATTATGGAAACTGAGATTTGGAGGTTGCAAATGCACCTATCTGCAGACGCAAGTCTAGTGGGCTGGGTTGGACTGTGACTAACTGAAAATCAGTTCCTTGTCTAAAAGAGAAGCTGCTCACTCAGCTCCAACCAGTTGTCTTCATGGTATTCTTGGGAAAACACCATAAAGGCAAATCAGATTGCAGGCCAGACACAGCCTACGGGCCACTCACTAGTTAGGAATCCCCTGATTTAGGATTACGGGATTGATGATTGGAATCAATCTAAAGATTTTTTTAAAAAATTGACGTTTCGTCTCTTCGGACTCATAGTGACCCTATCGGAAAGATTAGAACTGCCCCATAGGGTTTCCAAGGTTGTGATCTTTGCGGGAAGGAGCTCTGGTGGCACAGTGGTTAAGGTATTCAGCTGCTAACCAAGAAGTTGATGGTTGGAACCCACCCGCCACTCTGCAGGAGAAAGATGAGGCACCCTGCTTCTGTAAAGATTTACAGCCTTGGAAATCCTGTGGGGCAGTTCTACTCTGTCCTAGAGGGTCACTGTGAGTCAGAATCTGCTGTAAGGCAGACTTGGTTTTCGTGTTTTGAAATCTTTATGGGAGCGCACTGCCTCGTCTTTCTCCTGTGGAGCCCCTGGTGGGTGTAAGCTGCTAACCTTAATCTAAAAATAGATTACTCTAATGTCTCATTTTGGGAGCTCTGGTAGCATAGTGGCTAAGACACTTGACTGCTAACCAGAAGGCTGGCGGTTCAAACCCACCAGCCACTCCTCGGAAGGAAGGT
>NW_006921853.1:1517076-1549961 GCF_000298275.1 Orycteropus afer afer
AGAAAAACAGTTTTTTTCTAACTGAAAAATATATGGTTAAAAGATACTTTTGCCCTTTGTACTTCAGAGGCACTATAAAAGACCATTTACCAGTTTGCCCTGTGACAAGGTCAACGTCATGTTGCTATTAAACAACAAACTTATGTAATCTCAGGCCTTTTTTATATACTTATGTCAAACGATCTCTGTTTATATGGGTTATATCCACAATATCTACCATATTGGAAATCAAAATTGAAAAAAATCTTAGAAATTCACTTACCGAATCATTTAAAAATAACAATAATAAATACATTGCATCTGAACATTTTAATGAAAAATTAACATTATCCAAAAAATAAATAACTGAGATGTGTTACTGCTCTCCATTTTTGTAAATGTCTTCAACGTTTCATTTACTAGAAAGACAGCTAGAGTCTCATAGCTGATTTTGCATCCAAACTGCTGTGTTATGTTGTTTTGGCTGATGTATATGAAGAAAGTCTTCCTTCATTCTGCTGAGTGGCTAGTGAGTTTGAACCACAGACCTTCTGGTTAACAGTCAAATGCCTTAGGCACTGTGCCACCAGAGCTCCTATATGAAAAAAGTCTAGCCTTACACAGATATATGAACAGGGAACAGGGAAGAATATTTTAATTGTCTTTTCAGATAACTGTAGATATTCTTTGATACCATACCAAAACTTGGCAAGTATCAGTCTTAGTGTGGCATCTGAAATCTTATCAGTGAACGTTTGTACTCTGGTACATGGAAATCTATTGGTCTGTCTTGCCCTTCAGGAGCTCTGGTGGTACAGTAGGAGCTCTAGTGGTGTAGTGCCTAAGGCATTTGACTGCTAACCAGTAGGTTGGTGGTTCAAACCCACCAGCCGCTCTGTGGGAGGAAGACTGGCCAATCTACTTCTGTAAAGATTCACCGCCTCAGAAGCCCAAAGGGACTTGCTGTGCGTTGGAATTGACTCAATGGCAGTGAGTGGTTTTTTTTGGATCTTGCCATTTGATTGAATCTTTTTACCTGTAGTATGATTTTGTAACATCAGGCATTGATCATTTGGAAAATGTTGATTCACTGAGTTATGCAGATCTTCCAAGTGTTTATTTAGTTTACATTTCATTACATAATATCAGAAAGTCACATTTGTTCATATCACCACTGTGGTGGTTATGTTTGTGTGTCAGCTTGGCTGGGCCTGGTTGAGTGGCTGGGCAGCTGGTGGTAGTTATTCCCCATGATGAGACTGGCAGTCAGCACCATGGTGGGAACTACCATAAGCAGCTGAGTAGCTGTATTTGGGATGTGGTCTGCTTCCTGTATATAAAGAGAAGCCTTGGGAATGGTTTCTAGCTTATGGCAGCCTTGGACCCTGCACGTAGCCATGTCTTTGTTGAGCAGCCTGCCATGCTTTGCTGACCTTGGGACTTAAAATGGACTTGAATTAATAGCCTGCCATGTGGTTTGGTGACATCAGGACTGTACCTTTTTACACAACCTTGGGTCTTTCTGCCTCAGCAGCCAGCAGCTGAGTGAAGAAACGCCTCTAGCTCCAGTGGACCAGAAGCAGGAGGCAGAGCTGAACCCCAAGGTTGAGGGGCTTTCACCCAGCCCCTAGAGTCTGGCACTTGAACTTGGACTTAAAGCCTCAAAATTGTAAGAATAAACTCCTGTTTGTTTAAGCCATCCCATTTGTGGTATGTTTCCTGTCAGAGCGGCACTAGGTAACCAGAACAACCACCTATCTCATCCAACCAAGAAAAACACAAAACTCACAGCCATCAAGTTGACTCTGACTGATAGTGACCCCCACTGGGCTTATGAGTTGGTATATCTTTACAGAAGTAGATTCCCTCATCTTCCTTCCATGGAGCTGCTGGTGGGTTTGAACCACCACCCTTCTGTTGTTGTTGTTATGTGCCATTGAGTCATCTCTGACTCATAGTGACCCTTTCTCGGGTTTCTGAGGCAGTATCACTATGGAAGTAGATTGCCTGACCTTCCTTCCTTACCAGCTTTCTGATTAGCAGTCAAATGCCTTAGGCACTCCACCACCAGGGCACCTTATGTCATCCAAAGAAAATGGTTAACTTTTGGGAAGCTATTAGACTCAGGGTGGCAAGAACAAGTTTGCCAGAATTCCAGCTTTTGCTTGGAAACTTGAATTTTACCATCAACAAGTATAGTCAATTGTTTTTCTTGAAATGACAGGTTCATGTCATTCATTTTTGAGAAAATGTCTGCCAGATATCCAGGTCTTTATAACCATGATTTGTAAGTTGTTCATTCAAGTCAGAATGGTATTCCATAAAAAATGTGACTTACTCAGCTGCCAACTCAGACAATCACACAGGTTTTCTCCTGGGGCGACCGTGGTTCATTGATTAGTAGCAGAACTTCTTGGTCTGTGCGTCCCATCTCATCACACAGTGTTTGAAAAGGATCTGTACTCATGGGCTGAGATTGAATAAAATCAATAGTCACTGCTTCATTAAGAACATTCCTAAGTGAAACTGAGGTTTTGTTTGTTTTGCTGCAAGTGTGTGGCAGTGAACGAGGTAATGACTCCACGACGTAATGACCATCAGTACAGGTTGATAGAAGGGGCTTTACCTTTTGAATCATCATGACAATGTTCACACAGTGAAACAGATCACATTGTGGGATTGTTGTGTAAATACTTTTGACTTAGCAGTCTCTCTGATAGGGTTTTGAGGATCCCTTCTCCGGATCTGTGCAACACACTTTGAAAAATCCCACTATTGACCGTTTTCAAGAAGTCTCCCTTGTCACTTGTAATTGTTACCACATCATCACTCCTAGGACCATTATTGTCAAGTAGAGGAATCTGTTTTCAGATTGGTTGCCAGAAGGAGTAATTTGTTCTCATCAAGAATGTATTTACCCTAAGATTAGATTTAACGTTCAAAGAGTCCTATTTTCCATTCTAGTTTTTAAAACATTGATTTACACGCAGTCTTCTAGGCATTTGGTAAATGAACCACACGTTGGTACAGTGTCGTTCTCACCCACTGGGTAAACCAAGACCTTTTTAGAAAGATGCTGACTTCCTAAACTCTCAGAAACTCCAGTGTCTAGCACATCTCCCCAAACTGCATTGTGATTTGGTTCATCCTGCATGACCAAATCACATAGCTTTTCAACAACCCATTTCACCTCCCCTCCCTATTGGTTTTGACTCTGGGCAGGTCATAGCTGACTCTGCAGTGCAATATGGTGTAATGCTTACTGGTTTTGGATGGTCATATAACCCTAAATTTGAATCTTAGCTATGTGCTGTGGTCTCTGTTTTCCTGTCAGTAAAATGGGGATAATGAAGAAGCTTGCCTTGTTTTTTTTTTTTTTTTGTGTGTTCCAGAGAAGGTTTATTTCAACAACCGAACGTTAGTATAGGCATTTTCCTTTGCTCCTCAACCTTTCTCTCTCCTCTCTGAGTGGCCAGCCCTTATTACGCACTGCCCCATCTCTCAGCATCCGTGTGGATTTGGCATCCCAGAGGTCCACTCCCGGACTTCCTGTCACAGGCTGGCAGTTCTCTGCTTCAGCGGGATAGGAACTCACACAGTCTGAAGCTTGCCTTGTTTTATGGATTCAGTGGGATAATACATAAAAATACTTAACACCAAGTCTGGCATTCGTATGTATGTGTATGTGTGTGTGTGTGTGTATGTGTATACATATGTGGGTTTCTGAGGTGGTAAATCTTTACGGAAGTAGATCACCCAGTTTTCCTTCCACAGAGTGGCTGGTGGGTTTGAACCGCTGACCTTCTGGTTAGCAAATGCCTTATCCACTACACCACCAAAGCTCCTTATGTATATATACATACATGTATTTATGTCCCATACTCTCCTATAAAGTAGCTAATGCTATTTTAATGTATAAATGAACCGACTTCTTCCACCGAGGGGGGTGGGGGGGGTCTGGCATGAACTCTGGCAAATAATCATCTTTGTAGTTAGCTCAGTCTTTATTTAAAAGAAAATCAGTGTTTGACATTTTTAATTGACACAAAGGTAGCTTGGCCGTGTGTGAACCTTCTGCTTATGAAACCATTCACCTTGGTGTTAAAGGCAGATTTTCCCTAGTGCTTGTGAAATATGAGGTGGTTTAGAAAAGAAATATATTTCTGCTCAGTGTTCTAGGGACATAATAATTAGACAAAAGTTCAGCACATCAGTATAATTAGAAGGGATTTTAAAGCCGTTCGTTTGCTTTTGCTTCCCCCTCAGAGCAAATACTCAACGTTTCCCGTTTATACTGTTCGTTTGCTTAGCAAACTTTCTCAAAGAATTAATAATGCCAAGATGAAATTTAGCCTAGCTTGTCCAAATAATCCCAAACTGTGACCGCGTGATGGTTGAATTAGCAGGTTGTGTTGAAAGTGCACCACATCCTCTGGTCTCTTCTGTGCTTGTGTGGTGTTTTCCCGGGCTTCTGGTGATTTGTCTGTCTCCTTTACTGCTTAGAACAAGCCAAGCAAAATATAACAAAATAGAGCATTCAGCAGGCACAATAAATGTGTATAACATGTAGTCTCTGTGTCTATTCAGTTTTCTTTTCTCCCATCTTCCCATCCTCCTATCTGCCTCGTTTCCTTTCTCTTGATTTCTTCACCATTCATTCCACCCTGGCGTTTTTTGACATGCAACGCTTTGCTTATTTTTCCTCATGGCGTTCACTCATTGATTCAACAACACTTCCGTGTCTTCTGTGCGTCGAAGGCAGAGATCTCAAGGGTGTATTCCTTGTACAATTCTTAAAAGTTTTCGGTAAGGTTGGTTTTTGTTTTTTAAATAGAAGTTAAAAATTTTTAAACCCTAAAAAATGGAAATGTAGTAATTTGGAAATGAGACTCTCTGTCAGAGGTTGCAAACTGGCAGCCTCTGGTCTAAGTACAGCCCCAGATCAAAACCACTCCAGTTGCTGTCGAGTTGACCCTGGCTACGCCACGTTTCAGAGTTGAACTGCACTTCTTGTGTGTGTTCAGGGCTGTTGCCTTTCAGAAGCAGGTCACAACGCCTTTTCCTGAGGCGCCTCTGGGTGGGTTTAAACGGCCAGGTTCAGTTAGTAGCTCAGTGCTTGTTAGTGCCACCCAGGGGCTCCCTGAATACAGCCCATCCGAACCCAACCAAACTGCCACAGAGTCCATTCCGACTCACAGCGACTGCTATTGGGTTTCCAAGGTTGTAAATCTTTGCGGAAGCAGACTGCCTCATCTTCTGTGGAGTTGCTAGTGGGTTCGACCCACCGACCTTTTGGTTAGCAGCCAAATGCCTTAAGCACTGTATCACCAGAGCTCCTGAATACAGCCCATACTACTTCCATAGTGATATCACCTCGGAAACCCAAGGAGGGGTTGCTGTGGTTGGATCTGACTCGATGGCAGTGGGTTTGTTTCTTTTTTGGGGTGGTAGTTAAGGTTATGTGTCAATTTGGCTGGGCCTGGTTTTGAGTGGATGAGCAGCCCCCCATGGTGAGACTGGCAATCAACTTCATGGCGGAATCTACTGTGAGCAGCTGAGTAGCTGCCTTAGGGATATGATCTACTTCCAAAATACAAGGAGAAACTTTGAGATTGGTCTGCAGCTTTTTGGCATGCTTGAATCATGCCTATAGCCATGTCATTATTCAGCAGCCTGCCATATTGTCTGCCAGTCTTGGGACTCATTTTTTTTTTTCCTACTTTTTTTTTTTTTATTAGGATTTGGGTGAAGATTTACAGAGTAAATTCACTTTTCATACAGCAGTTCACATATACTTTGTCTCATGTCATTGACCAAAATTTACAATGCAGCAGCTCCCCTCCCACTTCCTCCCCATAGTTACCTCCTCCCAGTGTCCATCCCTTCATACTCCTCTGCACCCTGAGCTATCCCCCTGTGCATAAGCAGCCCTTCCTTCTCCCATGATTGTTCTCTCCAGGGCGTGTGTCTACTTGAGGTAAATGTTTAACTCACATGCCTGTACTTTGTTTGGCTGGAAACCACAGTTGTGGGTTCAGTTCCAGACCTGAAGGGCAGCTAGGGGCCATAGTCTCAGTGGTTACACCCAGTCTTGGGACTCTTAATGAACTTGAATCAATAGCCTGTCATGTGGTTTGGTAATATCAGAACTGTGCCTTTTTACTTGTCAGCCTTTGGTTTGTCAGCCTCAGTAGCCAGCACCTGTCTAAGTGACGAAAGCCTCCAGCTTCAGTGGGCCAGGAGCAAGAGGCAGAGCTGAAGCCCAAGGTCAAGGGGCTTTCACCCAGCCTCTAGAGCTGGCACTTTGAACTCGGACTTCTAGCCTCCAAAACTGTAAGAGAATAAACGCCTGTTTGTTAAAGCCATTCCATTTGTGGTATATGGCTGTTAGAGTAGCATGAAAGGTAACCAAAACAGAAGCAGACTGCCTCAGGTTTCTCCTGCAGAGCAGCTGGTGGGTTCAAACTGCTGACCTTGTGGTTAGCAGCTTAATGTTTTAACCATTATGCCACCAGAGCTCCTGTGCTGGCCTGTGGAGGGATAAGCACAGTTTCAAAGGCACTGCCTTTATAATCTTTTCAGCTCCCCCAGGGCCTGCCCCTGTGGCTTTTCCTCTATTACCGTGTAGGAGAAGCCAAAGGAGCAGCAGTGTGCTTGGAAAGAAGGGCTTGAAGCTGCTTGCTGTGCCGTTACGTAGGATTAAGGAGGTATCAGTTGTCTTCAACTGCTGGACTAACTACTGGTGTTTCATGGGGTTCCAAACACCCACCCCTTATAACCTTAACAATTAACCTATGGACAGTAGCATTTTAGTTGGAGAACTTCTCTGAGGAAGCAGTTCTTCCCTCTCTCTTCCCCAAGGCTGTCTCCAGCACATCTTAGCACATGGACCCGCCCACCCACATCTTGTGCCTGGGGTTTTATACTGGGCTGACCTGGGTCTACAGATGTTTTCCCCATATTTAAAAAATAAAGATTCCACACAAAACCCTGGACTTCCCAGTCTCTGTTGATGAACAGGGTGCTTTGGCCCCATGGGACCGCACAGTCCTGGTTCTCCAGCGCTGAGCAGTGACCACTCCCTTGACTCTGGACATGTGCTGATGGTATGACCCCTTTCTGGCTGCAGGCGCCAGTCAGAAGAGCTCACAACTTGCATTGAGCCCACTGACCTGGCCCTGCAGATGTCTGAGATTGCAACTCCCACGCAAACCCCATTGGAAAGCTGGCCACCTCTTGAGCTCACCATATTCTTCCTTGCCTCCCTGTCTTTGCCCTTGCTGTGTTCCTGCCATCTGTGCCCTTCTGTCAAGTCCCTTCCACGCTGTAGATTGTAGTGACTGGCACCACCTGCAGAATTAAGTCCTCGCATGTGGTGGGATCTCATAGCTATCTGGGCATTGGGCTGTATCATATATCCTGGGCTCCATGCCTTTCTTCCTCTTTGAGGTCAGGGGCCACTCTTTTCCCTTTACGTGCTCAACACCTGGTACAAGGACTGGCACAGCATAGATGCCCATGAGTGTTTGGAAACAGCTAGGAAAGAGATTAACTGACGTGTCTCTTAGTGAATTGCTGGCTGGTCTCCATCAAACAGACAGAAAAGGCCTTGTAGCCCAGCCTCCAGGCCAAGTTTCAGAGGCCTTGGCAGGTTTCCCTTTCTGTAGTGCAGAGTGTTTCCGCCCAACATCATCCTTTGGAGTAGTCCTACCCAGGTGTAGTAGTGTTTCCTGTCCCAGCTACCTTTACTGTCCCCTCTGTTTTTTTTTTTTTTTTTAATTTCCCTCCTTACTTGTGGGTTAGGACTTCTATCTCCTCCAATAAATCTTCTTTCCCAATAAAGTCAGTTTTATTCCTATCTGACTTTGGAGCCCACTGCTGCCTTGACCACCTGCAACTGATGGATTGTCTGGAGACAGACCCTGACTTGTCACATCCTTTGAGATAGGAAAGACCTAGGTAAATGTGGCAACTTTCAGGATAGTGGAGGTTTCACACATGTCTAGTCTCCAACTATAGGATCTCTGCAAGGGCCACAGCCTTCTAACTTCTGAGTGTGCTTGCGGTGCAGCGTGTGAGTCTTCTGCCAAGAGTGCCAAACCTTTAGATACATTTTATGAACCCACCTAAATGCACAGAAGGTTAGTGCTGGAAGGGACTTGACCAGGCTAGACTAGGTCTTATTTTGGGGACCCTGAGGTATCTGAGAACCATAAGGATCCAGGATAGGGATCACAAATTTAGAAGCCTGCACTAGGCAGGTAATATACATGATGGCAGTGGCCAGGATTTGTCATTATGCTGCTTGGATTCTTGTAACACACCTAAGTATACTTTGCATGTTTGATCCCAGGAATATTCTTCTGTTTCATAAGGAAATATGTTGTCTACACATTCCTTGAAGCATGTGGTCTCCTTCATCTCTCCATCATCTATAAAATGGAGGTGATAATTGTCTCCACCTCCTAGGGTTGTCAGGAGAATTAAATTGTGAGTTAATTAGACACAAAGTTCTTAGCTTAGAGCCAGGCACACAGTAGGTGCAGGTGTAAGTAGTAGCTGCTTTGATGATGATGATGATGATGATGATGACGATGGTGATGATGATGATTTCACTTACACTGAGGAGACAAGAACTTCACTTTCATTGTTACTGCAGGGAAAAGCCTCTTAGACATCATGATAAATGGCTACTTGGACTTGGCATCGGTGGCAGGGAGACAACTGTGAGGGAGGTGGGAACCAGAAGGCCCTGCACCATCTGGCAGCCTCTGCCCCTTAGCTCCCGCTGACTGTTGCCAGGCTAGGAATATAGTCCTTTGTTGACTAGATCTTTGCATTTTTCAAGAGAATCCAGATACCAGGATTTTTAAATGTGAAATCACCATACTTTAAACGTTGACTATGAAAAAAAGAAGAAGGAAAAAAAAAAACTATTTTAAACATTATGGAGACCAGACCAACATCTGAGGGCTGGATTCTGCCAGACAGAGACTGGAGCTGGACTGATGGCGGCGTTTGTCAGACGCTGAGGCCAAGGCTGAGGGGAGTGAAGCGCCCACTCCTGATCACGCAGCCCCTGGAGTGGAAAACAAGGCCCAGATCTGTCCAGCCCAGCCCCCCAGCCTCACCACAAACCCTTCCTCCTGATGAGCCCTAGCAGTTCCCAGTTCCGCCTCTTGCCTCCTTTGAGATGGAGATTGCATTTTAAGCCTGCCACAGGGAACCACAAACCAGAAAAAGGCTTAGACTCGCCTCTCTCCCTCTCTTCCTGTGGTTGCTCACTGGCCTGTGCCTTCCTGTGAAAGGAGCAGCAGGAATAGAGCTGTGGGGGCAGATGGCTTCAAATTCTAGTTCCTCCTTTACCAGCCATGTGGCCTCCGGGAAGTTGGTCACTTCATCTCTTAACGGCTAGACCCTTTTTTCATTTCTCAGTTCATTCTTTTTTGTAAATGTTATTTATTTTGTTGTTGAGAATATACGCAGCAAAGCTCACCCTGTTTCAACCTGTACAGTTCAGTGACCTTGATGATAGTCTTCGAGTTGTGCAGCCATTCTCATTCCTTTTCTGAGTTGCTCCTCCCTTATTAACATAAACTCACGACCCCTAAGATCCCTATTTAATCTTTGGACTTCTTGTCAATTTGATCCTATATGGATAGTCCTCAAAAGAGCATATAATGCTCAAGGCAGACGGTCTTTACTAGTAACTGTTTACTAGTTTTAACTAGTAAGGGGAGCTCTGGTGGCCTAGTGCCTAAGGTATGTGACTGCTAAGCAGAAGGCTGGTGGTTCAAAACCACTAGCCACTCCTCAGAAGGAAGGTTGGACAATCTACTTCCATAGAGATACCGCCTTGGAAACCAAAGGAGGGGTCGCTATGAGTCGAGTCTGACTCGACAGCACATAACAACAACAACAACAGTTTGCTCTTGTTCGGTTTTAAGATAACGTCAGGGGATATTTTTGGTTTAACGTTTAAAGATTATCTCAGGGCAATAATTTTCAGAGGGTTTTTCAGCCTCTGTGGCTCCAGAAAGTCTAGAGTCCGTGGAAATTTGAAATTCTGTTCTACATTTTCCCTGTTTTGATCAGGGTTCTACTGTGGAATCTTTGGTCAAAATGTTCAGCAGCGGTAGTTGGACACCATCCAGTTCTTTTGGAGTCATGGCAAAGGGGACAGTTGTCCATGCAGGCAATTAACCACACATTCCATATCTTCCTCCTGCTCCTGACTGGCCTTCCTTTGTTGCTCCAGGCAAATGGAGACCAATTGCTGTGCCTTGGATGGCCCCACTCAAGCTTTTAAGACCATAGGTACTACACAGTGAGCTAGGAGATGGGACAGAAGTGCTAAACACGTTATTAGGCAAGTTAACTGGGAGGTCCCATGAAACCGTGACCCTAAACCTCCAAACCCAGGAACCAAATCCCGTGAGGTGTTTGGTTGTATATAAATAGTCTCAGGATTGTCATTGTTTAAATTATCACACAAATCTTGCCAGTTCGACTTTTTATAGGTGTATGACTTATTGATAGCAACCCTACCTTTAATCAATGAAGTTTTTCTATCACCGTTAATTCCCTTTTTTCCTTTCCCTCCTGCCCCTTGTAACCGCTAATAAACTTTTGTCTCTATACATTTGCCTTTTCTTGAATTTTTACATAAGTGAGCTCTTAACAATATTTGTTAAGATTGGTTTTGATTGGCTTATTTTGCTCATAGCATAGTACCAAAGACACTTGACTGCTAACCAAAAGGCTGGTGGTTCAAACCCATCAGCTACCTCTTGGAAGGAAGGTTGGGCAATCTACTTCTGTAGTGATACCGCCTTGGAAACCCAAGGAGGGGTCACTATGAGTCGGGTCAGACTCGATGGCACATAAGAACAACAACAATGCCTTTAAGCTCCATTCATACTGTAGCACGTGTCAAGACTTCATTTCTCCTACTAGCTGAATAGTATTCCATTGTATGTATGTACCACATTTTGTTTACCCATTCATTTACTGAGGGCCGTATAGGTTGTTCCACCTTTTGGCTATTATGAATAGTGCTGCAGTGAACATTGGTGTTTTTGAGTCTCTGCTGTCAAGTCTTTTGGGTATATACCTAGGAGTGGAATTGCTAGTTTTTTGAGGAACCACCACACTCATTTCCACAATGGCTGTGTCATTTTGCCTTCCCACCAGCAATGGATAAGTGTTGCAGTTTCCCCGCGTCCTTGCCAACACTTGTTATTTTCTGTTTTTCTTTTTTCATCTTAGCCATCCTAGTGGAAGTGAAATGGTATCTTGTTGTTTTGATTTGTGTCTTTCTAATAGTTAATGACACTGAGCATCTTTTCATGTGTTTGGTGGCCATTTGAATGTTCTTTTTGGTGAAATGTCTGCTCAAGTCATTTGCCCTTTTTATGATTGGGGTTATTTATCTTTTTGTTGTTAAGTTGTCAAAGTTTTATATATACTTTGTTCAATTCTTAATGGATATATGGTTTCTGAAGATACTCTCCTAGTCAGTAGCTCATGTTTTCACATTATTGGTAAAGTTTTTTGATGAACAAAAGTTTTTAATTTTTATGAGGTCTCATTTATTTATTTTATCTTTTGCTATTTGTGCTTTTGTTATTAGATAATTGCTGTGGTTACCTAATCCCACTCTGACAAGAATATATACCATAAATGGGATGGCCTTAACAAACAGGAGTTTATTCTTGAATTTGGAGGCTTTAAGTCCAAGTTCAAAGTGCCAGGCTCTAGGGGCTGAGTGAAAGCCCCTCAACCTTGGGGTCCAGCTCCATCTCCTGCTCCCGGCCCACTGGAGCTAGAGGCATTTCTTCACTCAGACAGCTGCTGACAAACCACATGGCAGGCCATTAATTTAAGCCATTGTAAGTCCCAGTGTCAGCAGAGCATGGCAGGCTGTTGAACATCGACACGGCTACATGCGGGGTTCAAGCATGCCATAAGCTAGAGACCATTCCCAAGGCTTCTCCTTATATACAGGAAGCAGACCACATCCCAGAGGCAGCTACTCAGCTGCTTGTGGTAGATCTCACCATGGAGTTGATTGTCAGTCTCATCATGGGGAAGAACTACCACCAGCTGCCCAGCCACTCAGCCAGGCCCAGCCAAGGTGACACACAAACAACCACCACAATAATCCATTGTTGAAAGCAGCAATGACACGGCTACATGCTGTTGTGGTTGAAAGCTAGGTCTGATAGCACTGCCCCTGCTTTCTCTTCTAAGAATGTGATGGTTTTGGTTTACACTAGTTAGTTACTTAGTTACATGTGAGAGTTTGAATTTGTTTTTGTATATAGTATGAGGCATGGATCCTGTTTGATTTTTCTGCATATGGAGATAGACTATCATTTATTCTCAACCCATTCTTTGAAACAACTCCATAGAATGGAGAAGTTAGCTCCTTGTCAAAAAGCAATTGACCACAGATGTGGGAGTTTATTTCTGTACTCAATTCTATCCTATTAGTCTATGTGTCTATTGTATCTAAATCGTCACAACTGGAGCAATAAGCAAAATCATGATAAATAGAGAAGAGATTGAAGTTGTCAAAGATTTCATTTTACTTGGATCAGCAGTCAATGCCCATGGAAGCAGCTGTCAAGAAATCAAAGCATGTATTGCTTTGGGAAAATCTGCTGCAAAAGACCTCTTTAAACTGTTAAGGAGCAGAGATGTCACTTTGAAGACCGAGTTTTGCCTGACCCAAGCCATAGTATTTTCAGTAGCCTCAAATGTGTGTGACTGCAATGATGACTCAGGTATAGCAAGGATTGTGAGGATGACTCATGACTGGGCAGTGCTTCATCCTTCTGTACATAGATAGGGTTGCTATGAATTGGAGCCGACCTGACAGCACCTAACAACAGCAACAATATATGCATATGAGAGTTGGACAATAAATAAGGAAGACTGCAGAAGAATTGATGCATTTGAGTTGTGGTGTTGGTGAAAAATATTGGCTGTACCATGGGCTGCCAGAAGAATGAACAAACATTCCTCTGGAATCTGTTTCAGAGGACATATAACTGGAATGCTCCTTAGAAGCCAGAATGGCCAGGCTTTGTCCCTCATGCTTGGTCATGGTGTCAGAAGGCACCTGTCTTCTCTAGTGCTGCTGTAACAACCCCAAGTAGATGGCTTTAACAAACACGGATGTATTCTCTTCCAGTTTAGTAAGCTAGAAGTCTGAATTCAGATTGCTGGCTCTGAGGGCTGAGTGAAGACCCCTTGACCTTGAGCATCAGCTCTGCCTGTTGTTCCAGGCCCATTGGATCTGGAGGCTTCTCTTAACTCATGCAGCTGCTGGCTGCTGAGGCTGACAAACCTAAGGTCAGCAGGTAAAGGGGCACATTCCCAACATCAGTAGGCAACATGGCAGGCTACTGTTTCAAGTCCAGGAAATGGAGGTGAAGACTTGATCAAACACAGGATCTAAAATGTGCCTGCAGTGTAGTAAATTACTCAGTATGGCTTTTCATTGTAAACTCAGTGGTGGAAGGAGCAACTGAGGAGCTCCTGATTGTAAATGTTATCTACCTGGGCTTTTCTGTTGGGCGTGGCACAATGCAATGTTATGGGAGGCTCACTCTCAGGTGCTTAGAATTCTGTTGTTATGATTGGTTGGTTTGGCCACTCTGCCAAGCTCAAAAGGAGGCCTCCTAGAGGCAGAACTCTCTCTGACTGCTGGTTGAGGAAGATGTGCTGCTGAAAGAGACACGTGCTGCTGGGAAAGAGATGCAAGAGACACGCATTGCTGAGTGAGACACCGAGGGACCAGCACTGCTGAGAAACAGACTGTGAGAGACTGTTGGCTGAGGGACGGTGGGCTGGGAGAGAGACTGAGCGTTTTTCCTGAACTTGAATTGTAACCTGGTGCTTCCCTAATAAACCTCATAATCTGTGAGTTCTACATGGCCACTGCCACTGCAGCGAATTATTGAACCCAGGAGAGAGGTGGTGGTGCTTTGGGAGGAACAGTTGGTGAAAGGGCTGGAGGGAGGCAGCATGTCTGGCCTTGCAGTAATAGGCCTTGGGCTATTGATGGTGATTCTGCCTTCCTCTTGTGGGGTTCTAGGAGGTCAGAACATGTGGCCTCCTTGTCATTTTTGCAGTGTCAAAAAGCTAGAGAACTTTCTCAAAGCTTCTCCATATATACTGGAAGCAGTCCACACCCCAAAGTGAGCTCCCTTTCCACTGATTAACATCTCACTGCACATTCCACCATGGAAGTGATTACAATCTCATCGTGGGGAATAAGTACATTCAGCTGTTGAGCCACTCAAAACCATGGCCCAGGCAACATACAACCTTAACTGCCACTGTACTGATCTCTGGATAAGAATATCATCCTTGGTAAAGTAAAGGGTCAGGTTAAAAAGGGAAGACCCTTAACCTGATGGATTGCTGCAGTGGCTGCAACACTGGGCTCAAGCATGTTAGATTGTACATGGGGTCACTGTGAGTCAGAAGTGACTCAATGGCACCTAACAACACCAGCAACATGTGTCTGTTGTTATACCTTTACCAGGCTGGTTTGATTACTGTAGCTGTATGTTTTTGTTGTATAGTATGTTTTAAAATCAGGAAGTGTGAGTCCTCTTACTTTGTTTTTCTCTTTCAAAATTGTTTTTAGCTATTCAGGGCCTCTTGCCATTCCACATAAAGTTGAGGATTGCTTTTCCACTTCTGTAGAGAAGGCTATTGGAATTTTGATCAGGATTGCATTGAATCTATAGATTGCTTTGGGTAGTGTTGACATCTTAGCAATATAAAATCTTCTAATCCATGAACATATGCAGTTGCAGCAGTATATTGACAGGGAGCTTCCAGAAATGCAAGCTGGTTTCAAAAGAGGATGCGGAATGAGGGATATCATTGCTGATGTCAGATGGATCTTGGCTGAAAGGAAAAAATACCAGAAAGATGTTTACTTGTGTTTTATTGACTATGCAGAAGCACTCAATTGTGTGGGTCATAACAAACTATGGATAACATTGTGAAGAATGGGAATTCCAGAACACTTAGTTGTGCTTATGAGGAACTGTACATAGACCAGGAGGCTGTTGCTCAAACAGAGTAAGTGGACACTGCATGGTTTAAAATCAGGAAAGGAGTATGTCAGGGTTGTATCCTTTCACCTTACTTATTCAATCTGTATGCTGAGCAAATAATCCAAGAAGCTGGACTATATGAAGAGGAATGTGGCATGAGGATTGGAGAAAAACTCATTAACAACCTGTGATATGCAGGCGACACAACCTTGCTTGCTGAAAGTAAAGATGACTTGAAACACTTATTGATGAAGAGTAACAACTACGGTCTGCAGTATGGATTACACCTAAACATAAAGAAGACAAAAATCCTCACAGCTGGACCAGTAAGCATCACAATAAATGCAGAAAAGATTGAAGTTGTCAAAAATTTCATATTACTTGGTTCCATAATCAACACCAATGGAAGCAGCAGTCAGGAAATCAGATGACGTATTGCATTGAGCAAATCTGCTGCAAAAGACTTCTTTCAAATGCTGAAGAGCAAAGATGTCTCTTTGAAGATTAAGGTGTGCTTAACCCAAGTCATGGTATTTCAATCGCCTCATATGCATGTAAGAGTTGGACAATGAATAAGGAAGACTGAAGAAGAGTTGATGCTTTTGAGTTGTGGTGTTGGCAAAGAGTACTGAGAGTACCATGGACTGCTAAAAGAACTAACAGATCTGTCCTGGAAGAAGTGGAGCCAGAATGTTCCTTGGAAGCAAGAATGGCCAGCCTTCATCTCACCTACTTTGGTCATTTTGTCAGAAGGGACCGTTTCCTGGAAAAGGATGTCATGCTTGGTAAAGTGGAGAGTCAACGAAAGATGGGAAGGCCCTCACTGAGATGGACCGACACAGTGGCTGCAACGATGGGCTCAGGTATAGCAGGGATTGTGAGGTTGGCACAGGACTGGGCACTGTTTCGTTCTGTTGTACATAGGGTCAGTATGAGTCAGAGCCAACTCGACACCACATAACAACAACTACAATCTATGAACATGGAACGTCTTTCCATTTGTTTAAGTCTTCTTTAATCTGTTTCAGCAGTGTTTTGTAGTTCTCATTTTTAAGTCTTTCATGTCTCTGGCTAGATTTTGTTCTGAGTATTTTAATTCTCTTAGATGCTATTGTAAATGGGATTGTTTCCCTAATTTCCCTTTTATATTTCTTACTGCTGGGATATAAAAAACCAACTGATTTTGGTTGTTGACCTTGTAACCTGCACTTTTGCTAAATTCCTCTATATTAGTTCTAGAAGTTTTTTAGTGCCTACACTTAAATTGTAAAATAGAAACAATCATAGCATCTTTCTGTAGGGCTGCTTTTGAGCATTGAATGAATTCATCCGTTAGAAGTCTTCATGACATACCTGACTCTTAGTGCGCTCTCAGTACACATTAGCTACCCAAGGAATGAATGCCTCCTGATTCCTTAAGGGTGAGTGGAGGGTCTTGCAAGCCATTTCCTGTTTTCCAAGGCAATTTGGCAGATAAGATATGCAGATACTCACAAGGCCTTTTAATTTGGACACACACACACACTTTCACATATAAAATACCCATGCTTGTATTCTGTGGGGAGCTGGGGGAGGGAAGGGAGGCCTGAGTTGGAGGGTGGAGCTTGTGTGATGGATAGAGAGGTAGACCAAAGTACATTTCAGTCTGGTAAGTATGTTGTCACATGAACCACTGATTAGATTACGGAAGTGTGGCATTTACTTATCTTTACTATTTTAAATGGGGAAAAAAAAAATTAATATTATTCAATTATCTCCAATGGAGCATTAAACTTACTTTGTCATATTTCGTTTCATATCCCAGAAGTGGGAGCTCTGGTAGCGTAGTGCCTAAAGCACTTACTGCTAACCAGAAGGTTGGTGATTCAAATCCACCAGCCACTCCTCGGAAGGAAGATGGGGCAATCTACTCCGTAGTGATACTGCCTCAGAAACCCTAGGAGGGGTCGCTATGAGTCGGGTCTGACTCGACAGCACATAACAACAACAACAACATCCCAGAAGTAATGGGAGAAAGGGTCAGCAAAGCACGTTGCCAGAGAAGACGAAGTCTTTGTGGCAGTTCATAATTATGCCTCCTGTCCCTTGCTTCTTTCATTCATCAATTCCAGAAATGTCTACTAGTACCTATCTATTCCAGGCAGTGTTCCAGGTGTGGGGGGGATTCAATGGTGAAAAAGCCAGAGGGAGCCTCTGATTTCACAGAGCTGATAATTAGTGGGGGAAAAACCCAACCCAACCCACTGTTGTGGAGTCAATTCTGATCCATAGAAACCCTACAGAACAGAGGAGAAATGCCCCATAGGATTTCCAAGACTATAAATCTTTTACAGAAGCAAATTGCAACATCTTTCTCCCACTGAGTGGCTAGTGGGTTTGAACAGCCAACCTTTTGGTTAGTAGCCAAGCGCTTTACCACTGTGCCACCAGGGCTGCTTTTAGTAGGGAGGACAGACCACAGACACACACATTAATAAGAAAAATCTCAGATAAGTGCTGTGCAGAAGATCCAAATAGGGACTACTGGGGACTAGTTGTTTTTGAGGAGATAAATCCCTTTAAGTTAAGATCTGGATGATAAAAAGGAGGTAGCCTTCAGACCGATGGGAAGAGTACTCCAGAAAAAGGGAACAGAGAGTGTAAGGGCCCTGAGGCAGGAAGGAACTGTGTATCCTAGGAGCCGAAGAAAGGCCAGTGGGACTGCAGAGGCCTGAGCCTGAGCTCAAGGGGACAAGGGGAGGTCTAGGAAGTCACAGGTGCCTGGCCACAGACACCTGGTCAGCCTGGGCCAGGAGTTTGGATTCTCTTCTCAGCAGAGGGAAACAACGGTAGGTCAAGCAGGCAAATGATAAAGTTTTATTTACATATGACTACTGAGGGACATAGTGGCTAAGGCACTTGACTGCTAACCAGAAGGCTGGCGGTTCAAACCCACCAGCCACTCCTCGGAAGGAAGGTTGGGCAATCCTACTTCCGTAGTGATACTGCCTCGGAAACCCAAGGAGGGGTCGCTATGAGTCAGGGCTGACTCGACGGCACATAACAACAACAACAACAACAACTGAGGGACATAAGCTGGATTATATGAAGAAGAACATGGCATCAGGATTGAAGGAAGACTCATTAACAACCTGTGATATGCTGATGACACAACTTTGCTTGCTGAAAGTGAGGATGACCTGAAGCACTTACTGATGAAGATTGAAAACTATAGTCTGCAGTATGGATCACACCTCAATATTGTTGTTGTTGTTGTTATGTGCCGTTGAGTCAGCCTTGACTCATAGCGACCCCTCCTTGGGTTTCCGAGGCAGTATCACTACAGAAGTAGGATTGCTCAACCTTACTTCCGAGGAGTGGCTGGTGGGTTTGAACCGCCAGCCTTCTGGTTAGCAGTCAGGTGCCTTAGGCACTATGCTACCAGAGCTCCTATACCTTAATATAGAGGAAACAAAAATCCTCACAGTTGGTTCAATAAACAGCTTCATGGTGGATGGAGAAAAGATTGAAGTTGTCGAGGATTTCATATTACTTGGTTCTACAATCAACACCAGTGGAAGCAGCAGTCAAGACATCAGATGACATATTGCATCGGGCAGATCTGCTGCAAAAGACCTCTTTCAAGTGATGAAGAGAAGATGTCTCCTTGAAGACTAAGGTGCACCTAACCCAAGCAGTGGTATTTTCAATTGCCTCTTATGCATATGAGAGCTGGACAATGAATAAGGATGACCGAAGAAGAGTTGATGCTTTTGAGTTGTGGTGTTGGCGAAGAATGCTAAGAGTACCATGTTCTGCTAAAGGACTAACAAATCTGTCCTGGAAGAAGTACAGCTGGAATGCCCCTTAGAAGTGAGAATGGCTAGACTTCGTCTCACCTACTTTGGTCATGTTGTCAGAAGGAACCATTCCTTGGAGAAGGATATCATGCTTGGTAAAGTGGAGGATCAATGAAGAAGAGGAAAGCCCTCAACGATATGGATAGACACAGTGGCTGCAGTGACGGGCTCAGGTATAGCGAAGATTGTGAGGCTGCCACAGGTCTGGGCAGTGTTTCGTTGTGCTGTGCGTAGTGTCACTATGAGTCAGAGACTACTCAACGGCACCTAACAACAACAACAACACTGAGGGACATAAGGAGTTCTAGTGACACTGTGCCTAAGGCATTTGATTGCTAACCAGAAGGTTGGTGATTCAAACCCCCAGCTGCTCTGCAGAAGGAAGATGGGACAATCTACTTCCATAAAGTTTTACCTCCTCGGAAACCCAATGGGAGTCACTATGAGTTGGAATCGACTTGACAGCATTGAGTTTGGTAGTGGGTCAAGGCAGGCCAGAATGGAATCAGAGAGACCCACTAGATGGTTATTGAGGAAGTCCAGCAAGAGATGATGGGGCTAGCAGAGGGATGCTGTGGGGAGTGGACAGATTCAGGATGTATTGGGGAGACAGAATGCAACATAACTCCACAGGATGCAGGAACAGTTCATGGGAGAGGGAACTAATAACCACCAAGTACCTCCTATGTGTTGAGCACAACCCTAGCCTTGGTGGCAAGGTGGTTAAAGCACTCAGCTCCTAACCGTAAGGTTGCTGCTTCAAACCCACAAGCAGCTCTGCAGGAGAGAAACATGGCAGCCTGCTCCCGTAAAGATTTATATATAGCCTTGGAAACCATATGGGGCAGTTTTACTCTAGCCTACAAGGTCACTATGAGTTGGAATCGACTAAAGGGCATTGGGTTTGGGTTTTTTTTGTTTGTTTGGATCTTAACCCTGATACTGAACTTAAAGGGAATTGGGACTCTCAGGATTCCCAAGCAGGTGATGAGTAGCTGAGTCAAACAGGATGACCCAGAGCCTACCCTCTCTGCCCCTGCACAGCGTGGTCCTCGGGCTCTCCTGTAATTGTGAAGTCAACCAGAGAGTGCATAGCTAAGCATTTCTACCCCAGGCAAATGCACGAAAATGGTGTGCCGGTTATAAATAACCATTTCTAGCTGCCAGCTGCTGTTTGGGTTCGGAAAGGAAAAGAGGATCTTAGCATGACTTGTTTATCTCAGGTAATTTGGCAGTAAACTGGGCCCCGGGAATTTGATTTACACAGAAAATGCAAAGAAAGAGTGACAAGGATATTGTTTCAGGCTTTCAGAAGGCAGAATGTAACTTAAAGGCCTAGAGCCAACCTGGAGGCCCACATGGGGACTGGTATTTAACAGGCATGCTCTTTGTCTAATAGATTTCTGTTCTTTTGATGGAATTTCCTTAGAGAGGCCCACCAAAAGGGGTCCATGGCATCGAGATAAAGAAACAATGAGAGAAGCAGGAGATTTTTGGGGTTGGAAAACTAGAGATCTGCTTTATTGGGCCTGCACGGAGCTCTAAATTTTTTTAAAATTACTTGCCAACATGGAAAAATTAGAAACTTTCTTATAAAATAAGGAGCTCTGGTTGCATAGTGGGTAAGGCATTTGGTGGCTAACAGAAAGTCAGTGCTTCAAACCCACCGGCTGCTCCACAGGAAGAAGATGACGGAATCTACTTCTGTAAAGATTTACAGCCTTGGAAACCCAATGGGCGTTGCTGTGGGTCGGAATCAACTTGGTGGCAGTGAGGTGGGTTCTCATTAAACTGGACTTGCAGCTTTTCTGGAAAAATCTCATCCAGCAAAACAGAGGCGCACATTCCTGCATGGAAACCAGTTGGAGCTGAGCAGTGACTCCCCCCTTTACAGTAAGCAGGTGCTCTCTGGGCTGCACTGGCCTCCACCAACCGCCTGACTTTGCCACATTATCCGTCATCCGACATGTGTCTTTGCAACCCCTGCAGGTGGAACCAGACTCAAGGCTCCAGAAGCACTCAGGACCTTGGAATGAGGCTGAGGGTGTATGGGGAGGAGGTGGGTAATGAAAATGGAGCTGGGTGGAGCGGGGGGCTCTCCATTCCTGAGCTTGAAGAAGAGCAGGCAGGCAGGCAGGCAATCAAAGGTAGTGAGGAGTCTGAGCGCTGGGTGTGCAGTCACACCGACGGCTTCTAAGCCAAGTTCTTCCTCTTCCTGCTCTGTGACCCTGGGCAAATCACTTTACTTCTCTGAGCCACTTTGCAGCATAAGCTATGAGATTCTGAGAGGTATTGTGCACGGAAAGGCCTGGTGATGGTAGGTGCTCAGGAAGCACTAGTGGAATCCAAGCCCAAGTCAAACCACAATTTCCAGACAACCCTGCTGGGCAGGCCCCAATGTTAATTTCTGATCCTTTTTCTGTTCTCATCTTGTGTAGCCGTTTCATAAAAACTTTGCCCTCCAATAAATGAGCAGGTCACCAGTAGCCTGTTGACTTAGCTAAGAAACATACCAGCCGTTGGTTCAATTTCCTGAAACCGTCTTTTGTCATCACTTCATTTTTATCTCACACACATTACAGATTGATCTCTTAAGAGAAGGCAGTTTGTCCTCCAAAAATACTGTGTTCTTTTTCCATCAAGCTTTGAGATCCTGAGGTTCCTGGAGCCTACTCCATCTCCCTCTGACAGACTGTCCCCTCTTGGGCCTCAGATGGGAGGCATTTCTCATTATAGTATAAACCAAACCAAACTCGCTGCCGTCAAGTCGATTGTGACTCATAGCGACCCCTCCTTGGGTTTCCGAGGCTGTATCTCTACGGGAGTAGATTGCCCAATCTTCCTTCTGAGAAGTGGCTGGTGCATTTGAACCTCCAGCCTTCTGATTAGCAGTCAAATGCCTTAGGCACTACGCCACCAGAGCTCCTTTTCAAAAAGAGAAACAACATAAAAGAGCTATACAGGTAACAAGTCTTTTCCATACTTGTACTGTTTCGCCTGTTCTTTATTACAAATGGAACCAATATGAGTATATGTTCTTGTTTTCCTTGTTTCTTAGGGAAAAGGTTATACACTAAAGACATTTTCCATGCTTTAATTTTTCCATTTAATATCTGGCCATCTTACAAGGATGTGTCAGGAGCTTGCTCATCCTTTTCCCCAGCTTAATAGTATCCCGTTCCATTGTGTGGATTCCTCATATTTATTTAGCCAGTTCCCTACTACTGGGCTTATGGGTTATTTCTCAAAAACCAAAAACCAAATTCACTGCCCTCAGGTTGATTCTGAGTCACAGCGACCCCCATTGAGTTTCCAAGGCTGTCAGTCTTTATGGAAGCAGACTGCCTCATTTTTCTTTTGCAGAGTGGCTGGTGGGTTTAAGCCACTGACCTTTTGCTTGGTAGCCAAATGCCTTAAGCACTACACCACCAGAGATCCTTGTGGGTTATTTCTAGTATTTTTAACTGATAGTTGTGATACTTTTATATTGTTCCATGCCTTGTGCGTATGTTCGTTTCCTGATTGTGGAGGTGTTGAGTTCGTCGTAAATGATAGTGCTAGCTCTAGGGGAAGACTTTTGAGCCTGTTGCCAAAATACCCTGCAAAGGAGCTGCACCGTTTTGCGCTGTTCCCAGCTGGGCTTAAGTGCCTGTTTCCCAGGTCTTGCCAGCAGTGTATTGTCGAACCTCTGGATTTTTGCCAAACTTCCAGGTGAGAGAAAGTGGTATCTCAGGAGGATGTTTAACATTTAAATTAAAGCACATAGATACATATAAAACAAGAGGAGTACGAGCCCTCACAGTTGGACAATAGAAGAAATAAGATGAGTCTCATCTCAGTAACCAAGTGGAAGAACCATCACCCCTGAGAAGAAGCAAGTTCATTATTCAAAACTGCTTTGTGATGGGCCAGTGCTGGCGTGGACTCTTTTGCCTGCAGGATTATCACAGAGTCACCTTTACTCTCCAAAGCTCAACTTTCCTGCCAAGGTTGAACATTTCATCCGCATGGATGGGAGCGAGTGTCTGAAGCACAGCCTGCCTGTCTGCATTTGGCGCTTTATTCCCGTCGCCATATTCCAGATCTTCTCATTAAGCCACCTGTCTAGGTGGGCACTCCATCTTCTTTGACCATTGGGGAATCATTTTCTTCTAATACCCTTATTAACTGCTCTTAAATTGAAGTGCATTAGAAAGAACTGGATCGCAGAAACCCAAAACCAAACACACTACTGTCGAGTCGGATCCGACTCATAGCGACCTCTCCTTGGGTTTCCGAGGCAGTATCACTACAGGAGTAGATATTCCAACCTTCCTTCTGAGGAGTGGCTGGTGAGTTTGAACCACCAGCCTTCTGGTTAGCAGTCAAGTGCCTTAGGCACTATGCTACCAGAGCTCCTTGATCACAGAAAACACTCCTTAAATCAAACTCTCCAGCACATCCTGGCATCCTTCCACTGGCCTTTAATCACCTGATGGGGAGTGTGGTGGTTCTGATCATAAGATGGTGGGATTCAAATTGAGGCTTCTCCACTCACTAGGAGTGTTATGTTGGGCAGGTTTCCTGACTTCTTTGGGTCTCATTACCCTCATCTGATAAGTGGAATGGTAATAGTACCTATTTCATGGGGTATCTGTGAGTGGTAATTAGGTTGATGCATGTAAAGCATTTAGCCCTAAGCCTGATGCCTGGCCCAGAGTAAGCCCTACCAGAGGTGAGCTTGCGTGGTGATGATCATGATGGTGGTGACAGTGATGATGACGGTAACGATTATGGTGATGACGGCGAGATGATGATGATGCTTACGATGGTGATGATAATCATGAGAGTGAGATTACATTTTTGTGACCTTGAAAAAGCAGCCTAATCCCTTTTGGCCTCAGTTTGCTTGTTTCTCATTTCTTCATCCATTTGTCCCAATGGGAACAATAATATCCACATAAAGCAGGAGTTAGCAAATGATAGCCCATGGTCTGGCCCACTGCCTGCTTTTGTAAATAAAATTTTATTGAAACTCAGCCACCCATTTGTTTATATATCGTCTATGGCTGCTTTATATATCGTCTATGGCTGCTTTTGGGAGCTCTGGTAGCATAGTGGCTAAGACACTTGCCTGCTAACCAGACGGCTGGCGGTTCAAACCCACCAGCCACTCCTCGGAAGGAAGGTTGGGCAATCCTACTTCCGTAGTGATACTGCCTCGGAAACCCAAGGAGGGGTCGCTATGAGTCAGGGCTGACTTGACGGCACATAACAACAACAACAACAACATGGCTTCTTTTGTGCTTCAAGGGCGGAGTTGAAAAGTCGCCTTACAAACCATACAACCTTGCAAAGTAAGAAATACTTACTCTCTGGCCCTTACAGAACGAGGTTGCCAACACCTGATCAGAAGGATTGGTTGTGAAGATGCAGTTGATGCCTGTGTACAAAACTTGGCGCATAGTAGGTGCCCAGCACAAGGGAGCTGCCTTTGTCATCCAAGCATCTCACTTTCATGAGCTCAGTGCTTGGTTTTGCCTCCACCCTCACCACTTCCTCCCCAGCCCAAAGGGAAAGGTTGTTGTTGTGTTGTTGTTATGTGCTGTCGAGTTGGACGCAACTCATAGAGACCCCTCCTTGGGTTTCTGAGACAGTATCACTACGGAAGTAGGTTGTCCAACTTTCCTTCCGGGGAGTGGCTGGTGGGTTTGAACCGCTAGCCTTCTGGTTAGCAGTCAAGTCCCTCAGGCACTGGGCTACCAGAGCTCCTAAGGGGAAAGGTGTTGTTGTTGTCGTTGTTATGTGCCGTCGAGTCGGCCCCGACTCATAGCGACCCCTCCTTGGGTTTCCGAGGCAGTATCACTACGGAAGTAGGATTGCCCAACCTTCCTTCCGAGGAGTGACTGGTGGGTTTGAACCGCCAGCCTTCTGGTTAGTAGTCAAGTGCTTTAGCCACTGTGCTACCAGAGCTCCTCAAAGGTAGAGGAAGTAATTACAATATGACTTGCTTAATTAGAAATACCATGAAATTATATTTATATAAGCATTCTTTATCATATAATACACACCAAATATTATACATGCATATTAGTCTATGGCATTGGATATAAACCTGTACTTTACAGATGGCTTAAGGCTCCTTTTCAAGGGTCATTTTGACTCTGATTTCCTTTTGCCCGATGACTTCAGAAACTAACGTTCAAGGAGGATGTGCCCCTCCTCCAAATGGCAGCAATGAATATTATTAGCCACATCTACAGCAAAGTACAACTGAAGTGTCAGAATCTTCCAACCACTGGAAATGGAGCCTGAGAGCAGATAAAACCTCTCAGAGCTCGTGAGTGGGAGAATAGCATTATATTTACAAAAATTCAATGCCTTCACTTCTTTGTTTTCTTTTCCCCAGACATCTGTTCTATAAAGTGGGGTCCACATGTATCATTTATGTTTGGCCTTGTGTATTGCTTTGTAGCTGAAGCAGGCAGGTCACCTTGCAAAATGCAGAGGAACACACCCTTAATTTTGCAAGCAGCATATATTGATACTAATGTCACCTCTCTCCCAATGGGAATAATAATATAACCTGGAGCCTCTCTCCCTGAATTGTTGTGAGAAGAAAATGAGGTATAGGTGGGAAGACACTCAGAGAAGCTAAGTGCAGTAGGCAGACGGGGTGTGATATGGTTAAGGCCCCTCCATCCTCCGTGAAAAGGAGCTGTCTCTGCATCAAGTCACCCGAGGAGAAAGAGGCTCAGCGTTGTGAGGACCTGGGCCAACCAGTCTTCTAGGGTGTTTCCATAACAAATGCACATAATTACAACGAATTATCTTTGTTGGAAAATAAGCAAATTATTTTCCAATTTAATGAATAAAGAAGCTTCTAATTTATTCTACTAGAGAGATTTACTTTCAAATTTCAGTAGTTAAGCTCTGTGTTCTTTCTATTAATATTTTGTTTTTATGATGCACTTTAATTTTTTTTTTTTTTTTTTTTTTACTGCTCTTTTTTTGTTATAATTTAAATTTTGGAGCTGAAAGCAGACCTAGAGGAGATTCAGCCCAACTGAAAAATTTTTAGTAAGGAGCAAAGGACACTGTGGCCCAGCGGGCCCTGTGAATCCTGTGGCTGCAGGTCCATAGCTGTCCACCAGGACCAGGGGCCTGAAAGTGTGTCTGGCCAGCAAAGCAAGGGCCTCAGCCAGATTGAGGGCTCTGCCATGTTCACCCTGCATTGGCTGTGCTTCCTCGTGCTCCCTGCTTTTGCTCTGGGCCCTGCTTCACCCTGCTGGCACCTTATTTGCCTTAGCACTGCTTCAGCTGCCAAAATACGTTAGCAGCCTTGGTCCCTAACCTGCTTTGTCCATTCACAGCTCAAGGCCTGGCTTCCAGCTTTGGCTCCAGGTTACTCAGCCCAACTACCTAGTATACCATCCTCTCTGGTCTGCCTTGGCACCCACGTGGAATCCCTCAGACTGACAGCCAGGGTAGGGGTGAGATTTCTACCTATCCCACCCTAACTACTGCTCCAGAGAGTCAGAGTCAGGCAATCATGAAAAAATCAGCCCAACAACTTGGATATCCTGATGTCTAAATACTGGGCTCTTTTTCATCCCTAAATCCTAGGTTCTTTTTCTTTGTCATAAGGGTTTAAAAAAAAATAAGAAAACACACACATAATAACTGGTTATAAGGGGGTTTCTGTCAAGCACAAAGGCAGGCGTGCAATCGATTTCAGATGAGTTCCTTCTTGCTTGGCACCCGGCCTTCTTTGTGAGTCTGTACCCAAGGCAGGTGGCTCGCCACCGTGGTGCACAGAATCAGAGCTCACACACAGAGGACGCCCTGCTCTGCCCCTCCCCCCTCTGTCTCAACACCAATTCCCAATTCCTGGGTCTGAGGTTCTGATTGGGGCCATCTCTAGTGTGGCACAGCAGAAAAATGAAAACCAAACTCATAGCGACCCCCACTGAGTTTGCAAGGCTGTAAATCTTTACGAAAGTTGTTGCATGCTGTCCAGTTGGCCCTGACTCATAGCAACCCCTCCTTGGGTTTCCGAGGCAGTATCACTAGGGAAGTAGATTGCCCAACCTTCCTTCCAAGAAGTGGCTGGTGGGTTTGAACCTCCAGCCTTCTGGTTAGCAGTCAAGTGCCTTAGACATTACATTACCAGAGCTCCCCTTTATGGAAGTAAATTGCCTCGTCTTCCTCCCACAGAGCGGCTGGTGGGTTTAACTGCCTACCTTCTGGTTAGCAGCCAAATACCTCACCAACTACCATCAGAGCTCCCTGGTGTGGCACACAGAGGGCTGGAATGTTAGCAGTCATGGCTGCCAGGGACCCCCCTCTGTGGGCAGGGAGGAGAGGAAGAAAAAGAAGAAGGAAACTAGGGTGTCATCAAGAGCTAGACAGACAACCCAGAAGACATCTCCCACCCCACTCCAGGTTTTCCTACCCATTTTCCATTTTTAAATCCTTTTCTGTATTGTCCCCAAAGTGTGGATGTTGTCAAGTGTCCAACCTTGGGTATTTGCTGTTCCTTACATTCTCATTTTCTTAGAAAGAGCATCTTCCTTTGACTTGAATTTATCACCAGCTGTGACCTTCCCCCTGAACCCCATCCACTGGAAATGACCACGTCCAAAGGCAGACCGTCCATCCTTCTTCAGAGACTCAAGTCCCCATCCCTTCACTCCACCAAGGTGTCACTCAGCCCTTTCACTCCTGCCGCCTGGGTATTCTTGATTAATGGGGCTTGCGCTGGTGGCGTTCTCACAAATAGCCACCTGAGAGCAATGATGGGAAACGGGGAAGAGCCACTGACCACAGGCAGTGACTCCCAGTTTACATTTTAGAGCCACGGTAACACATTCATTTTCCATCAGGGAATCTTTTTATAGTGGACACTCCCATAAAAGTTGTGAAAACTGCATTTGGAACAGCGTATTTAAACATTATGATGTCGATCTATTGAATTTATACGTACTTTCAAATGTGAGCGTTATAGTTTTCTGAGAAAAGCAACGGTTGTCTCTGAAATTGCCCATTATGTGAAATGTGGGTGATTACCACTAATTCACATCTGCACCGTCACCTCTGTGGGGAGTTTGAGTGTTTGGCACAGCACATTGGTATGCACTCATCAGAAGTTATGTGTATGCACACAGTGGAAGGCATTTTATATAATTCCAAACAATTTAATAAAAATGTAATTTGACGGGAAAACTACAGTCTGCCGGCCCTTCCAGAGTACAGATGATGTTGTAGATTAAAGGGCTCAAATCCTGTTCATTATCGTCAAAGAACGTGAGTGTGTAAATTGCCATTTCCTTGCCGTTGGCCTATTTCAAAAGTGTGCCATTTTCCCATTATAATAGGCTGCGTTTTCTTAAAACCATTTGATTATGATTGGTCCTGTCTATTCAGTTTGCAAATAAAAAGCTTTTGCAATGATAAACTAGCTATTTGGAAACAGCCTTCATCTCTGGTTCTACTTTTGAATCACTACAGGTCAGGCTCTGCGGAAGGCTGAGAGAAGCCGATCTTGTTCCCGGGAGAAAAAGGAGGTAAGCATGTCCCTGCTGAGGGCTGGTGGGGAACAGTTCTCTTAGAGAGGACCTGAGTGAACTGGCTGGTGACGAAGTATTCCTGGATATCTTCCTCATTTCTCTCTGAGTCCCAACCCGAGGGACCAAATGGTAGTTGGCAACTGGTGTTATCAACACGGTGTCACTTGTTAGTGACACTTGTTAGTGATCCTACTGAATGTGTCTATCAGTTATGGCTATATAACAAATCATCTCTGGTAGCATAGTGCCTAAGGCACTTGACTGCTAACCAGAAGGCTGGCGGTTCAAACCTACCAGCCACTCCTCGGAAGGAAGGTTGGGCAATCTACTTCCATAGTGATACTGCCTCGGAAACCCAAGAGGGGTCGCTATGAGTTGGGTCCGACTTGACGGCACATAACAACAACAACAACAAATCATCCCACATTTTTGTAGCTGAGAATAAGAACCATGGGTTTAGTTCACAATTGTATGGGTCACCAGTTTGGGCTGGCTTTACCTGGGCAGTTTTGCTGATTTGGGCTGGGCTCTGCTGATCTGGGCAGGGGCTCACTCATGCACCTGGGGTCAAGTGCTGCATGGCCGGGGTCTGGCTGAGTTGATGGTGCTTCCATTCTCTTCCACATGTTCTCTTCCTCCAACAAGCTGGCCAGGCTTGTTCATGTGGTGGCTCAGGGTTGCAACAGTACAAGATGCAGGCCTTCTAGAGACCTAGGCTCAGAGCTGGCACAGTGTCACTTCTGCCACTTTCTTCTTGTCAAAACAAGTCACGAGGTGAGCCCAGATTCGAGGGGTGAAGTAGGCTTCACCCATTGATGGGAAGAGCTGGGAAATAATTGTTCAGCTGCCCTGTGTTGGCCTCACTCTCAGCCAGGCTCTGCCCTCATCCTATCACAGTGGCTGCCACCATGTCCTCGCTCATATTCTTTCACTTCAGCAGCCCCCACAGAAGAGGGCTTCTCTTTTCTAGTGGTTCCAGTAAATGTCCAGAGGCTGATTCTCACAGGACTTACTAGACTCACGTGCCATTCCCCAAACCGATCATTGGAGATGGGGGAGGGGGGTGGTAGGGAGTTGTATTGATCTGCCACCCCTGGGGTGAGGGCTGGCGTGCTGGAGCAACTCCACCTGAACCACGTGACTGAGCCCAGCGGGCCAGGTAAACCTGACAAAGGGCGGATGGATAAAGGGTGAGGACCTTTGACCTCTGAATGCAACCCTGGCTTCCTTCCAGGAGAGACAGGCTTGAAGAGCTAGGTTGGGGTTGGACTGCAGAGGATCTGTGTGCTTTGCTATGACTTTCATCCTGCCTTCTGGTGTCTCCTCAGCTGCAGCCGGAACAGCCAGTGTGGATTTTCTCTTCATTTAATCAGCCTACCTGGGGTGGAGCTCTGGTGGTATTCAGTGGTTAACCAAAAGGTTGGTGGTTCGAACCCACCAGCCACTCTGGGAGAAAGATGAGACAGTCTGCTTTATAGCCTTGGAGATCTATGGCACAGTTCTGTCCTGTCTTACAGGGTTGGGTCACTCTGAGTTGGGATCAACTCAATGGCAGTGGGTTTTCTGATTTACCTGGGATGAGGACGGGATAGTAACTTAGGAACTTTGATGCTACCAAAAAGATCTAAATGGCAGCCCAGGTGGATAATCTAGAGATGAACAGGGGTTAGATTTCCCATTCCCTTCTGTTAAGGACATTTTTCTGGTGGTAGGAATAGGTATGCTTGTCTTCCTGCGAAGTCTATCCAGAGACCTGGAGGTGCAGGAGCTGGAACAGTAGTGAGCACAGGCCTGAAGGCTTCTGGTTCCCTTCCGTTTAGTGACCTTGGATGAAGTCCAGCTCCCAGGCTGGGAATGAATTGTTTACACCTAACCAGGCCTTTGACCTCACTTTGAAGACGAAGGGCGCCTGACCCAAACATGATTTTCAATACCCTCATATACATGTGAAACTTGGACAATGAATAAGGGAGAATGCGCAAGAATTGATGCATTTGAATAGTGGTGTTGGCGAAGAATATCACATGTGCCGTGGGCTGCCAGAAAAACGAACAAGTCTGTCTCAGAGGAAGTGCAGCCTGAATGTGCCCCAGAAGCAAGGATGGCAGACTTCACGCCTCATACTTTGGTCATGTAATCAGGAGGGACCAGTCCCTGAGAGGGACATCATGTTTGGTAGAGCAGAGGGTCAGTGAAAAGAGAAGACCCTCAATGAGACGGAGTGACACAGTGCCTGCAGCAGCGGGCTCGGGCACAGCAACGATTGTGAGGATGGTGCAGGGCCAGGCAGCGCTTCATCTGCCGTCCACGGGGTCAGTCTGCGTCGAAACCAACTTGACGGCACCTAACGACAACAGGCCTCTGACCACAGAAGAGCAGCATCCCATTTCCCACAATAAGAAATTAGCTGGGAACCGAGGGAGCAGGGTGGCGGGTAACTCACTGAGATGTTCTTTCCCTCTCCTTGGCAACAGGACTCCCCCCTAATTGCCGCTTTCTCAGTACTCCCATCTTGCCAGTCGCCAAGAGCATTTCAGATTGCTCCTCTTCTGAAAAGTGCTTGAAGTGAGAGAAAATGGAGAGTGAGGTGGTGCATCACAATATCCAGGTTGAACCCTGAGAGATATATTAAGATAGTTTCAGGCCCTCTGAAAAATAGAGTATTCACTCTTTTAACAGGCCTTTCGTCTGGTTAAAAAAAAAACAAAAACAAGTTACTAGAAGTCTCATCTGCTATACCGTAACCTGCCTTTCCCCCTCTCTGCCTCCCTCCCCTTCTCCCCATGAAGCCTGGACTTCCTGGCACTTGGTGTCTGACACGGGATGCCGGGTATAGATGATGCCATATCACCATGAAAGGTGAGGGAAAGACAGGCCATCACTTTCCCCTTGCTGCTTAGAATAAGCAGACACGGACGTGAGGTTTCCACCCTGGGCCCGAGTGAGCTGTTCTTTGTGACCACAGCCGAGGTCCACGGAGCATGCAAGTCTGCACACAGTCAGCCCAAAGACGTGTTTTCCTGGTCCATCCCTATTACAGTTTCCAAAAATCAGTTGTCCACATTTTAAAACTGGGAGATTTCACATAAAAATGTAGATTCTTGGCATCTTTGGGAAACTGGAGAATGACAGCACTCAATCCTTATTTCTGTAAGGCAGCAGCGGCAGCAATGGGGGTTGTTGAGTATGGCTACCCTGCACCCACCCCCGGTTCTTTCGGTTGCCATCCTCCCCACACACACCCCTGCTCAACAGCTAATAGGTACATGGCAGCCATGCTGTGCCAGGCCCTGTGCTAAGTGCTCTGTGTCAGTGGTTCACACAGTCTGCTCTGCAGTAGAACCATCTGGGAGCTTCTAAATATGCTGATGTCCAGGCCGCTTTCCACCCCAGTTAATCAGAATCAACAGGGGTAGCCCAGGTTTGGAGTGTTTCAGTCGCTCCAGGTGGCTCCAGTGTTCATTCAGCTACAGATGAGAACCAGTGTTTCATGGGTAATAACTCCTTTGCCTTCACAAATCACCCACGGCGTAGGATATGACAGTTATCATAGTTCCTACCTCGTGGGTGAAGAAACTGAAACACAGAGAAGGCAAGTGACCTGCTCAAGGTCACACAGCTAAAAGGCAGCAGAGCCAGGCTTCAGGGGCTTCACACTGAATACCCTTAACCAAGATGCTTTGCTGTACACTGTCAGGACCTATCTGGCCCCGAGGGCGAGTCAGTTCTCAATCCACAAATCAAAGGAAAACATGATAGTCGGAAGACACCTACATAAAGCCCCAGACGTCTCTGCGGGAGACAGAGGAGACTTTTGGAAGAGATCCATCTTGAACTAAGATTTGGGTATGGTTCCAGTCCTTTCTGAGACATGTATTTTCAATGGCTGGCTTAAAATCAGTGGATACTTTTCAGTTCGGCTGGTTAAAAATATTCTCAGCCTCGTCTCTAACCAGTATTCACGGTTCCTGCCTGTGGAGATTATCTAGTGTTTATGACCCTTGGTCATGAATTATTAATGCTCTTGAAATTGTGGTCATTGTAGTTTACTCAGAAATCATTAGGAAGTGAATTTATCACACAGAGTTAGAAGGGAAAAAAAGAAAGGACACCATGCAGGAGAAAAAATATTTGATCATCTTTGAGCCTCACCTCCAAGCATCCTCTGCTGGTGTCCATGGCACTGTGAGGTCTTGGGCATGGCTTCGTGCTCATGTCCTCTTACAGCACAGAGCCCAAGAGGCGTGTAGGCCCTATGTGCAGGCTCACCCACAAGGAGGCAGTCTGCAGTGATAGCTACAGTCTGGGTTCTGGGATCAGGCAGCTCAGCCTCCAAGCCCAACCCTGTGACCTTGGACAAGTCCCTTGGACCCTCTTGGCTCCTGTTTGGTAATTTTGGACAGCTAGGGGGAAAAAAAAATATATATATATATATATAT
>NW_006921853.1:1550067-1588143 GCF_000298275.1 Orycteropus afer afer
GTGATACTGCCTCGGAAACCCAAGGAGGGGTCACTATGAGTCGGGGCCGACTCGACGGCACATAACAAATATATATGTATATGTATATATATGTATATGTATATATATATATACATTGAAGGTAGCAGTGTATTAACGTGCCTAGCATCTGCCCAAATCACAGTAAGCCTTCCATAACCACTCACTGTTACAGTATCTGTTAATCATTCTTTAGAGTGGCGAGCCTTCCACAAACAGAGATGATCACACCCTCCCACAGGCAGGAGGCAGCCAGGAGCCTGCCGGTGCCTGTTGCACTTCTTACTGAAGGTGTCTCCCTTGCTCCAGCTAGACTTGAGGCTGATTCCAGCTTTCTGGCTTCCTCACTGTGTGTCCCCAGCAAGTGGACCCCAGGCAGACTAACTCCAGGGCCCCCACTCCTAACCACCCTGAGCCTCCAGTGATAATGGACTGCCTTCTTTTGCAGCTGATCGGAGATTTCTGGAAAATGCTTTTGACAGCACACTCATCTGCTAAGCTCACTTGGTAAAAGTGACAAATGTTAGGTGACAAAAGTCATTTAACTCAACCACCTAGAAAATGTTAAGCCTGCTCTGTGCATGCACACACATGCAGGCATGCACACGCTCACACACACACGTGTGCACACTCACACACATACTTCCTGATGTTCAACAGGGCCTTTTGGTGCAAGGACCAAAGTTTCTACTCCCTTTAGCTTTCCCAAGCAAAGGAGGAGTCAGAGACCTCAAAGGAACACTATAAAGGAGGGAGTCCAGGATCTAGGCTCCCTCCAGGGACTGCATCATCTGGACAACCCCTTTGTTACTTCATGGTGCCACCACAAACTTGCCTCTGCCTCCCTCTGGCTCTCTGTACCTCTGGTTGTCTTGATTCTCCTCTCTGTCAGTGGCTTCTTCTCTAGAACCCCAGTTCAGAGGCCAGGGAGAGTCTGACTGGCCTGCCTAATCAATGTTCAGTGGCATTTGGGGGATACCATGCTCCTGACGGCAGGCCCCGACCTCCCCTCCAGGGGAGCTATAATCAATTTCTTGTATAACCTTCCAGAAATACTTGACGACTGTGCAACTATGCAGAGCATGTATTCTGTCTTCCTCTACTTTCCCCTGGCCCTGTTTTTAAATGCAGTGATAGCATGTGAAACATAGTGTTTTGTTTCTAGGTTTTGTTTTATTTCCACTTAAGAAGTGTCTTAGAGATCATTTCATGGCAGACTGTGTGTATTGACCTCATTTTTCTCTATGTCTGCATAGTACTCCATTGTGAATGTATAGGGTAATGTTTCTTTTTTCGTTTTAGAATTCATTTTATTTTTTTGTTCTTGTTGAGAATAGACACAGCAGACATAACACCAGTTCAACAGTTTCTATGTACAATTCAGTGACATTGATTACCTTCAGATTGTACAACCATCCTCATCTTCCTTTTCCAGGTTCTTCTTCTCCTTTAACGTAAACTCACTGCCCTCTGAGGTTCCTGTCTAATCTTTTCAGTTACTGTTGTCAGTTTGATCTGTGCAGATAGATCTTGAAGGGCCCAGTGGTCAAGGCAGACACTCTTTCCCAGTTAAGTTAAACTATTGTTTGGTTTTAATTAGACTTCAGAGGATGTTTCTGGTTTCAGGTTTAAAGATTATCTCAGGACAGTAGTTTCAGGAGTTCACCCAGCCTCCATGGCTCCAACAAATCTGGAATCCATGAGAATTTGAAGTTCTCTTCTTAATTTTCCCCCTTTTGATCAGGATACTGCTATAGAATCTTTGATCAAAATATTCAGTAACTGTAGGCAGGCACCATGTAGTTCTTCCAGTCTTATGGCAAAGGAGACATTTGTTCATAAAGGCAGTTAAGGGGAATGAATCTTTATTCAACACCTTTGCAGCCAAATGTGTTTTACTTTTAGAATTTAGAAAGTAATATCATCCCAGTAGGACCTGGGGCAGCACACTCTAATCAAATACTTTAATATAACTGCAGCGAAATGTGAATATTCATACTGAGATTAAAAAAAAAAAAGGACTATTAAATTCATATGAGTTTAGATCAGGTTTTGCTACCAAATAGTTGCATATAAAGGATTGTGGACCAGTTCATAAATATATTACTAGTTCCTGATTGGTGACTATCTAGGCTATTAATAATCTTTTGCTGCTCTGTATCCTTTAAAGAATACCCTACAGAAGACATCTTTGCACATGTGCAGGAATAGCGAAAGACAAAGGTTGCATTCTTAAAAGTTGAATCATGGAAAAATTGGTATTTCCAATTTCTCTCCTGTGATATTTAAAGTTGTGTGTCAACTTGGCTGGGCCACGATTCTCAGTGGTTTGGCAGTTATGATGTAGTCATCCCCCATGATGAGGTCTGATATCATGTAATCACTTCCATGATGACATCAACTATGAGCAGCCAATCAGCTGAAAGGGAGTTTCCTCAGGAGTGTGGCCTGCTTCCAGTATATATGGATGTACTGGCAAAGCTTTCTGGCGTTTTACTTGATCTGGATCCTACATCTGGGTGCCATGATCTGATCTCCGTTTCTTTGGACTTGAGCCAGTGGCCTGCCATATTACCTGCTGATCTTGGGATTCATTAGCCTACACAGTCTGAGCCAGCAGCTGGACATCTTACCTGCTCATCTTGGATTCGTCAGCCTCTGCAGCTATGTGAGTCAGGGGAAGCCGCCAGCCTGATGTTTGACCCATGAACTTGGCACTTGCCAGCCTTTACAACTTCATGAACCATTTGTTTGAGATAAATCTCTTTATGTATGTTTATGTATATACATATATAAACTTCACTGGTTTTGCTTCTCTAGAGAACCCAACCCAGGACATCTCCTAAAGGGACAGAGTGTTTTTTCCTTGGCCACTTTACAAAATAGGAGCTCTGGTGGCATAGTGCCTAAGGCATTTGACTGCTAACCAGAAGGCTGGCAGTTCAAACCCACCAGTCACTTCTCGGAAGGAAGATTGGGAGATCTACTTCCATAGTGATACCACCTTGGAAACCCAAAGAGGGGTTGCTAAGAGTCTAATTTGACTCTATGGCAGTGAGTTTGGTTGGTTTTTTGGTTAGTAGCATACAGACACCAGACCCTTCCCTTTTCTCACTTAAGTTCCCAGTGTTCTTGCAACGTCAGCCTTCTGGGGAATCAGGAGCTGCCCCTTCTGTATTTACAGAGCTCAGTTGCTTTGTTTAAAATTAAAAAGAGAGAGAGACAGAGAGGAAAGAGCAATGTAGGCTGATGGTGCTACACTCCAGGGGCCTAACTGGACAACTCACATTCCAAATCGGTGTTTTTACTGGAATGAAACCTTTTAGTTCATATTTCTGGGCAGAGAAGAGCTTCCGTGTAGACTGCCAAATGCACTTCTAGTTGTGAAGTTGTCCTTGTCATTCTCTCTGCGTCTTGAGGTCTTGGTCTCTGTAGTTTTAAGATCTTAGGAAGTGTGATCCCTAGTGACACTGACCACTTCTGATATGTGAAGGGCAAATAAGTCACATGGCAGGGTTAGAAGTACTGTGGCAAAGTAGTGCCTGGAACCAAACAGCCTGCCTTTCTAGCTAGCTCCTCCATGCAGGCATCTTCTCCTGACTCGACTTCCTCTTCTATGAAGTAGGGGTAGTGTAGAACCTGCATCACGGGGTTGTGGGAAGCACCCAATGCATTTAAGACAGGTAAAGTGCTTAGAAGGGTGCCTGGCACATACTCTGGGCTCAATAAATACTGAGTATGGTAATTCAGGACCAGAAACCAAAAAACCAAACTCAGTCAATTCTGACTTATTGCGATCCCCATTGGGTTTCTGAGGCTGTAAATCTTTACAGAGGTAGATTGCCCCATCTTCCTTCCAGGGAGTTTGAACCACCAACCTTCTGGTTAGTAGTCTAATGTCTAATGCCTTAGGCACTGCACCACCAGACTAAATAAAAAAAAAAAAAAAACCTCACTGCTGTCGAGTCAATTCTGACTCATAGTGACCCTTCCTTGGGTTTTGGAGGTGATATCTCTATAGAAGTAGATTGCTCAGTCTTCCTTCTGAGGAGTGGCTGGTGGGTTTGAACCGCCAGCCTTCTGGTCAGTGCCACCAGACTGGCAGGGACAAAATAGCCTGTTTAAGAAGCAGATCCCCTCAAAGTCAGAAATGGAGGAGGGACTTGCCAAGAAAGAGCAGGACACAGATCAGGCAGGTGTTCCTCACTGCCTCATTGTGAGAAGAATGTGCATGTAATCTCTTCCTGTCTGAATTTCCTTGCAACTGAATTGCCAGCCTCCTCCGTGACTCTTGGAGTCCACCAGCGTAATACCGGGAATCTGAGTTTAATAACAACAAGGCCAAGACTCAAGCCTGGAAAAGCATGGAGAATCAATTTCTGAAAAAATGCCAAGAAGGAGATTGACATATCTAAAACCTTCCTGGTATCAGCTTCACTTCCAGCACAAGATTAAACTCTAGGAAAAACCCATCTGAGAGCTGCAATTTGTGCCCAGAAAGAGATAATATTGACAGTTGCCCTTCCTGAGGCTGTCTTGGATGAGCAGTGTGCCCTTCAGCAGAGCGTCATCAAAGTTTTCTGTATCCTCAGATCTTCGGTATGAAATTTCCTCAAAAATGTCTCCCTTTCCCTCCCCCGCCCCTCACTTTATGGAATATCAAATATGATTAGAAAGAGAATAATGCTGTGTGAAAGGAGATTCCTGCACGTTACTCATGTTGTTGTTGCTAGGTGCCTGTGGACAACAGAACGAAACACTGCCCGGGCCTGTGCCGGCCTCACCATCCTTGCAGTACCTGAGCCCGTTGCAGCTGTTGCGTCAGTCCATCTCATTGAGGGCCTTTCCCTTTATAGCTGACTAAATTAGTCATAGAAGGTGCACAAAATCAAGTACAGTGGGTCTGTGAGATCTGCCCCCGTCTGGGGACATCTCTGAAGGAACAGGATGAAGATCCTAAGACCAGGACCAGGTCATGTGGGCTCCCGTGTGGGGCCACTGCCGCCAACTGTGGGCATACTCACGGTCCTCTCTGTGCCTGTGTTTCCTCTGCAGTCTCCCAGGACTTCACTGTCATTCTGACTCCTTTCAAATGACAGAAGCCAGCTCTGAGCAAAAAAGGAGAATTTGTTGCCTCACCTAACCGAAGAGTAGACAGTGCCAGACACGGCTGGACGTAGGTTGCTGTGACAGCCCTCTTGAGTCTGTGGTTCCATTCTCAGCAGGCAGTCCCCTCTTGGTAGCAGAATGGCTGCCAGCAGCCCAGGGTTATAGGCATAATGATTGCACACTGTGAGTGGAAGAGCTCAGGCTGTGGGGCCAGATGGCCTGGGGTCACATCCTGTCTCATCACTTCTCCAAGTAGCTGGACCGCCTCGGAGCCTCATTCTCCTCATGTGTAGGGTGGGGGTGATTGCAGCCACAGCAGCACCTCCCTCATGGGGTAGTCATGGATGGTTGGAACAGTGCCTGACATACAGGAGGCCCTGAGGAAGCTATAATGCTTCTTCCTCTTCTCCTGCCCCTCATTATTATGTTCTCTCATTGGCAAAAAGAGAGCAACCCTTTCACAGTCATTCCAACCAAGTCCCCAAATGGAAACTCCCTGGCCAGTCAGGGTGATGCACCTGGCCTGGAGATGAGGCTGGGGTTGAGCCAATCCTTCATTAAGCAAATGGTAGGGAAGGGCCATTTTCCCAAAGGAAAATCAGGAGACTGTTGCCAGATGAAGGGGGAAAAGATTGTAGACGGGCACAAACATCAGCTGTCTCCCACACCGCCACTGTGTGGTGGGTGTAGGAAAACTGACAAATAACATAATTGTTAAAAATCTCTCACACGTTTATAGTCTAATTTGCTCCACACAGTGCTACCCAGGTATGTGAGAAAACCTAGGCTTGGATCAGTGAAGGGGCTTGCCTGGTTAACACAGCAGGTGCAGGGCCCAGGTGATGTACATGCCACCTTCTCTGCCTGGGGCCAAGTAGCAAGGGCAGGGTCACTTTGGAGGACCTTAAGCAAGTTCCTGGGAGCTCTGGTGGCATAGTGCCCAAGGCATTTGACCGCTAACCATAAGGCTTACGGTTCAAACCAACCAGCCACTCCTCAGAAGGAAGATAGGGCGATCTACTTCTGTAGTGATACTGCCTCAGAAACCCAGGGAGGGGTCACTATGAGTCGGATCCGACTCAGCGGCAGTGAGTGTGAGTTAAGCAAGTTCTCTAACCATTGTGAGCCTCAGTTTCTCTATCTGTAAAGAAGGAGTTAGCAGCCCTTCTTGCCGGGTGTTGTGAGGGCTTGAGGAGGTTGAGGGAGATAAACATGTGATGGACAGCCCTGCTCTGGATGCCAGAAGACTCATCAGTGCCCTGTTGGACCTCTGTGTCCAGCTTGTAACTGGGCTGTACTCCTGTGCACATAGGGTCAGGCACATGAGTAGGAAGGAATGGGGCAACAATTGCCAGATAATTTCGTCATCCAGCAAGTAGAGGTAGTCTGATCCTTGCCTCTCTTGACTAATGAAATGCAGCTAAGAGTGACAAGACTCTGATTATAGGCCACTGCAAAAACGGCAAGGAGGCCACATGTTCTGACCTCCTCTAATCCCACAAGAGGAAGACAGGATTACCAGCAGTAACCCAAGGCCTATTCCTGCCAGGCCAGACATGCTGCCTCCCTCCAACCCTTTCATCAACCGTTCCTCCCAAAGCACCCACCACCTCTCTCCTGGGTTCGATAATTCACTGCAGTGGCCACACAGAGCTCACAGATTATGGGGTTTATTAGGGAAGCACCACAGACTACAATTCAAATTCAGGGAAAATGCTCAGTCTCTCTCCCAGCCCACCGTCCCTCAGCCAACAGTCTCTCACAGTCTCTTTCCCAGCAGTGCTGGTCCCTCAGTGTCTCACTCAGCAATGCGTGTCTCTTGCATCTCTTTCCCAGCAACACGTGTCTCAGGAGCCCGTGTCTCTTTCAGCAGCACGTCTTCCTCAACCAGCAGTCAAAGAGAGTTCTGTCTCTAGGAGGCCTCCTTTTGAGCCCGGCAGGGTGGTCAAATTAGCCAATCATAGCATCAGAACTCTAAGCACCTGAGAGAGACCAGAACATTGTATTGTGCCATGCCCAACAGAAATACTCCAGGTGGACAACTTCAGCAATCAGGAGCTCCTCAGTTGCTCATAGAAAATCCCACCTTGGAGTTTACAAAGACTTATGGGTAGAAAAGCCACACTAAGTAATTTACTATACCAGCAGCCACCAACACTGAAGAGATTGTGCGTCCCCTCTTTGTCCCACACTGTGTAATTCAGCAAGTACATGGACGCTCCACAAAGCTCTGGGTTTCTTTTCCTGTGGTGATTTCTGTGATCCCCACCTCCGTTTTTTTAAAAATAAAAACACTCTTTCAGAAAATGTCTTTGGGTTGTTCCCGTTTTGTTGATGCCCTGGGAGGTGGCTTGGTGCATGAGAGGTCAAATAGCAGAGTGGTCACGGGCAAGGCAGGGGTCTGGGTTGGACTGCCAGTGTTTGCATCCTGGTTCTTAATAGCCACTTAATAGCCATGTGGTCTTTGGCAAGTTACATAGCCTCTCTGTGTTTCAGTTTCCTCATCTGCAGAATGGAGCTGAACACAGAGTACCTACTCATGGGGTTCTGGTGGCATGGTGGTCAAGGCATCCAGCTGCTAAACAAAAGGTCAGTGGTTTGAACCCACCAGCCACTTCACAGGAGAAAGATGAGGCAGTCTGCTTCTGTAAAGATTTGCAGCCTTGGAAACCCTATGGGGTGGTTCTACTCTGTCCTATAGGGTTGCCATGAGTAGGAATCACTTCAGTGGTAGTGAGTTTGGTGGTTTGGTTTTGTTTGAGTACTCATGGGCTTATTGGTAGAATTAAAAGAATTAGTACATGTAAAGTATGTGCTAAAGCGGAAGGGAGGTGGGATCTTCTGACCTCCTCTAACTCCACAAGAAGAAGACAGAATCACCATCAGCAGCCCAAGGCCTGTTCCTATGAGGCCAGACATGCCGCCACCCTCCAGCCCTCTTACCAACCTTGACGCCAACCGTCCCTCTTGCAGCACCCACCACCTCTCTGCTGGGTTTGGTAATTCACTGCAGTGGCCACACAGAACTCACAGATTATGGGGTTTACTAGGGAAGCAACAGGCTGCAATTCAAGCTTAGGAACGTGCTCAGAGTACAGATCTTCGGTCAGGACAGTCTCCCCTTAGACACGCCTCTCTGGCCCTTGGCCTCTCGGCCTGGCCTCTGCTTCTGTGGGGCCGGTAAGCCTGCTGCTCTGTCTCATACCTCTTGGTTCCACTGCCACCATCTCTCAGCCTGGTGTCTCTCTCAGCTGCGCATCTCTCAGCCACCCATCTCTCTCTCTCTCTCTCTCTCTATCTCTCTCAGCTGCATGTCTCTCTATCTCTCTCAGCCATCTGTCTCTCTCAGCCATCTTTCTCTCTCTCTCAGCAGCATGTCTCTCTCAGCTGGCAGAGATTCCTTCTGCCTCTCGCAGGGCTCATTTTGAGCCTGGCAGAGTGGCAAAACCAATCCCAACATCAGAATTCTACACACCTGAGGCAAAGTGAACTTTCCCAGATTACTTCATGCTGCCCCAGGTGGATGACTTTAACAAGCAGCTACTCAGTTACTCACCGCATAATGGTAATTACAGACTATGGCTAGAAAAGCCATACCATGTCATGCACTACACCACAGTATGTGAAACCAAACCTGTAAATAAATGTTTATGTATTTGCTGCTATTACTTGTCAAGTTCCACCACTGGGTTCTGTCCACTCAATGTTCCATCAGATGGGGTAGCTGGGACAGGAGGAGGCAGGGTTACTGTAGATCAAACTTGTAGGCACCCACCTTGGTAAAGCCCACAGTAGACATTTTTAATCTCTCTCTAATTCCAGATGTACTGCATACCGATTGTTACCAGTTAGATGCTCATCTTTCTAGACCTTCTTCTGTTCATGCATTTCTATTCATTGTTTCAGTTAGGAATGTAGTTAGCTGCAAATGGAAGAAAACCTAGCTAACAATGGCCTAAACCAGAGGTTGGTGAACTTTTTCTTTAAAATGCCAGATAGTAAATATTTTAGGTTTTGCAGGCCATACAGTCTCTGTTGCAGCTATTTGACTCATGTGTTGTAGCATAGTCAGTATGTAAAGTGGCTAGAGTCAATATGTAAACAAATGAGTGCAGCTGAGTTCCAATAAAACTTTATTTACAGAAACAGTTGGTAGGTCGGTTTTGGCCTATGGGCTATAATTTGCTGACCCTTCACCTTCAGTAGGGATTTATTTGGCTTACATGGCAAGAAATCTGGAAGTAGCCTTACAAGAAAGACTTAACCATTTACAGTCCTACCAAAACTACTGAGTATTAACAGCCTTTACATTTTTGCTAGTCCTCTGTCCTTGTTGTTGTTGTTAGGCGCCATTGAGTTGATTTTGACTCACAGTGACCATGTGTGACAGAGTAGAACTGACCTATAGGATTTTCTAAGCTGAAATATTTTTGGGAACACGTCACCAGGTCTTTCTTCTACAGAGCCTGTGAGTGTGTTCAAATTGCATCCTTTCAGTTACCGACTGAGCACTTAACCTTGTGCCACCAGGGTTCCTTTTTGTCTTTATCCCTGTATTTTTGGTAATGCCTCTGCCAGATCTGCCAGCTCACTAATATTCTCTGTGTTTACCTATTCTATGTTTTATCCATAAATTAATTTAATGATTAAATCCTTTATTTGTGATTTCTAATTAATTCTTTTTCATAATAGATTATTCTTGTTTGGGGAAAAATAAAATAAACCAAACTCACTGCTGTTGAGTCGGACCTTACTCATAGCGACCCCTCCTTGGGTTTCTGAGGCAGTATCACTACGGAAGTAGATTGCCCAACTTTCCTTCCAAGGAGTAGCTGGTGGGTTTGAACCGCCAGCCCTTTGGTTAGCAGTCAAATGCCTTGGGCACTACGCCACCAGAGCTCCCTACTCTTGTTTAACGGATGTGATATCTTCTCATCCCTCTGAGAATATTAAATATATTTTGAATGTCTCTGCTTACATTGTTAGCTCTGTTTCTTTGGTTGTTAGTTCTTCTGTTCATTGAGTTGGTCCCTCTCTTTCACAGCTTTGGTTTGTTGCCAGGGATTATGTGTGGAGGGACAGGACTTGCTGCAGGAACTATGGTGTTAATAGTTTGTCTTCTGAGCCCAGGGTCTCCCTTTTCTTCTGGACGTGCTCTGCCTTTCTGACTAGAGACTCCTAATTGCAGCTCTAGTAACCTAGGTGGGAAGAGGAGTCACCTCCTGGTGTCCCTCCAGAGTTCTCTACCATCCTCTCTGGCCCTTACCTGCCGCCCCGCCCCCCCCCCCCACTTCCTCTCCTGCACAGTGTGCTGCCTCTGTGTTTGAAGTAGCCCAGGACCACCTCCACCATTGCTACAGTCCTTCCTACCTTCTGTTTGGGCCATCCAACTCATAACAACCCTGGATACAACAGAACGAAACACTGCCTGGTCATGTGCCACCCTCATAATCCTTGCTACACTTGAGCCCATTGTTGCAGCCACTGTGTCAGTCCATTCCATTGAGGACCTTCCCCTTTTTCATTGACCCTGCACTTTACCAAGCATGATATCCTTCTCTGGAATGGTCCCTTCTGACAACATGACCAAAGTAGATGAGATGAAGTCTTGTCATTCTCACTTCCAAGGAGCATTCTGGCTGTACTTCTTCCAGGACAGATTTGTTCATTCTTCTGGCAGTCCATGGTACTTTTACTATTCTTCACCAACATCACAACTCAAAAGCATCAACTCTTCTTTGGTCTTCCTTATTCATTGTCCAGCTTTCACAGACATATAGGTGATTGAAAATACCATGGTTTGGGTTAGGCACACATTCATCTTCAAAGAGACATCTTTGCTCTTCAGCACTTTAAAGAGGTCTTTTGCAGCAGATTTTCCCAGTGCAGTATGTTGTCTGATTTCTTGACTGCTGCTTCCATTGGTGTTGATTGTGGAACCAAGTAATATGAAATCTTTGGCAACTTCAATCTTTTCTCCATTTATCGTGATGCTGCTTATTGGTCCAGTTGTGAGGATTTTCATTTCTTTATGTTGAGATGTAATCCATACTGCAGACCGTATAGTCTTCAATCTTCACCAGTAAGTGCTTCAAGTCATCTTCACCTTTATCAAGCAAGGTTGTGACATCTGCGTATTGCAGGTTGTTAATGAGTCCAGCTTCTCATATTATTTGCTCAGCACACAGGTTGAATAAAGATGGTGAAAGGTGATAGCTTCTAAATGGTGTCATTTCTATAGATTTGGGTAGGAGGGGCTGATAGGTGCTCTTGCTCTTGGTCTTCCCTACTCAATTCAGTCTCAGTGTAACTTCTAGTTAGAGCCTTTTTTTTTTTTTTTTAAATTTATTTTGTTGGTGTTGTTGAGAATGTATTCAACAATACATGAAGCAATTCAGCTGTTTCTACACGTACAATTCAATGACACTTACTACATTCTTTGAGTTTGACAGCCATTCTCACCCTCCTTCTCTGAGTTGGTTCTCCCCCAATAAAGTAAACACATTACCCCATTAGGTTCCTATTTAACCTTTCAAGCTGCTGATGGTAATCTGTCTCTTTGCCTTCCTGGTCACTTTCATATGGATAACATTTATCTTACTCTCCTTTTTCTTTAAAAACACATTGTCCCAGGATCAGACCGAGTATTCCAACTCTAAACTGATCAGAGTAGGGATCAAGTGTACTTTCTAATTAGAACTGGATTCCAATAGTTACTGCTCTGCTCTGTGCTAACTTGGTCAAGTCCCTTCACCTCTCAAAGACTTAGCTTCCTCACATGTTAAATAGGGATAACGATAATAATACCTGCTTTGTAGAATTCTTGAGAATATCAGCTGAAATAGTGTATGTCAAGTGTTGAACACTGGCCTGGCACACCATAGATACTTAAAAAAAAAAAAAATGTTATTTCCCTCTCTCTTGTTGTGAGCAAGTATTTCTCATGCTCTCATTGTGTTTGCTGTGATAGTGGTCGATTTTGGCAGCCATACCACACAGTTAGCTCATACTGAGCACATCATCTTAAGTACTGTCTTTGTCTCATGAACTTTGCTCCAGCCAGACTCCTCTCCTAGTGCCTACCCTTGTGCAGGACCTTTACCTTGGCTGTGATGTATTCCATGCAGCTGTACTTGACCCATTTCTAGCCTGTAGAAATTGATCTGAACCCAGATTCCGTCATCCAGTTTGTTCCATGTGCCACCCATCTGAATGTCATCTGCGGATTCAGAAAAAACAGCTTTCAACAGCAGGATCTAGCCACTGATGAAATTATGGCCTGGGATAGGACCAAGGACAGAACCCCATAGCATGTCACCCTCCCAGGGAAGAGTAATTTAGATGACTAGACGAGATGATTAATTTCTCCAGTTCCTGTAATAGTATGTCCTTGTGGCTTGATTATTATAAGAATATTAGCAACCATGTATTGGGTGTTATTTACCATGGGCCAGGGACCAAGGTAAACACTTTTCATATATTACTTTTCTTTCTTATAACAGCTGTACAAGGTAAGTATTTGTATTACTTAGGACTCGGTTACAATAAATGAATAAACTCAACCTAGCTCTACCAGGAGGGGGGACTTCATTACTTTATCAAGACTATTGAGAGGGGCTGTGTCACAGAAGCCAAGGGCAGGGCTGCATTAGGTGTCAAGAACAGATGAACCAGTGCCTGGGTCCCTAGGGTCCCAGGAAGTCCTCTCTCTACAGATCATCTTTGCATCCCTCTGCTTCTGGGTGATTCTTCTCACTTGGCACCGAGCAGCTTTCTCTGTCCTCAGTTCACCTCAGCAGCCGCTCCTGACTTCACAGGCAAGTCCTCCCCAAACCTTTTAACCTAGATATCCCAGGATTATCGGCGTGACTTGATGCAGGTAGCTCTTGGTTCAGCCAGTTGTGGTCAGGGCAGAGACACGCTTTCTGGACTTGGCCTCTAGGAGTCTCAGTGCTGTGGCTGTGAGGCTCTGGGGCAGGGCAAAGACCACAGTCCAGCTGCCTGTTGTATAAGTGGAAGTAAGACAGAGTCACACTTAGTAAGCAGAGGAACCAGGTCTCGATCCTGATGGTGCCTGATGCCGGAGCCCATGTTAAAGCTCTGCCAGCTATGCTTCTTATGCTGGGCCACATTGTCCCAGGGTGGCTTCAGTGCTGTCACCGTGGCCAGTCCCAGGCCAGGGCTCTGGAGCCCAGAGCTCTGAATTCTGATTCTTGGTTCATTTGTTGCTTGTTTCTTTGGTAATCTGGCACACACCTCAGCCTTGGCCATCACAGACTCACAGTTCAGTGGAGCAGCCTGGTACTAAAAAGTGAAAGACCGTGGACTCCCATACAGCTAAGTTTGAATTCCAGCTCTGCCTCTTTCTCACTGGGGGACTCTGGAGAAGTCTCTCACCTTCTCTGTGGCTCAGTTTTCAAAACTGTACAATAGGGATAAGAAGAATACTTTATCAGTTGTTGTGCAGATTTAATGAGAATTACCGTGCTGTCACAGTGGCCATTCTATAAATGGTAGCAGTTTTGTTGTTGTGAGAGCCAATTTTATTGTCATTGCCATGAGTCAGTTAGAGCTGTGACCCAACGTGTGTCAGAGTAGAACTGTGCTCTGTAGGTTTTTCAAGGCTGTGACCTTGTGGCAGCAGACTGCCAGGCCTGTGTTCTGAGGTGCCCCTGGGCAGGTTCAAACTGCCCACATTTTGCCCAGTTTTTGCATCACCTAGGGACTCTAGTAGCAGATTATTAACTATGAGACAAGTCTACAGGGGAGAAAGATGTTAACTCAGCCAGTAGGATAGTGGTGGGAGGGGGCCAGGGTTTCAAGAAAGAACAGACATTGAAGTTTGAATAGTGGATAGAAGGGCAGGGTAGGAGCTCTGGTAGCATAGTGCCTAAGGCACTTGACTGCTAACCAGAAGGCTGGCGGTTCAAACCTACCAGCCACTCCTCGGAAGGAAGGTTGGGCAGTCTACTTGCGTAGTGATACCGCCTCAGAAACCCAAGGAGGGGTCGCTATGAGTCAGGGCCCACTCGACAGCACATAACAACAACAAGGGCTGGGTTGGGGTGAGCTCCTGACAGATGAGAACACATGTACTCACACGAGCATGTCCAGGAGTCGGAGGGAACAGTAAGGAGTTTGTTGTGATTCTGGTGAAGATTAAATATTGAGAGCAAATGGGGGCCACTGAGACTGATAATGCAGATTGAGGCTCGATGTAGAAAACTTAGGGTCCCATTTATTCATTTACTTGGCAGTCATCAAGTACTTGCTGTGTACCAGGCACTGCCCTAGGCACACGGATTGAGCAGTGAACCAAACAGACACAAATCCATGCTCTCAGAGAGTTTGTGTCCCAGTACTAGGAGGCAGGTCCTGAGCAAATAAATAAAATATAAAGGGTGTCAAAGAAAAAAAATCAAGGTGGGACAGAGAGGTGGGAATGCTGGGTGTGGAAAGGAAGGATCGTTACATTGAAAAGGGTCCCCAGGGAGCCCTGACTGAGGGGGTAATGGATGTGTAAAGTGAGCAAGCCGCACAGAAATCTGGGAGAAGCATTTCAGCCTTGGAACAGCAAGGCCTTGGTCATAGTTTGGGGAAGGAGGGAGGCTTGTGTGGCTGAAGCAGCGGGGCGAGGGGCAGGGGCATGGGAGAGACCAGATCGTGCAGGGCCTGGGACTCAGGCTTTGCCTTTGAGTGAGGTGGAAGCCATGGGAACATTTTCATCTTCTTCCTGTTGAAATCTGTACTGCGAGGCCCACACCAGTTCGGCCATCTCTGCGTGTACAATCCAGTGGCGTGGATTACGTTCTAGTTGTGCAATCGTTGTCATCCTTTTCCAAACCCTTTCTCCCTCGTTGATATAAACTCACCGCCTCCTCCCCACTCACTGCCATCGAGTCGATTCCAACTCATAGCGACCCTTTAGGACAGAGAAGGACTGCCCCATAGGGTTTCCGAGGCTGCAGATCTTTACAGAAGCAGACCTTTCTCCTGTGGAGTGGCTGGTGGTTTCGAACAGCCGACCTTTTGGTTAGCAGCCACATGCTTTAACCACTGTGCCACCAACGCTGCTTACTGCCCCCTAGGCTTCCCATCTAATCTTTCAAGTTGCTGTTGTCAATTTGAGTCCATATAGAACCAACCAAACCAATTCTGCCTCATAGAGACCTTATAGGACAGAATACAACTGTTCCACAGGGCTTCCAACACTGTATGGAAGCAGACTGCCATATCTTTCTGCTCCAGAGCCGCCAGTGGGTTCAGACCAAGAGCATTTGGTTAGCACTTGAGTGCTGTAACCACTGCACCACCAGGGCTCTTTGGATTCCATGTAGATCTGAACAAAGCCCAGTGATCAAGGCAGACATTTTTTGCTAAGTTAAACTGTCATTGGGTTTCAAGAAGATGTCAGGGCATATTTTTGGTTTAAAGTTTAAAGATTATCTCAGGGCAATAGTTCCAGGGTTTGTTCAGCCTCAACGTCTCTAGAAGTTCTGGATTCCAAGAGAATTTGAAATTGCCTTCCTCAGTTTTCACCCTTTTGATTAGGATTCTTCGTAGTAATGGTTCAGTTGTGGTAGCCGGGCACCATCTAGTTCTGGTCTTATGGCAAAGTAAGGCAGTTGTTCATAGAGGCAGTTAGCCACACATTCCACGTCTTCCTCCTATTCCTGACTCTTCTTCCTGTTACTCCAGGCAAATAGAGACCAACTGTTGTATCTTGGATGGCAGCTTGCAAACGTCGAAGACCCCAGGCACTATGCAGTGATATAGGAAGTACAATAGAAGCACTAGAGATGATATTAGGCCAATTCACTGGGATGTCCCATGAAGCCATGACCCTAACCCTCTAAACAGGGAGCATTCTGAGAAGAAGGACATCACCTTCCATATTTTAACAGGATCTCTCCAGCTATGTGCAGAGAATGGACTGTGAGGCCGGGGAGAAGCAGGGAGACCAGCAGGGTGCTGTTGTGGAATTCCCTGGAGAGAGATTGTTGGCCTAGCTCAGGGAGGTAGCCATGGAGATGCTGAGGAGGGACTGGATCCTGGATATGGTGAAGGTAGAGCCAGCTGTGTGTGTTGTCAGATTGGATATGGGAGGGAGAACAAAAGAGGAACAAGAAGGACTTTTCAGTTGTGGTACGAGCAAACAGAAAGATGAACTTGTCATCACCTGAGATGGGAAAAGCATAGGAGCAAGTTTTAGGGGGCAGATCAGATCTCAAATAGGCAGCTGGATGTGTGACTCTGGGCTCAGGAAGAAAAGCCACGTTAGGCTGAGTCTGACTGGAATGTGGAACCACGGTGTCTTTTTTCCCTGTCTGGGGGAAGGAGATAGGGTAGGCTGAGATCATTAGTTATTCAAAGTAATACGTGAAAGCGCCTTCCTTAAAAATTATTTTTAACTTCTAGATAAGGCTAAAATCCTTTGCCAGTTCCCACCCCTCTCTAATCCCAGCCTTCCTGTTTTGGAGTGATGGATTTGGCATGAGTCCTTCCAGACTTTTCTGTGCATTGACACACCTGCAAGTATCCATAAAATATATGTGGAATTTTAATGAATGCATGTAGTTTAGCATACATGGTGTCGTGCTGAATGTATTGGAATGTGTTCTGCAACCAGCTTTGTTAACTTGCCTTTCTCCCTCAACCATACGTCTTGGAGATCTCTCCTTGGTTTTACAAATAAAACAAGTTCTCTCTCTCTCTCTCTATTTTTCTTTTAAACCTGTTGCATCCATGGTATGGATGTTGTTATTGTTAGTTGCCATAGAGTCAGTCCCACATGTGCAGAGTACAACTGCTCCATAGGGTTTTCAAGACTGTGACCTTGTGGCAGCAGACCACCAGGCCTGTCTGGGTGGTTTTGAACTGCCAACCCTTGGCTTAGTAGTCAAGCGTTTAACCATTTGTGCCACTTAATAACTCCTGAAGGTATGGATATCCCTGGAGGTACGTTTATTGCTCCAAACCCCAGCTGGAAGGCATTAAAGTGGCTCATTCCGGTTTGACCCTCTGCTGAGAATTCTCATTTCCCCTCTAGATGGACTGAATCAAAATATACATTTAATCCTCCTGGGAGTCTTGTTAAAATGTGGGTTCTCATTCAATATGTCTAGGATGGTTGTGCCCATTCTCAACAAGGGTTTGAACTGGAATGAACCGGTTTGAAGCCCTGGTTTTCTGCCAGCCTTTGGTGCATTCCTCCTTGGGCACCTGGGTGAGGCTTTCTCTAGGGTGGATTCTGAGGAGTGAAGTGGCTGCCCAGAGTACATTGACGTGTGCAGGGTTTAGTTTTGTCTTGTTTTAGTGGATTCCACCACGTTGCTCCTAAGAGTGCCTCTGGTACCTCACAGCCATGGAAGATTTTTAGTCAGGGAGCCATGTGGATGAGTGTTTCACAGCAAAGCACGCTGGCGGGGCTCTGGACTGGAGGGGCCACGGGAGGCTGGGACACCCTAGAAGCTCTGGGCTGCTGCTCTTCTGCTGTGGAGAACGGATGGGACATCCACCCCTTCGAGGGCTGGAGAGCCTCTCTTGATCAATCCCGTCCTTTCCTCCTGAGGAAAAAAAAAAAAAACAAAACAGAGTGGCATAAATGTAACACCGTCTTCTCCCCCAGTCTGCATGCCTGGCTTCTTCCCTGTCACTCTGTTTCTATTCCTAGATCTCCTCACCAGCTTGAAGTTATCCCCTTTTGTCAGACACCCCAGTCAAGTCATTATAAAAACGATGTTTTTTTATTGGAACGAACCAGCTCCTCTGTCATTAGCCCCTGCTTTTCCGTTGATGTTCCTTATCCTGCCTTCTGCTGCTAAACCGATACCATTCTTTGCTGCCACCTGTGACAACATGTTCAAGGGTTGCTGCACAAGCGAGGTGGTGATTGGCATCAGACAGGGCCTATTTGGAGGGTGTGACAGCAGTCTGAAGCTCCACCCTCCTGCTCTCCCCAGCAAGTGTTGCTCAGCCACTTGCTGGGGGGGTGGGGTGAGGTTGTGTTCTTAAACAAAGTTATGCTGTCTTTCCTTTGAGTGACTTTTAGGTGGGTGTCATCTTTGCGGTAGGAAGTCCCTCAGGGTTAGCTCAGGGAGCAGGGTGCAGGACCACACAGTGCGTGCAGATTTTGTGCCACCAGTTGGAACCGTCATGTTGCTAATCCACATCATTGTGGTCACTGACATTTTTCAAGCACGTGTTATATGCCAGGCAGGATTCTGGGCATTTCCATCTATATGGTGAATGCTTTCATCATCACCCCCAGTTTGTTTGTTTTTTTTGCAATTAAAAAAAATTTGATATAGTTCACATAACATGAAATTCACCCTTTTAAAATGAAAAATCCGTTGGTTTGTAATACATTCACAATGTTATACAGCCATCCCTACTATCTAATTCCGGAACATTTCCATCACCCCAGAAAGAAACCCTGTACTGTTACCAGCTACTCCCAAATCCCCTTCCCCAGCCCCTGGCAACCAGTAGTTTCCTTTCTGTCTCTATGGATTTGTGTACTCTGGACATTTCATATAAGCGGAATCCTGTCATATGTGATCTTTTGTGCTTGACATCTTTGATTTAGATAATGTTTTCAAGGGTCACCCATGTCGTAGCATCTATCAGTGCTTCATCCTTTTATATCACTGAACAGTATTCCGTTGGATGGATATACAACATCTTGTTTCTCCACTCCTCAGCTGATGGACGTTTGCATTGCTCCCTTCTTGGGCTGTGCTGAATAATGCTGCCGTGACCTCGTCCCAGTTTCTATAGCGGAGGAAACTCAGACACACACACTAGTCCACAGTCACACAGCCAGGCTGAGAATCTTGCCCATTCATCTGGCTTCATGGCCCAGAGTCCTGGCCATCCCACTCGGCTTCTCAGCTGTTGAATGAAGACCCAGGAATCGAGAGCCTTATACCACACACTTCCACAGAGCATACTTTCGGAGTCAGAAATTGGGGCCTGGGACCTGAGGAGTGAAATCATGCTTTTGGGGATTTGGGTATGGCCTGTTTGAATTCAGGACCATGGTGGAAAACCCTGGCTAAGTCAAGATCGTTCAGTTCAAAGTACATGTATCAGGTGCCTCTGCTGTAATGAGCTCCGCTCTGGCCTGGGAGCTCATGCTCAAGGAGGGAAGAGGAACTGTCTCAGGCTTCCTGGGAAACAGATTCTGAGACAGAGATGTGCATGCAGGACGTTTATAGCGGAGGAGTCTTGGGAATAACACCTTCCTGGGGCTTGAGAGAAGTAGAATTGGACAGAGGGCAGAGGTGAGCCGTGACGCAGGCCTGGGTGATCTCTGAGTGACCTCACTGGGAGCTCGGGATGGGCCAGCCCTTCAGACATATTACTTCACTGAAGCAACAAGCTGGGTCTTTGTACCCCTGGCGTTGACTGGTCTCAGAGAGCAGGTAGAACTTCGACAAGACAACGTCCTTCCTGGGAAGGGCTCAGCTGTGAGTGGTGTTGTCAGTGCTCCCCGTGGCCGGTACCAGCACAGCTTCTCCACACACCTAAGCCTGTGACCAGAGTACCTTTGATAGTGCTCCAGTGGAGAGAGGTCTGGGAAAATGCTGCAGGAATGCAGCGGAGGGAGGGCGTCACCCAGCCTGGGGCGGTGTCAGAAGAGAAAAGTGGCATCTTAACTGTGCCCTGAAGCCCAGGACTGTAAACCTGCCCATCCAACTGCCGGCCAGGAGGCTCCGCTTGGTGCCTCGAGCTTCCTCAGTGCAGCATGTCCCGAGCCACCTCAGGCCGGGACCTCTCCACGAACGGCACCACGTCCCTCCAATTATACAAGCCAGAAACCCCGGAGTTGACTCCCATACCCCCCTCTCCCTTGCTACCTCTTTCCAACCCATCACCAAGTCCTGTGTCTTCACCTTGGAAATGCCTTCTCCCTACCTGTTCCATGTGACTGACACCTCTTATCTGGACCGTCTCAGCAGCCTCCTGACTGCTCTTAGCACCCACTCTTGGCTCCCTCCACCCTTTACTCAGGTGGCCAGAGTCACCCTTTCAGAACACAAAGCCACTCACTGCTTATTCCACCCCACCCTCCACCCCAATAGCCTGTCTTGGGTTAAGGGCAGAATTCCCATGTGGCTTTTGTGGTCTGGCCACCGTCAGTCCCATGTCACACTGGGCTCCCCTGCCCTCTGGTCCTTACCTCAGTGGCTGGCTGCTGTCCCTCCTGCCCTCTGAGCTTGTCCTCCCCGTGCTGTCCGCTTTGCTTACATGCTTCCCTTCCCCTCCCTCCCTCCCCAGATAGTTGTCCTGCAGATCTTTGGTCTGCGGTCCCTCCAGCACCTCCCTACAGTCGTGTCTCCCCATTAGAATCTCTCACGGTGGCACCATGCGCCCACATCAGAGCCCCTGAAGTGGCTGAGATCACACAGTTGCTGTTGGGGTGACTTGTTTAAAATCTGTTTCCCTCACTACAGTCACTGAACTGTCAGATATCTAAGGCAAGGGACCGTGTCCTGGCATGGAATAGGAGGGGTGCCTTAAATCCAAACGAAAGCAGGAAGGGAAGCAAGGAGGGAGCACAGGCCCCAGGCGGAGGGGGTGAGAGTGACTCAGTGTGAAGTTCCTCCTTTACCTTCAGTGAGCGGCTGTGGCAAAAGTCCTGTCTGTAGTGTGTGAGAGTAAATTGTGTCTGGGACCCGTGAGTCCCACTGTCCTGCCTTAGGCTTGGAGTGCAAGGCTATATCCCCGCCTAAGGCCATCAGGCGTAAAGCAGGCCTGAATGTCGGAAGCTGCTCCCTCTGGCTGAGCCCTGGGATCAACCAGTGTATGCCACCCACCTGCCAGCTCAGCCCCAAGACAGACTCCAGGATGCCCTTCCTGGGCCTCCCCTCAGTGCTGTGCCGTGGTCCTTCAGTGCCATGTCCCCCCAGCGCTGTACCCCCTCAGTGCCATATCCTGTCTGGAGTCTGCCCCCGCTTCCCCATGGCACTGGTGCCCACATCATCTACAGCACTTAGTACACTGCATTGTTCTTGTGTGCTGTTGAGTCCATTTTGACTCATGTTGTTGTTGTTGTTGTTGTTGTTGTTAGGTGCCATCAAGTCCGTTCTGATTCACAGCGACCCTGTGTACAAAACACTGCCTGGTCCTGGGCCAGCCTCACAGTCAATGCTGCACTTGAGCCCATTGTTGCAGCCACTGTATCAATCCACCTCATTGAAGGGCTTCCCCTTTTTCTGACCCTCTCCTTTACTAAGTATGATATCCTTCTACAGGGCCTGGTCCCTCCTGACAACATGACCAAACTAAAAAAGACTAAGTCTAGCCATTCTCACTTCCAAGGAGCGTTCTGGCTGTACTTCTTCCAAGACAGATTTGTTGGTTCTTCTGGCAGTCCCTGGTGTATTCATTTTTCTTCACCAACACCATAATTCATATACATCAGTTCTTCAGCAGGCTTCCTTCTTCATTGTCCAGCTTTCACATGCATGTGACTCATAGAACTACAACTCGTAGTGATGCCATTTGAAAGAGCAGAACTGCCCCATAGGGTTTCCAAGGCTGTAATCTTCATGGAAGCAGACTATCCCATCCTTCTCATTGGAGCTCTAAGTTCCTTGAGGACAAGGATTTTGTCTTCCTTCCTTCCCCCAGATACTATTGCTCCTGTGCCCTCATTCTGGCTCTGAGAGATACATCACTGAACAAATTGGCACTGTCTTTGTACTCATGGGCCTGGCATCCTACTCGGGGAGACCACAAACTAACCAACCAAGTGATGCTTTCAGAAAGTATGAAGTGCTGCCGTGGTTAGGAGGCTGGGAAGGCCTGAAGTAGCCAGGAGAGATCCCTGGAGGTGGCGTGGGCTGGATAAGCCCTTGAACAAAGAGGAAACCTTGGTGGTAGGGGACAGCAAGCACAGTGACCTTGAGGGAGGAACAGCCAGAATGTTGGGTGGTGGTAGAGATAAGGTCAAGGAGGGTGGTGGGGTAGGATACCATCACTTCTGTCTATCTCTGGCCCTTGGCACCATGCCCAACCATAGGAGAAGCTCAAGGCATATTTGTTGGGTAGGAAAGGGCCCCCGAGTGCTCACACCTCTTCAGGGGGCTGGTCCTGAGCCCAACCTGCAGGGAAGGCAGAGATGTGGTGCAGCAGGGTGAGGAGATCCTGGTGAGAGATGCAGCAGGAGGTTTCATCCCCTTAGAAGGAACAGTCTCTGATGCACAGCAGGTGAATGGAGGCAGAGACTGGTGGAGGGGAAATTCCAATGTAGTCCCTCACTCCTCCCATGGAGCCGAGTGGCCTGTCCTGTGGGGTGGGAGGCTCTGACCAATAAAAGCTGCCCTCAGTAAGTTTCACCAGTAGCACCAGGGTGTGAAGGCAAAACTGGGTCACTGTCTTCCTCCTCATTAGTCAGAGGTTGCATGAATGCAGGCCCTGCTTCCAGGGTCCCTGGCAGCCTGAGCCGCCTCCTGGCTCTCAGGGATGAGCAGGCCCTTTGGAAAGGTTCTGACCCTCTCTCAGCCTTTCTTGACTAAAACCTAAGTGAGATGATATCCTATCTGCTCAAAACCCTCCTTTGGCTTCCTGGCCACCTCACCATGGCCTGCAAGGCCCCACCTGCCTCTGGCCACCTATCCAACCCATCTCCTCCCACTTCCCCTCGCTCACTCTGCTCTGATGAGCTGGCCTCTCTGCTTGTCCTCACTCATGCCGAGCATGCACCCTCTCCTGGCCTTTGCCCTTACCATCCCACCACCTGGAAAGCCCTTTGGTCTAGATTTCCCCATGAGCCAACTCCTTCACTTCCTCTGGTCTCCTTTTCACCTTACCTGGACATCTCCCCTGAGCATCCTGGCTAAAAGAGCACCTCCCTTCCCTTCCCCTCTCTCTGCCCACCTCCACCTTCTGTTCTCTATAGCACTTCTCACCATCTGACATATTTTCTGTTGTTCTCATCACTGCCTGTGTCGGCTGTCATTGAAGATGAGCCCAGAGACGGCACACCTTCATTGTGCTCCCTGGTGTCTCCAGGGCCTAGATCAGTGCCCAGCCAGAGTAGGTGTTGAGTGAGTATTGAATGAGGAAAGGAATATGTGAAATAATGTCAGCATTGCCCACCTCAGGGAGTTGTGTGAATGTGAAAGTTCCCAGCACAAGTTTCTCAAAGTGTGATCTGCAGGCTTCTGCTGCATTGTAGGTGGTGTGTGAACATTGACTATTTTAGTTGGCCTGTCTTTAGAAATGCCTACATTGTTGTTGTGTGCCATTGACTCGATTCCAACTCAAAATGACCATACAGGACAGAGTACAACTGCTCCATAGGTTTCCTAGCCTAATTTTTTTTTTAAATTGTGATTTGGGTGAAAGTTTACAGAGCAAATTCACTTTCCATACAGCAACTCAAATACACTTTGTCTCATGACATTGACTGCAGTTTACCACAATGCAACAGCTCCCCTCCCACTTCCTCCCAATAGTTACCTCTTCCCTGTGTCCTTCCGTCCCGTGCACTCCTGCCCCCTGGGCTGTCTCCCTGTGCATAAGCAGCCCTTCCTTCTCCCATGATTGTTCTCTCCAAGGAGTGTATCTACCTCTGGTAAATGTTCAACTCATATGCCTGTCTTTTGTTTGGCTGGAAGCCACAGGTGTAGGTTCAATTCCAGGCCTGAAGGGCAGCTAGGGGCCATGGTGTCAGTGGTTCTACCAGGCTCTGTCAGACCAGCAAACCTGGTCCCCCCCCTTTTCTTTCCCCCAAATGATTTTGAGTTTTGTTCCACTTTGTTCTCCCTCTCTATCCAGGATCTCCACATAGATCCCCCTCCGAGTGGTTGACAGAGGTAGCCAGGCACCATCTAGTTCTTCTGGTCTCATAGTCCTATAGGCTGAGGATCGCATGGTGTACAGTCACTAGCTCTTCTGGTCTCCTGGTCTTATATAGCCTACATTTTTTATAGGAGCAGATTGCCAGACCCTTTCTCCTAAGGAGCCCCGATGGGATTGAATTGCCAGCCTTTCAGTTAGTGGCTGTAAAATGGGTATGGGGTGGTATTAGTGTCCGACGTCCTCTAACTTCTCAAGGGGTGAGGAGGACCAAGATCTGTCTCAACAGCCCAAGGCTGATTCCTATGAGGTGGAGGTCAGACATGCCACCACCCTCCAACCTTTTTACCAATTCTGACACCAATTGCCCCTCCCATGGCACTATTTGTATGCTACTTCTCTGGTTCAGTAATTTATTGCAGTGGCCACACAGAACTCATAGACACTACTCTCGATTATGGGGTTTATTAGGGAAGTAACAGGTTGAGAATGCTCAGGATACAGTTCTTTGATCAGAACAGCCTCCCCTCGCCTGTGCTCACAGGTATGCCTCTCTTTGGTCCTTGGCCTCTCAGCCTGCCCTCTGCCCTGTGCCGGCAAATGGTACAAGCTCCTTGAGCTCTGCTGGTGCCCAGAGAGGTACCCCACTCCTCCTGCAGTCCCCCTGCCTGAGGCACTCAGTTTTCTTGCTCTGTGGTCTGGGAAGCCCACCGCTCTGTCTCGTGCCGGCCAGTCAGTTCTGCTGCCTCTGCTGTGTAATTTCTCTCTCACCGCCTCTCTGTCATTGTCTCAGCAGGGATCTCAGGTCCACACGCTCCACTCCTGGCTGGTCTTTCTTGCTGGTAGTGAGATCCCTCTTCCAGCCTCAGCGATGACTCATTGTCAGCCTCGCAGAATGCCAAAACTGACCAATCCCCATGTTAAGGTTCCATATGTATTATTTGAGAATTCCGGTGGCGCAGTACCTAAGGCATCTGACTGCTAACCAGGAGGCTGGTGGTTCAAACCCAGAAGGAAGGTTGGGCAATCTCCTTCTGTAGTGATAGTGCCTCAGAAACCCAAGGAGTGGTTGCTAGGAGTCGGACCTGACTCCACGGCAGTGGGTTTTTTATCCCACAAGGGTGCCATGTACCTTATTTACATAATTAACAAACTGTCCAATCCCCTTGGGAGCTCTGGTGGCGTAGTGCCTAGGGCATCTGACTCTTAACCAGAAAGCTGGCGGTTCAAACCCACCAGCCACTCCTCAGAAGGAAGATGGGGCAATCTACTTCCATAGAGTTACTTCTTCAGAAACCCAAGGAGGGGTTGCTATGAGTCGAAGCGACTCGAGGGCAGTGAGGTTTTTTTTGTTCCTTTTTATCCAATCCCCTGGGTGGGCCACAAACACCTCACATTTGCATCATCCCACCTAGTCATCTAGTAAGAATCCCAAAGACAGTGGCTAGAAGGGCCATGTTGTTGTTGTTGTTTGCCATTGAGTCGGACCCGATTCATAGCGACCCCTCCTTGGGTTTCCGAGGCAGTATCACTACAGAAGTAGATTGTCCCATCTTCCTTTCGAGGAGTGGCTGGTGGGTTTGAACCGCCAGCCTTCTGGTTAGCAGTCAAGTGCCTTAGGCACTACGCCACCAGAGCTCCTAGAAGGGCCATAGTGAACTGCTTAGTTCACTGCACTGCAGCGGCTGAGCACATAACTGTTGCACCACTAGGCCTCCTACTTAATGTCTACAGTTAGCTTGTATTTCTGGCAGGAGATAATGATTTCCCGTTTATGGCAGTAATACAAGTTTCCTTTTAAAGGTGAACTCATTCAAGTTTTAAAAAATTTTTTAAATTGCCAGCCTAAAGGATAATTGATAACATATATCCAATTTTACAAGAAAAGTCTTCTGAGACCATTTTTAAAAAAAGCTAGTTACTTTCTATCAGATATGTATTAAAAATGATTTTTCAGTAGCTGTGTAAGAAAACCATTTTGTTTGTAACAATCCAGCACCCTGTGCCTGGAATCCAGTGGAAAATCCATATTTTGGACCTGCACTGACCTTCCACAACCTGGAACAAAGTATCCAGTTTCCAGGTGCATGTTGGGAGCAGTAGATGCAGGTTGATAGGGCAGGGTAGGTCCCTAGGTGACACAAACAGTTTGCACTCAACTGCTAACCTAAAGGTTGGAGGTTGGAACCCACAGAGCAGAAGAAAAGTCCTGGTGATCTGCTAGCTTTAAGATTCCAGGCAAGAAAACCCTGTGGGACAGTTCTACCCTGTAACACACGGGGTCGCCATCAGTCGGAATCAACTTGACAGCAACAACAGTAGGATAAGTACTAGTTTCCTATTGCTCCTGTAACAAAGTACCTAAAGCTTAGCGGCTTAAAACAACACAAATTTATCATTTTACAGTTCTGGAGGTCAGAAACTCAAAATCCATTTAACCGGGCTGAAAATTAAAGTGTCAGCAGATTTGTACTCTTTCTGGAGGTTCTGGGGGAGGATCGGTTTCCTTGTCTTTTCCAGCTTCTAGAAGCCACTTGTATTCCTTGGCTTGTGGCCCCCTCCTCCGTCTTCAGTGACTGCTCAGTGTTTCTCAGGCTGCATCACCAACACTCCTCTGTGTGGTCAGATCTTGTTTTCCCTCCCTCTTGGTGTACAGGGTAAAGCATTTGGGTGCTAACCAGAAGGTCAGTGGTTTGAACCCACCAGCCACTCTGTGGAAGGAAGATGGGGCAGTCTACTTCTGTAAAGATTTATACTTGGAAACCCAATGGAGGTTGCTACGAGTCAGAATCGACTCAATGGCAGTGAGGTTTTTGTTGTTGTTGTTGGGGGTGGTGGTGATTATTTTGGGCTCACCTAGATAATCCAGTATAATCATCCCATCGCAAGATCCTTATTCACATTGGCAGAGTCCCCCTCACTACGTAAGGTAACATTCACAGGTCCTGGGGATCCAGACATTGACATCCTTGGGCAGGTGGCGGTGGTGTGGGGGGCATTATTTAGCCTACTACGGGTAGTAATAACTTTGTCTAAGGTATTTGAAAAATAACTCAAACTTCCTGATTTTCTTTATGGTGTGTGCATAGCATGTTGTTTTGTTAGGATTTCTAGGCCAGGGGTGAGAAATTCAAATCTTTGTTTTTGTTTTGTGTCCTTGACTTCCATCTCTAGGGGGCGGTAATAGCTGTTGTTTCCGTCTGTTGCTTGGCTTCTGTTTGGGATGTGAGCACACTGAATGCAGAGTATTTGTTGTTACTTTTTTGAGGATAGAATGCATTTGATATGTCAGAAAATGCAGTGAAGAACAGATCCAGGACGAGTTTTTCATTCAACTGACAGATAGTAAGGTCCCAACAATGCTGAGACACAAAGAACAGAATCACTGGAAAAACAGAGAAGGTGACATGAGGTGGGTTTTGAAGGAAGAGTAGGAATTTTGTACTGTGAGATACATTTGGATTGTCTCTTATTGTGGGCTTAAGGCCATTATGAAGTACATCCTTTTAAGGTCTCATTTAATCCTGTGCTAAATGCTTCTCTGAGCCTTTAGACATGGCACAGACTGGATTCAGACACACTTGAATATTGTCCCACCCCTGTATCAGCCAGAACCCATTCAGGTGTGAAACACACACACACACACACACACTTCAACTGTAAAGAAAGAAATGTATTAGCTCATGTGATTGAAAAGGCCAGGAGAGATCTGGCTTCAGGCATGGCTGGATAGGGAGATGTGATAGTTGGAGCTGTGTGTCAACTTGGCTGGACCCCAATTCTATGTGGTTGTTCCCATGATGGGATCGGATGACTGTGTTCTCAGTGGCCTATCTGTTGAAGGGGAGTTTCCCTAGGGGTGTGACCTTCTTCCAGTATATCCAGGGACATCCTGGGAAGAGAGACATTCTTCTGTGGATCAGGATTCTGTTGTGCTGCCTACAACTGTCCGTGAGTGAGCAGTCCACCATTTGGCCTGGAGATCTTGGATTTGTCATTCGTTGAAGTCAACAGCTGGTGTACTGCCTGCCAGCCTTGAGCTTCTTGGCCCCTGTGGTTGCGGGAGCCAGGAAAAGCCTCCAGCTTGATGTTTGATCCAGGAACTTTGGACTTGCCAGCTTCTGTACGTGTGTGACCATTTTCCTAAGATAAATTTTTTTTTCTCTCTCTCTCTCTCCAAGCTTTGCTGGTTTTTGTTTCTCTAGAGAACCCAGTCTAACACAGGAGAACCAAACCAAACCAAACCCAACCCACAGCCATCAAGTCAATTCTGACTCATGGCTACCCCTACTGGGTTTCCAAGGCAGTAAATCTTTACGGAAATAGATTGCCCCATATTCTTTCACAGAGTGGACAATAGGATTGAACCACCAGCCTTCTGGTTAGGAGTCAAATGCTTTAGGCACTATACTACCAAGATAGGGAGGGTAGGAGGCATGTGTTCAAAGATCTACTATCAGTCAAGATCCATCTGACATCTCTCTTTCTCCACCCTTGATTTTTCTGTCTCTGTGTAGATGTCACTCTTAGGCAGATCTCTCTGTGGAACATGAAAAACCCAAACCAAACCTGTTGCCATTGAGTCAATTTCAACTCATGGCAATCCTATAGGATAGAGTAGAATTGCCACATAGCGTTTCCAAGGGTGTAAATCTTTGTGGAAGCAGACTGCCTCATCTTTCTTCTGTGGAGTGGCTGATGAGTTTGAACTGCCAGCCTTTCAGTTAGCATCTGAGTGCTTTAACCACTGTGCCACCAGGGTTTTTATGAACTATGAAAGGATGGTCATAATTATGACCCAATCAGTCAATAAATATGGCCTTTTCTTTCTTGGTGGTCCTAGTAGTTGATTCTGACTCATAGCAACCCCTTTTGGGTTTCCAAGGCTGTAAATCTTTACAGAAGTAGATCACGCCATCTTTCTTCTGTGGAGCAGCTGGTGGGTTTGAACTGCTGACCTTCTGGTTATCAGCCAAATGCCTTATCCACTATGCCACCAGAGCTCCTTCCTAGGGGAAGAGGTATAGGACTTTTCTAATAGATTCAACTAGTCCAAGAATTGAGTCTATTGGCCTGGCTTGAGCCAATCTAGGCCTGAACCAATCATCTGTCCAGGAAGATAAACACACTGATTGGCCAGGCCTAGGTCACGTGGCTGCCCTTGTTCTACATGGAATGTTCTTGCTACCCACACCACATGGCTTGTGAGTGGAGGGGAGATGGTTTCCCAAAGAAAAATTGAGGTGATGTAAGAAGAAAAGGAATGGATGCCAAGCCGACAAAGCAACAGAGGCTGTTGCCATTCAGAGGCTTTGTGGGCTTCAGGCAATTTGCTTCAGCTGTCAAAGCCTCAGTTTCCTCACCTGTACAAAGATGCTAGAGCATAAGATGATTGTGGGAGTTAAGTAAACATCCACAGAGAGCAGAGCCAATGGTTGTTAAGGCGGCTTGAAGAGCTGGCCCCAGGAACTGGAGCACTTACGGGTCATGCATAAATCATCCTTCTGCAAAGACGGGGTACCCTGGGGGGATCAAGCCACTCCACTCGGGAGTGAGGCAGTGCTCTGTGCATTCTGCAGTGCCCCCAAACACAGTGTTCTCGTGATCACTTTGTGAAAAAACAGTAAGTTATTGTTCTTCTCTGCTGGGACCTGATACTGTGCAGGGTTAAGCCCCCAACACTCTCAAGCCTGAAAAACTGATGTTGCACTCCCTCCTGAATGCAGCTCAGGCTTTGGCACTCACAAAATCAGCCCTGTTTAGAGAATTCCAATATCTGGCTTCAGAGGAATGTGTGATCCCTGAAGTATAGACTCTATCGAGCACTTAAAGCAGAACTGATTCGTGGTGTTTCTTCCCAAGCCTAATTATTTATTTATTTATTTTCCCTCCATCACAGAGAAAATTAATATTATGACCATTGAAAGATTTCTGCATCTTCTCTGGAGCCAGCATTAGGGATAGCGATGAGAAGGATAACAATAATGACAGTCACATTTTGCTTTCATGTCACAACTAATGTGTTTAGAACTTTACTGTATTTAACTCAAACCTCCTTAGCACGCGACACCCAACTTTTGGCCTGTCCAGGAACATTTCATACTTTTTCTGGTCCCCAAGCCTTACATATGCTGATACTGCTGCCTGGAATGAGGAATATCATTGCTGATGTCAGATGGCTCTTGACTGACAGCAGAGAGTACCAGAGAGATGTGTACCTATGTTTTATTGACTATGCAAAGGCATTCTACTGCATGGATCATAACAAACTATGGATAACATTGAGAAGAATGGGAATTCCAGAACGTTTAATTGTGCTCATGAGGAACCCGTACATAGACCAAGAGGGACCAGGGGGATACAGCGTGGATTAAAATCAGGAAAGGTGTGCATTAGAGCTGTATCCTTTCACCATACTTATTCAGTGTGTATGCTAAGCAAATAAACTGAGAAGCTTCATTATACGAAGAAAAGTTCAGCATCAGAATTGGAGGAAGACACATTAACAACTGTGATATGCAGATGACACAGCCTTACTTGCTGAAAGTGAAGAATTGAAGCACTTACTACAGACTTCAGTATGGATTACACTTCAACATAAAGGAAGCAAAAATCCTCACAACTCAACCAATAAGCAACATCATGATAAATGGAGAAAACAGTGAAGTTGTTAAGGACTTTATTTTACTTGGGTCCACAATCAACACACATGGAAAGAGCAGTAAGAAATCAAATGACATATTGCATGGGGCAAATCTGCTGCACAAGAGTTTAAGAGTAAAGGTGTCACTTTGAGGACTAAGGTGCGCCTGGCCCAAGCCGTGGTTTATTCAGTTGCTTCCTACGCAGGTGAAAGGTGGACAATGAATAAGGAAGACCAAAGAACTGATGCCTTTGAATCATGGTGTTGGGGAAGAGTACTGGATGTACGATGGACTGCCACAAGAAGGAACAAACCTGTGTTGGAGAAAGTACAGCCAGAAGGTTCCTTAGAAGCAAGGATGGTGAGACTTTGTCTCACATACTTTATTATTATTATTAAAATTGTTTTACATTCAACAGTTTATGCATATTTGATTTCAGGCCCCAATTACCATCCCCAAACATAAATTCTCTTCCCTTCCCCTCCCTATGACTAGCCCATCCCTGTGCCCTTCTTAACTACATATTCCTGTCTGTCCAGCTTTCCCTCTATATGAATGCTGCACCTCTGATGTCATGGCTGGTAGGTCTAAGGGGTGCATCTCCCTAGAGTAAGTGGGTGTATCGCCCTGGGGTAGGTGTTCTGCATATAGGTCTTTCTACTGTTGGGCTCAGAGCCAATCCATGGGAGTGAGTCCATTTCTAGGCCTGAAGGGCAACCCAGGGCCATAGTCTTAGGCCTATCTACCAGTCTCTATCTGACCAGTAATTCTAGTCATTTTTGTGTTTTTGAATTTTATTCCACATTTTTCCTCCCACTGTATCCAGGATCTCCAGTTTTGATCCCTTTCCGAGTGGTTGGCATTGGTAGCCGGGAATCATCTAGTTCTGGTCTCAGAGTCATGAAGGTCCTTGTGGAAACTAATTGTTTCCAGATGCCTTTGATTTTCTTCACTCTTCTTTGCTTCCGATGAGAGGAGACCAATAGTTGCATCTTAGATGGCCACTCGAAAGCTTCTAAGACCCCAGCCGCTACTCACCAAAGTAGGTTGTGGAACAAGATTTTTATGTAATGTGTTGTGCCAGTTGAGCTTGATGACCCCTGATACTGTGGTCCCCAGTCCACAGGCCCAGTGATTCTCTGTCTCACAGTGTTTGGTTGTCTCTGAGAAGTTACTCCAACTCTGTCTTCTGTTGTTTCTGTGATGTATTTGGCTAATTTTGTAGCACAAGTGAATGTGTAAGATTATCTTCAGCCAAATCTATCCTTGGCTTAGGGTGTATTCCTGTTTGTCTGCTCCCACCTCATGTGAACGTGTTCTCAGGAGGGACCAGTCCCTGGAGAAGGACATCATGCTTTGTAAAGTAGAGGATCAGCAAAAAAGAGAAAGACCCTCAATGAGATGGACTGACACAGTGGCTGCAGGAGTGGGTTCAAGCACAGTAACAATTGTGAGGATGGCTCAGGATGAGGCAGTGTTTTGTTCTATTGTTACGTAAGGTCGCTGTGAGCTGGAACCAACTCAACCACACCTAACAACAACAACAAAGCCTTTGCTATGCTGATACTGCTGCCTGGAAAGCTTTTTTTTTGGTGCCCACGAATCTTTGACCTTTCAAATCCCAAGTCAAATGTCTTCTCATTTATTCATTCACTCAACCAACATGTGTTGAGGGCTGATTGTGCACCAGGTCTTGTTCTAGGGGTTGGACTACACAAGTGAACAAAACTTCATGGAAGTTTCCTTCCAGTTCTGGGGACAGCCAGTAGGTTAAAAGCAAGTAAATAAGTTCGTCGCGAGTGGGGAGAATGGGAGTGACAGCGTGTGTGCACAGCTTGATTGTGGACAGGGCGGTGAAGTGCTGAGAAGGTGAGGTGTCAGCCAAGTCTTGAGGGAGGTGAGGTTTCTGGGTATTTACCTGGAAGAACAGCATTCCAGGCAGAAGCATGAATCAGAAACCTGGAGCTGGGTGTGAGCTGGTATAGTGAGCCACAGTAGAAGGCCCATAGCTGGCTGATGCAGGAGTGAGGAGGAGGAGGGGAGGGGGCGAGAGAGGTGAGCCGGGGCCTGTGACTGACTGGGGCTGAGCAGAGAAGCCACCTGATTTTTTTTTTTTTTTTTTTTTTTTTGTGATGGGTGAAAAGTTACAGAGCAAATTCATTTTCCATACAACAGTTCATACACATTTTGTTTTATAACATTGATTGCAATTCCCACAATGTAACAATTCTCTTCCCACTTCCTTCCAATCTCGCTTTTTCCCTGTGTCCTTCTCTGCTATGCATTCCTGCCCTCTGAGCTGTCTACCTGTGCAAATACTGCCCTTCTGGTCTTGCATGGCAGATTGTTCTCTAAGGAGTGTGGTTTCACCTTATACGCCTGCCTGTTGTTTGCCTGGAAGCCATGGGAGTGAGCTCGATTCTAGACCTGAAGGGTTACTAGAAGCTATAGTCTCAGGGGCTTCACCAGTTTCTATCAGACCAGTAAGCCTGGTGTTTTTTATGATTTTGAGTTTTGTTTGACATTTTTTTCCCACTCTATCCAGGATCTCCTACACTGACCCCTTTCTGAGTGGTTGAGAGTGGTAGCCGGTCACCATCTAGTTCTTCTGGTCTCAGGGTCATGTAGGCTGAGATTCTCATGGTCCACTAGTCTCTTGGATGGATTGTTTCCATGGGTCTTTATTTTCTTCATTCTTCTTTGAGGAGCCCCCTGATTTGACTTCTTTTGCTTCTGGCTGCTAGGGGCGAATAGGGGACAGGGGTGAGGGCAAGAGCAGTGAGGGAGCCTGGCCCAGCATGGTAGGGGCTGTGGAGAAAATGGTCAGCCTTTGGATGTGCGGTATTTTTCACAAGGGGCTGATGGGTCAGATGTGGGGTGGGAGAGAACTGGGCTGCCCATGCCCTCAGAGGCCTTTCCCAGCAAACCAGCTGCATGTGGTGTCTCAGCTTGGTGCTTCCACCACCCTTTCTTCAGCCCTTGCCATTCCTATGTTTTATTTTATCACCTGTCTCTTTATTTGGGTCCCAGACACATGTGGTATTCTGGTGAAGGCTGTGCACTTTCTCTCAGGAAAATACTCTTGTTCACACACACAGTTTCATATTCAATTTGATGATGGTTCCAGAAGCTCCCGCAGGCCCCCCTGGCTGCTAGGCGTCCTATGTCCTAAGATTGGGCACCTCTGGACAGTGGGTGGAGTCCATGGCTTGGGTCTCTTGACTGGCTGCAGTTCCAGCTGTCACCATTCGCAGCAACAGGCACGCATGGCAGTGCAGTGTCCTGCAGTGCAGTCCCTGAATGACGTGTTCTGTACAGCCTAGTGGAGCCTTCCGGGTACCTGAATGTGCACGGGGTCAGAACCTTTTCTAAATCTTGATTGCATGGGTAAAAGGGCCACACAATAAACACTTGATAAATTATTGAGAAGACAATGACTGACAACCTGGGCATTTTACAAAGTTCTCACACTTTCGCAGGGTACTTACAGGTGTTAATATCCCCACTGTATAGAACAGGAAGTAAAGCCTCTGCACAAACACGTGGGCATGCTGGGGAGAGGCAGTATTACATCTGATGGCTGTCCAGGGTCATAGTGGGGGTTAACACCAATTTCGGCACTGATTTAGCTTAGAATAGTGCCTGATGCCTGCTAAGTGCTTATTCAACCTTAGCAGTGACTGTATGACTTGAGGCTGTAAGGGCTCTAGGACCAGAGCCCAGCCCAGGATTCCTAGCTCCCGGTGCAGTGTTCCTTCTGCTTCCTGACACAGCCCCAAATATCAGTTCTTAGAGCTAGGAGATTGTAATCTGACTGGGAGTCTATAAGAAAACAAGAAAGAAAAAGATCCTAATTCACTTTCAGTTTTATCCTAGTTGATCCTTGTTTTGGTTCTCTATGCTGCTGTAACAGAAAATGCCACAAATGAGTGGCTTGAACAAACAGGGATTTATTCTCTTACAGTTTAGGAGGCTAGAAGTCTGAATTCAAAGTGCCAGCTCTAGGGGCTGGGTGAAGGCCCCTTGACCTTGGGTGTCGGCTCCACCTCTTGCGCCCGGCCCACTGAAGCTGGAGGCTTCTCTTCACTCAGACAGCTGGTGGCTGCTGAGGCTGACAAACCCAAGGTCGACAAGTAAAGTGGCACAGTCCCAAGAGTATCAAGCAATATGGCAAGACACTAATTCAAGTCCATTAAGTCCCGAAATTGGCAGACAACATGGCAGGCCATTGAGATGAAGACTCAGCTTTGTGCAAGGTCCAAGCGTGCCCCAAAAGCTCCAGAGACCTTTCTCGATGCTGCTTCTTACATACTGGAAGCAGACCACATCCCTAAGGCAGCTACTCAGCTGCTCCAGTAGATTCCACCATGGAGTTGATTACCAATCTTACCATGGGGGATAGCTACATCCAGCTGCCCAGCCACTCAACCAGGCCCAGCCAAGTTGATACACAGTCCTTACAGTAGCCCTGGGAAGTAGACCTTACTAGTACTCCATGCAGACAAGGAAACTGAGGCTCAGAGGAAGAAGTGGCAGAATCCTGGGCTCACCTGAAGGTCTCCAAATCCCCAGATAATTAGTGAGCAATATATGTAGTTAAATGCTAACAACTTAACATTTAATTACATACTATTTTGTACTATATTGTATATCATTTAATACTGATTGCAGGGTTTCAGAATAAGCAGAAGTGAGTGGGGGTGAGAATGGCAAGGAAAGGTTTCATGGTGACATTGGGGACGGAGCCTCAGAGAGGACTGGGGTGGAGGCTAGAGTGGGGATGGGGTAGATTCTGGAGAAGGGACTACAATGATTTAAAGTCTTTTAAATCCAGGCCACATTCGAAAGAAAGATCCACCCAGACAGGTATTATCGTCATCCCCATTTTACAGATAAAGAAACTTGGACCCAGGGCTGGACTCCAAAGCCTAGTTCTTTCCAGCCCAAATGCAGAGAGGTGGGGGGTGGAGGTGGGAGTGTGGTAAATAGTGGAAGGAAGGTTAGCTAGTCTATAGCCTTTGCTACTCAGCTATGTTCCATGGGCAGTGCCTTGAAGCTTGTTAGAAATGTGGACTCCTGGGCCCTCCCCAGTTCCACTGAACCAGGATCCTCTCATCAACAGAATCCCCGGGTGGTTTATGTGCATATTTGCATTTGAGAAACACACAGCAGGTGCCTGATGATGGGCTGCCAGGAAAGCTGGCTGAGAAGTTCCATTGGATGTCTGTGTTCTTCAGGTTTGTCTGATGCCATCTCAGTCCTGGAAGAGAGGAATAGATGCATTCCCAGGAAGTCCCAGGCAAAAGCTCAGGGCAGGCCACCGCAAGCTGAGATGGCTTTGAAGTCTCATATTGCATCTAAAAATGACATCGAAAAATGCTTATGTAAATTACCATGGGGTAGCAGCCATGTTCCAGGAAGATGCATGAAATGGGTTTCTGTGTATCTTAAGTGGAGTAATAATAACCAATTCCCGGGCTGCTGCGAAAATCAAAGGAGGAGTGTGTTGTTATGGGTTGATTTAGGTGTCCCCCCTCCCCCACCCCAAGTATGTGTCTACTTATCTGGGCTGTGATTCTCAGGGATTTGACAGTTATATAAAGATATAATCATCTATCATGATATCATCTGGTGTGATCAGCCAATCAGTTGTAAGGGGATTAGGTGGGATCCAATACCCTTACTCAGGTCACAACCCTGATCCAAAGTAAGGGGAGTTTCTCTGGGGTATGGCCTGCATTGCCTTTTATCTTACAAGAGATGAAAGGAGAGAAAAGTGAGCAGAGAAGGAGAGAGTGAGAGAGAAGGAGTGGAGCGTGTCCCTTGGACCCAAGGTCCCTGCGCTGAGAATCTCCCAGACCCCTGGAAGACTAATATCAAGACACACGGAGATTACCAGGCCCACAGATGTTGAAAGGAGGCAAGGGCATTTTCCCAGAGTTGACAGAGAAAGAAAGTCTTCCCTTAGAGACCAGAGCCTGAATTCAGACTTCTAGCCTCCTAAACTATGGGAAAACAAATTTCTGTTAAAGCCATCCACTTGTAGTATTTCTGTTACAGCAGCACTAGAGAGCTAAAGTGTATGGATCTGGAAATGCTGGGCAAACTGTCTGCAGGATACTCACAGTATTATTCTGGAAGGAACCAAGATTCTCCCTAGACCCAGCATCCTGCAAGCCAGCTCTCCTAAGGGCTGTCTCACGTACTTCTTGGGACACTCAGAGCAAGGGAGGCTGAGTCCTGGGGGAGGAAAAAGTGACTGGCCATCCCAGGAAGCCAGGAAAATAAAGTTCAAGAGAACAGGGACAGCCATTGTTAGTCTTGCTGTTTTTTTCTTTTAATTTCATAATACCAACCTTGTTTATAGGAGCTCTGGTGGCATAGTGCCTAAGGCATTTATTTGCCTGCTAACTAGAACACTGGTGGTTCAAACCCACCAGCCACTCCTCAGAAGGAAGGTTGGGCAATCTATTTCCATAGAGATACCGCCTCGGAAGCCCAAGGAGGGGTCGCTAAGAGAGAGAACTGGTTTATCCTTGTTTATTATTGCTCACTTCCTTGACTGGCTGGTTTGCCAGCTGGAAAGCTCCGGGAAAACTCGGAGATTTTGTGTAGTTATTTCAGAGGCATCAGGAGGGGAGAGATAGGGTCCTACATCTTGTTCCCCAGTGAGGCTAGGGAGAAAGGGGTTCTGGGAGGAAACTGGGGGACAGGGACAGGGGAGAGCAGATGGCAGCAGCCTGGGTCTTGAGGGAAAAGGAAAAGAAGGAGGGATTGGGCTGTCAGCCCTGGACCAGGAGTGACACTGGGCTCCCCAACTCAGAAGGCCCCATTTCTTCGCAATCAGAGAGAGAAGTGAACACAGGGAGGATGGGAGAGAGGTAGGTAGGTGGAGGGAGACTGACTACTAATAACAAAGGCAAAGGAGGAAGGGTGCCCAGAGGCTGAGCAGGCAGTGAACTGCGAGGGCTGGCAGCACATTCAATGCTCCAGAAGCCAGAGGAAGAGAATCTGGAGGCCGAGTAGTCCCCGTGGCCCAGAGCAACTGAAAAGGCTGATGACAAGAAGAGGCTATGGGTCACCCTCGGGTAGGGTTCTGGTAGAATCCTGGAGATGTTGAGGAGTTAAGAAGGGAATAATAGACATCTTTTTATTCTCTTCTCCTATGATGATCATTAGGATTTTCATACAAAAATTGCATTTCTTTTGTAAATGACCTACTTGCCATTTGAAGCTAAATTCAGCTTTAGCTAGTACCAAATTTATATGGTAGCTTTAAACCATTCTTTGGCAAAAAGTTACTTGAGAACATAATATATTGTAAAGTGTTGTTTATAGTATGATCCCATTTTGTTTCAAGTAAACATTTTATGTGTGTGTGTTTGTATGTGTGTTTATAAATACATATATATGAACAGAAACATCCAGAGGAACATATATCAAATAATTATAGGGGTTTCACTGATACACACATATGTGATTTTAAGTACATGTA
>NW_006921853.1:1588638-1596511 GCF_000298275.1 Orycteropus afer afer
CATCAGCTCTTTGCCAGGAGTATCAGCAAAAGCTCCGGGGTTGACTTGCAAGGGCCTAGCTTGGGTCAGTGAATCACTGTGGCTGAGGGGAGCACAATGTTGATTGACAAGACCAAGTCAGTGACCCAAGAGGAGAACAAAGGAACTTTGAAGAGCATCTGAGGAAGGCAGTGAACTGAAAGACAGGCTTGAATGATTCCCCAAAGGAGCTCCAAAGTCCTGTTGCCAGAAGAGGAGGAGCCATACAACAAACGCCCACACCAAAGGGGCCTGCACACCCTGGGTCGTAGACGTCCACGATAGTTGAGTTGTTTACAAGAAGCATGTGCCTTTCTTGCAATGGCAAGCAGATGAGAGTCCCCTTTTAAACAACCGACTTGGATTGCTTTTGGTTATGACAACTGAGCTGAAAAACAATGAGGATTGAGAAAACGGGACCCTCAATCTTGTGAGAGCCCCTGATTGTATAGTGCACAGGACAAATGACCAGTGACAGGGCTGGGGAACCAGCCTCCTCCTTGTGTCGGTTATTAACGCTGTGTATGTTCAAGACCCACTGGGCTGCCAGGCAGTCTCTGGGGTTTGGAGTCGCCAAGCGATGTGCCCAGGGAGTTGGGCCTGCGTCAAGATCAGCCTCCTGCGCGTGTGTGCAGCACCCGGGTTCCCAGTCGGTGCTTCCCTGCATGCCAGTATCACGCTGCTTTGTTTCTTCGTTTCAGGGTTACACTAAGGACATGGTGACAGACTTTGACGAGAAACATGATGAGTATTTAATATTGCTTCAGCAGAGAAACCGGTAAGATGAAGCCACTTGACGGCAGCCCTTCGTGTTAGCCAAATGAGAGTCCCGTTGAGGTTTACTGACAGTGTGCGGCCCCACTCGGAGGCTTAGAATATGGCCTGCAGTCCCAGCTTGTTTCCCCATTCACTGATTTAATTGCTTCTCTTGATGGGGCTGTAGCAAGCTGTTCACCGTGAAAGTGCCACCTCTCGCCTCCTGCTTCTGTTCCGGGAGAAGGTGGGATTGTCATGAAAAGATAGAATTCGGCAGGGCCTGGGCATCAGTCACCTGCATAGTCCAGCCTGTGATCTTACAGGCTTTGAAATCTGAGCCTACAATCATGCCTTGTTATGTGATGGTGGAGTCATTTTACATTCATGTTTGAAGTTGGTTGACATGTCATTTACAATTAAGTTAGAGTGGGTCTTGACAGCAGAGTGTTGGTTCTTGAAAAAAGCCCACAGTACATGCGGTGTTTAGTGATCAAGGTCAAGGCAGCATGGCCTGCTTTGAAGGAGACTTTACCACTAAGATGCCATTGCAAGACTGAGGGAGTTCAACACCTGTGGCTTCCAGCCAAACAAAAGACAGGCATATGAGTTGAACATTTACCTGAGGTAGATACACTCCTCGGAGAGATAAATCACGGGAGAAAGAAGGGCTGTTTATGCACAGGGAGACAGCTCCGGGTGCATGGAGGGATGGACACAGGGAAGAGGTGACTGTCAGGAGGAAGTAGGGGAGGAGCTGTTGCATTGGGGTAAACTGTAGTCAATGTCATGAGACAAAGTGTATCTGAACTGCTTTATGGAAATTGAATTTGCTCTGTAAATTTTCACCAAATCACAATTAAGAAGAAAAAAAAAAAAAAGACTGAGGGAGTTCACAGTCATTTAACTATGGCTTTTCTTCAGCGAAAACTTTGCAAACTCAGATGCTAGGAGCGGTTAGACAGGTATGAGATGTGAGTGAGGCTGGCAGAGCGGGCACAGTGGGTGCTTAGAGCTCTCAGGTCCAGTGGGTGTTGTAACATGGCAACATGGGTCCACATCTTCCATGTTTCCCCAGGAAGCTAAAAATGTGGATTTGTGTTATGATATCTCCTGAGTTTTAAGATGTTGGTGATGAATTCAAATTAAAACACAAAACAAACATAAGAATGCCACAGATCCCGCAAAACAGATCCGCAGGAGGGTTGGGAAGGGGGCTGCTAATTTGGGCCTTGCCTTTGTGTTGTGGGAGTGGACTTGAGGGCTTCCAGCCAAGAGAGTCTGGGGCCTGTCATCCCAAATGTGGATTCAACCCTTTCGGGCTGGCTGGCTGATCTCCTAGAAGGTTTATTAGTGGGGCACCAGTGGCCATGCTGCACGGGATGAGTTTTCATGGTGCAGAGTAGCTGCATGCCTTGTAGGGGTTTGGTATCCCTGTACACCATCCCCCTTGCTAAATTCCTCTCTGAGACCCCAGTCTCTATGACAACAACACCACTTACTAGGGAGGTGGTACCTCTTCCGGTGGAGAACCTCTGAACTGGATACACTCGCCATCAGCCAGAAATGCCGTGGTGATGTCCTCTGCATTCAGCTGCCCCATGCTCATCCCCTTCCTCAAACAAAAAGAGCAGAATGTGGTGCTGATTAGACCAACCTGGGTCTTTATCATCATGAATACCACGGAGCTGCGTGTTTTCATTCAGTCTCCTGCAGGCTGGATGATGCCACCAAACACCTGGGTGACAGTTAAGTCATTTACATGTGACTTGTCTGGAAGCAAAGTGTCATAGTCCCTTATGAGCAAATTGTCCTCATCGATCGGGGGATCAATAAGTGTGCAGTCAAAGGGGTATCAGCCAATAGCATATATGAGAATCTCCAGAGACAGAGTTACAGCACAAAGGCAATTAAAAATAAATATCAAAACTGAGTTGCCATAAAATCTGGGAGGACATGTTGTCATCCAGAGAGAGCTGGCTTGATCACAGGAATTTAGAAGGCAGAAGTGAAAAAAACCACCTTGGAATACAGACCTGTTAGGAGGGGGGGTGCCTCTGGGCCTTTGTTGGGTTGAACTTTGAAGGCACTTCTTCCTGAGGGCCAGCTGTGTGCCGGCACCTTGCCCCATCATTTCGTTTGGTTGGAACACAACCCAGATACGGTGTCACACCCATTTTGCAGACAATAAAGCAGAAACCCACTAGTAGGAGTTTAGTATCCCTGCCCACCACCCTCCTTGCTAAATTCCACTGTGACCCCTAGTCTCTATGACAACATCATCCGTCTGCATTTCCAGAGCCTGCTAGGGAGGTGGTACCTCCCCTGGTGGAGAAGCTCTGAACTAGTTGTTCATTGCCATCTAGTTGATGCTGACTCCTGGCGACCCCCTGGGTACAGAGCAGAGCCATGCTCCTTGCGTGTTCAAGGCTGTGATCTTTCAGAAGCAGACCGCCGGGCTTGTCTTCCAAGGCTCCTCTGCATGAGTTCAAACCACCAACCTTTGGGCTAGCAGTTGTGTCACCCAGGGACTCCAAGAGGTGAGGGATTTGCCTAAGTCTGTGCCCCTGGGAAGTGGTAGAGCTAGGCTGCACTTTCTTATTTGTGTTTTGTTGGACATTGTCATAAATTATCAAGAGGAAAGAAACATGTCAGGATCGCCGCTGGTCTTAACTTCCCTACAGGGGTTTTGTAGGAGTAAACTGCCATTTACATGGAAATGTAGTTGTAGGATTAGGTAGAAAGCTGACCACTGAGCTTTATACTGGGCACCACAGGAGATGAAAACACAGGCCAGCGCTGTGCCATCATTGGGTGGCTTCTTAGGAGAGATCTACCCTAATACAGCTGCCCGAAAGATGCTGAGTGGCATTCTTTCCTTCATTTAGCAGAACTTCACTGAGTACCTTCTAAGTGTCTGGCGTTTCACTAGTACAAGGGCAAATATCAAGATGAGGGAGACACAGATTATATTACTAAATACTCGTTTGGTTCTCTGGGACAGAAGTCAGAGGACTTAAACAACAAGGAAACTTACAGACTCATATCATTAAAAATCCAGGGTAAAATTGGTTCGCTTCTGGCATAGCTGGATCTAGGTGACCTGCCACCCAAACCAGTCATTCCCCATTTCTCAGCTGTGTATTCCCATATAAAATTCATTCTCAGACAGATACTTCCTTCCTGATGGCAAAGACAGCCACTGGAAGCCCACATTTACATCCTCCTCCAACCAGAAGGCTGGCGGTTCAAACCCACCAGCCACTCCTCGGAAGGAAGGTTGCGCAATCCTACTTCTGTAGTGATACTGCCTCGGAAACCCAAGGAGGGGTCGCTATGAGTCAGGGCCGACTCAATGGCACACAACAACAACAACCAAAGGGAAGAGAGCACTTCTTTCCTAACAGCCTAGCAGACAGCTAAAGATGGCTCCCATAGGCTTGGCTTGGGTCTCATTCCTGTCCCTGAGTCAATCAGTCACTGTGTCTGGTTAGGTGGCATAGTCTGACCACCCCTTGCCACCCCTCAAGGTGAGAGATGAGCTAGTTCCACCCAAGTACATGGAGTAAGAGGAAGAGTGGAATAGTTCCTAAGAGGAAATTTGAGGGGATGGTTTTGGAAGATGAAGGAGAGTTGCTGGGCAGGCGAAAATAACACCGCCACACAGCTTTTGCCCTTGAGCAGCCCCTTGCCCAGTGGCAGGGTGAGCTCAGAGTCATCTGTACCTACGTCAGAAGGTGGACAGTGAGCGTGTGTTCCGGGAGAGGGAGCCGGGAGGAGAGAGGACTCTGGACATCCAGCAGCCCCACCTCACCCCTGCACAAACCCACGGTGCTGCCCCTCCCAGCAGACACTTAGTGATTCTGGTCACTCAAGTTCATGAAAGATGGAATCACACCCAGTAAGGCTCTCCAAAGAGCAATGAGAGTGATCAAAGGGCTGAGATGTGAGGAGAGACTGAAAAGATTAGGGCCCTTGGATCTGAAGAGATGATGGCAGAGGATTGAATTGTAGAGGGTGAGCACAGATTTGTTCACCAAGAATCCAGTGACGGTATTCTCATTTGCGCTTTGAAGAAGATCATTTGAGGAAAACATGCCCATGAAAGAGTGAACCCAGTGCCTTAAGAGAAAATTCAGGTCGAGAGAAGGAAGGAGGGAATGAGCACCACGGGGAGCCTCACACAGGCCAGTCTGAGCTGGAGCTATAACCTAGCTCCGAGTTTGCTTTGACCATGGGTCACCCTCACAACAACCCCCCAGGGGTTGTTGACAGAAGAGGAAACAGGACCGGGAGGGAGGTGTGGTGACTTGCCCAAGGTGAAACAAGCTGGGAAAAGGGCAGAGCCTCAAACAGTGAGCTGTGTCCTCCACACCTGCCCCCTCAGCATGCAAGAATGGGAGTTGAGATCTCTGCTGTGCTGAGGGGACATCCTAGAGGACTGATAGCAGGCCCTGTGGGCCACCCTGTGTCCACCACTGCCTGCTACCCTTCTATCTTTCAGGGGTTGACTCAAACACCATCATCTCCAGAAAGCCCACAGCTGTTCCCTCCTATAGACTCTTGCTCTGAGCCCCTGTTGTGTGAAGCCTGGTGTTGGCAGGGGGTGAGGTGGGGGAGAGTGCAGGCTCTGGAGCCCCACGAACTGAATTTAATCCTGGCTCGGCTATGTCCTTGGCTGTCTGACATTGGGCAAGTTCATCTATAACATGGGCTGATGGTAGACCTAACATTGGGGGGCTGTAGGATTAGGTAAGATGAGGTACTTGAAACTTTTCTCTTCTCCTCCTCATTATTTTAATATTAAAAATGATTTCTTCCGGAAGTGACATCCAGATAATCCCTAAATTCCTGCTCCTTGGGGCCCCTCAATTGAGGAAACTGAGGTTTAGAGGAGCCATGTTGCTGGCCCACAGTCACACAGCTGCAACCACCCTGCACAGAGACCAGTGATCAGTCAGGTCACTATTAGGCCAGTGTCCCATAAGCAGTCCACGCCTGCCCTTGGTGTTCTGCTAAGTCCTCCTCACCACCTGGGTCCCTGCTTCAGTGCCCTAAGAGGTGCAATCTCCTGGCCATCCCAGAATGCAACCATGTCACGTCCCTGTCACACTCCCTGATGACACTCAGTATACTTTGCCTGACTGTGCTTCCATGTCCTCATCTGTGCACAAGAACTGATTACGGTTCCCTCTCAAAGGTCACTGCAGGGACAGAGGGGAGTGATGCGTGTGATATGCATCAGACGAGTAGGCGCTGTAAGGGTTAGGACCCTCATCCGTTCCTTCCACCTCCCGTGAGGCCTCAGTGGCGTCCTCAAGGCCACTGTTCAAGACATGGGGATGGAGAGTGCCCCACACGGTTCCTCACATTGAGCTTAGATCCCAGTGGCTGGGAGGGAGAAGAAACAAATACACAGATAAAGCCGAAATCAGATACCAGGCAGTGCTGCGGCACTCTGGGAAAATGAAACAAGGCAAGAGAACAAAATGTGGCTTTTTATGCAAAGTAGGCTATCAATTTAAAAAAAAACACACACACACAACCCAGCGCTTTCTTTGATGCCACATGACTATTACTGGTGCACTCTCCACTCTCAGCTGCAGGAGGGACCCCTTCAGTGACTCCTCTCACAATCTGAATAATTATCTCCTCATTTATCAGTTTCATAAATCCTTATTTTCATAAATCATTCTGCTTAAAGAGAGTTCCATGTGGAGTGCCAGCCCCAGGTTCCAGATGCCATAACTGTGTGCGTAGCATCGAGTCACAGGACAGTCTGTGGGAGGGAAGTGCGGCAAGCATTCTGCCTGGAAGATGAGGTTCCTGACCTGTTCCGTCATGGGGCCCCCCAGGGCCTGGTTGCCCCATCTCTCTGGAGGCTGCTATTGCCCACAGTGTTCTTGATTGTTTCCTTGGGTGAGCGCTGCTGTGGCTGTGTTTGGAGATTGTCTCTTAGTTACTTGTGTTTTCCTTCTGTTTTATGCTGTTGCCCAACAGTCAGGTATCTCTCAGGCCTCAGAGGCTGGCAAGAGATAAGCAGTCTGTAATAAATGTTCCTGCCACGGCTGTGTAAAAGACGGATGTATCAGCAGCTATGGAAACATTTAAAAAACAGAGAAGTGACCCGTACGCCACCGCCCAGACTCAACAACTGACTTCATTTTTACATTTATCACCATCCACTCGGAGTCTGCAAACACGCTTTTCCCCTTACTTTGCATTGACCCTGTATGTGCTGTTTTCATTCTGCCTTATCTCCCTCCCTCCACGTTTTTAGAGTCTTCCCAGTTATAACAGCTTCGTAATATTCCAGCCACCCCTTCTTGGTGTTGGGCATTTCAGTGGCTCTCAGGCTTTTGCCAGGCCCAGTGCTGAACATCTTTCCCAGGTTTGTGCTCAGGAACAGTTTGCTGGAATGTGTTTACTGGGCAAAGACCAAGCATGTGGAATTTCTCTATTTTTATGTTGCATCTGAGAAGGCTCAGTGAGTTTACCAGCCATGCCTGAGTTTGCCAGTCTCAACCTCATCTCACCAGCTAGAAGTTGTCTGCTTTGTGTTGTGGTGAAGACCGAGCCAAGTTGCCTAAGCTCGCGTTCCAACCCTGCCCCAAGTCACTTATACTCTTTGTGCCTTAGTTTCCTATCTATTAAATGGGGATAATAAATGTGATTACCCCATAGGGTTGTTGTGAAGACTGCTGTTATAATATGTGTAAAGAACTTAGAACAGAAGGAGCTGTGGTGGTATAGTGGTTAAAGCACTTGCCTGCTAACTAAAAAGTCAGTGGTTTGAACCCACTAGTCACTCTACAGAAGAAAGATAAGGCAGTCTGTCTCCATAAAGATTTATAGCCTTGGAAACCCAGTAGGGGTCTCTATGAGTCAGAATCAACTCAATGGCAGTGGGTGAATGGTTTGGTTTGAGTTAGAACAGAGCTTGGCAATAGTATACACCTTTTATGTGATGATTATTTTTTTATTTTTATTTTTTTTATTATTGTGATTGGGTGAAGATTTACAGAGCAAATTCGCTTTCCATACAGCAGTTCACATATACTTTGTCTCATGTCATTGACCACAGTTTACCACAATGCAACAG
>NW_006921853.1:1596611-1615659 GCF_000298275.1 Orycteropus afer afer
AATGTTTAACTCACATGCCTGTACTTTGTTTGGCTGGAAACCACAGGTATGGGTTCAATTCCAGACCTGAAGGGCAGCTAGGGGCCATAGTCTCAGTGGTTCCATCAGGCTCTATTGGACCAGCAAACCGAGTACCCACCTGTGATAATTATTTTTTAAAATTTGAAATTTGTTAATCTGTTGTTGCTGTTAGGTGCTGTTGAATCGGTTTTGACACATGGCGACCCTAATTGTTGGTATTGAATTCCTGCTGAGGATTCTCACATGTCACCATGTTGGCTGGTTGAATTCTTCTCGTGTTGTGATCAAGCTGGTCAATGTGGGAGTGCATAAAGGTGTTTGCAAGATACTGAGGAGTTTGGTGTCAAGTGGAGGAGGTTCTGGAGGGTGCTGGAGAGGATACTGAGGCACTGTGTGTGGCGGTGTGGTGTCAAGAGTGGGTAGGCCCAGCCCAAGGGGTGAGGAGAGGCTTTTGTGAAAACTGAACTAGAGACCAGGCCATGCTCACGCCAAGACCCTTTTGCCCCAAGGGCTGGGATAGTCAGATCCTTCATCTTCAACAAAGGTCTGCACTGGTATATTTTTAAACAGCATCAGAAAAATAAATTGTGGCATTTGAGATATTAATAGTGAGTGTGTGGGGACACATGCACGCACGCACACACATTTTCTGAAGCAAAAATCAATCATCCCGGTCTACTGAATGGTGTTTTCTGATTTGTAAATGTGTTACGTGAAACTCTCTCACAAAGGCTGAAATCCTAACCCACGTTTTGTTGCATGTTGAATAAAGTGGCACCATCCACACAAAGTGTGATCACATGAGATTGGGATCATCTCAGAAGAGCCAGGCTGCATGGCAGCTGCAGACACACGTGCCTCCGTGGGGTGAGGACATGTGTGTTCACGTTTGCTAGTGTGGCTTTCAGCTTCCGCAGCAGAGCAGGAACGCCCCGCAGGCCCGCAGCAGGCTCCTCTGGCTGCGTCACTATATGTGTAATGGGCCTTGCAGAGGCTTTCTGTTGACAAACAGCTGGACCCATGACCCTGTCGCTGATTAGAGACACTTTGCCATCAGGGCAGCAGTGGGCTCCGTGCTGGGCCTGCCTATGATGAGGACCAAGCCATCCTTTCTCTTTCAGGATATTAAAGCATTTGAAAACCAAGGACCCCGTGCAGTTGAGGCTGGAACACTTGGAGCAGGGCTTCTCTGTCTACGTCAACGGTGCCAATTCTGAGCTGAAGACATCACCACGCAAAGTCACCCAATCTGACTTCTCTAGAAGTGCCTCACACGCCGAGGGGACACATGGTGAGCACAGGCCTGTCCAGGCCTAGCAACAGCCCTATCAATTGTTAGGGGAGTGAAGCCATGTCCATGCATGTGAGCATTCCAGCAGATAACTAGTTAACCTAGACAAGTTAACTACAGGCTTGAGTGTTACTGTGATGAGAAGCAGGTTTCAGCAGAGCTTCCAGACTAACACAGACTAGGAGGAAAGGCCTGGCAGTCTCTGTCCAGCAGTCAGCCAGTGAGAACCCTGTGAACCACAGTGGTCTGATCCCATTGTCCAGCTAACAACAGCAGTGCCTGCTTGGTCAGAGAGAGAGAAAGAAAAACCCTTTTTTAATTCTTTTTCAAGTCTCGACCTCCAGTACCTCAGGGCAAAGGTGGCCAGAGCAGTAAATTCCTGGATTTTACATTCCCTCCATCTTAAGTGCCAGTAATGTAGGGAATTTCCAAGGGTGACTTGTATGTGTTAACTTCATGCCTGATTCCTGTGTCACAATTGACCTCATGCTCATTTCTGCAGTTAGTTAATCCATACCATGCGTACTTTAAACAGATGCCATGTGTCTGTAATAAAAGCACAGAATGCCGGTGAAGTGTGATGGAAAAGCACCCACCCCAGTGTCTGGGCCAAGACAGGCGCCAGAAACAGGCAGGGCAGATGGAGTCAGGTTCCAATTTGGCCATGTTACTGTGGAGAAGCAACTTTGAGAGGCCAGTGTGCTCCTGAGGAGGAGAGGATTTAGAATGAGGTAGAGCTAGGTTAGAACCCTTTTGCGACCTCAGGTAATTGGGACCTCTATGACCCTCATTTTTCCCTTCTGTAAAATGGGAACAATTCTACCTACCTTGCAGGCTTGCCAGGAAGATTAAATGATGTAAGAAATGTAAAGTGCTTGGCACGCTATAGTCTGGATTTGTGTTGTTCTAACACGTTGCCTCCCAGGTACCACCAGATCCCAAGCCGTGAATCCACACATATAAAAGACAAAACTAACAAAGTAACAACAGCAAGGAGGTGAAAGGAGAAAGTGATATCCCAGAACCTTCCCTTAGGAGAGCCAGTGTGAGTTAGGCTTGGAGTTTAGCGTAAGCTTCCTAGTCCCCAGGGCACAGAGGGAAACCTGATGGCTCTCCTCGCTTTCCTAGAGGAGGAGGCCAGGCATGCCTGCTGCTGCTGAGGAGAATGGGGCCTTTCCTGGTTCTTCTACCTGGATGTCTCTGTACCTGGGTCCCATCAGTACATTCATTCAGTCACTGAACAAATACATCTACTCCCTCCCCTCATTTGCATAAACACGGGCCTACTGTGCACACCGTTCTATACCTGACTTCTATATTGTGGAGATTGTTCTTTGTGTATATAGATCTGCCCAGTTTGGCCATGTGTCACTATTCATCTTCTTCCAAGGCGTGGATGTGCTGTAATTTATTAAGACATCCTGCGGTGGCCGGCCTCTTAGCTTGTTTTCTAATGTCGTGCTGCTGCAGCCAGTGCTGCGATGAACACTCTCATGCCCAGAGCCTCTGGTGCACTGACATGTATTTTAGATGTACGTTATGAGACTGTCCGTCACTGTGAGTTTGCTTCCGGTGCCTCACCAAGTCTCCTTCCCCCATCTCTGTCTGGTGCAGATTACGGACGAAGAGCCCTATTTAGAGAAGCTGAAGAAGCCTTAAGACGCGGCTCTCGGACAGCCCCCAGCAAAGTCCAGCGCCGAGGATGGCACCAGGTCTGGAAACCCAGGGCAGAGTCAAGCCTGTGGCCCTAGATCACACTGTAGACCAAGGAATGTGAGATGGGAGTGTTTAAAATCCCCGGGTCTAGCTGGGCACTTTGGTGGCACCCACTGTGCGTGTAGAAGGGGCTCTGTCTGGAGAGCTGAGGACATCTCACTCAGGAGCCCTCCTTGCTACGTGGCCTTCCCTCTGGATGGGGGTTGCCCCAGTCCACTCAGGAGTGGAGCAAGGCTAGACTCAATGGCCTGTCGTGATGACTCACGTATACGACTTTTCATTGAGCACCTACTGTGTGCCTGGCACAGACTTAGATGCCAGGATGCAGTGGTGACTAAGACAGAGCCCTAGAGACCTGAGCTGCCAGTTTGGGTCACTGCTGATGGTACCTAGGTCAGCAGCTTACATTCTGACTGCCTGCTAGGGACTAGGCAGTGTTTCGTTGTGTTGAGCATGGGGTCGCTATGAGTGGAGCTGACTTGATGGCATCTAACAACAACTAGGGGCCAGGCGTGGGCTGATCTCTCGGGCGACTCCTCTCCTTTGCCCTCACAGCAGACTCCTCGAGTAAATGCTGGCATTGTCCTTCCTTTAAGGGGGCTAAGGAGACATGCTCAGAAAAGTCAAGTGAGCTTTCCAAGGTCAAGAGCTAAGAAGTGGCAGAATCAAGACTCAAGCCCAGGTCTTTCGTTTCAAGTTCAAATGTTCAAATGTTCTTGCCTCACAGTCGCTCATACTTCACCTCGGACCAGTGAGTCTCAACCCTGCTGCACATTCGAATCACCTGGGAGGTTTAAAGTCTGGGTGTTCAGGTGCCATCCCAAAGATTCGGCTGTAATTGGTATGAGGTGAGGTTTGAGCACCAAGATTGGGAACTGCTGTCTGATAACAATTTACACATTAGCAAGTATATAGGTCTGTGTAGACACTGTCACACGCTTTTGTTAGTTCAGCTTTACAATCAGCCTCCAGGTCAGTAAGTGTCCTCATTGTACTGCTTAAGAAACCAAGGCCCAGAGAGGTAAGGCCACTTACTCTGTGTCACATAGCTGCTAAGGGCCAAGGCAGTAAGGTGGTGTCTGGATCCCTGGACATGTGAGTCCATCCTGCTGGTCTTTCCATGTCCCACGGGGGATTTGTGGTTCCGAGATGAAATGGGGAAGATAGTTCTGCCAAGTAACTCCTGACCCTCGGGCTGATGAGCTAGCCTGCCAGGCAGACAGCCTGGAGGCCTCCTTTTGTCCCCAGCAATGAATGTTAATTTCTCATTAATGAAGCCTTTTACCTCTTATCACTTCAGACCTTCCTTCCAATGGTTCTGAGTGCCTTCTATTTTCAGGAGCCATGTTTGTGTCTTAGACTGTGACTTAATGGCTGGCCCCAGAGTCTGTTCACTTTAAAAGAGTTGGCCTAAGATTAATTAGCATCTCTCCCAGTCTCTCCCTGTGGTCCCACACTTCACAGGGCCTAATCATGGCTAATTTCCTGGCTTCCTGATGCCATGATGGCTGTAATTGTCCTTCTGCACTGTCGGGTCAGGGATCAGTCAGTGCCTAACAATAGAGACCACTACTTTCTGCTATTTTAAGCAGAAAGGAATTTAATATAAGAAAACAGGTGTTTATAAAATCACTGGGATGGCATGAGGAGTAGGTGCTGAGCTGGGGCTCCAGGAATGGCACCAGCAAGCATCCTAGTGCTGGCCTGCCAGGAAAGCTGCCCCCCATGACACAGGAAGACAGGGTATCAGGATCAGGGGCGCGTCACCTTAGCTATGATCTAGGAGTCAGGAAGCCACTGCACAGCTGTAGGCCTCAGGGTCATTCTGTGTCCACCAGATCCACACGGCGAACAAGGACCTTGCCCATAACTTGTGTAGCCAGTGTGGGACATTGTTGAAAAACCCATTACCTCCCTAACTGTGCTTACCACAGAAACTGTGTCGCACGGACCCCTTCTCTGCACCTCTTCTGCTTTCCCTGCTTTGGGTGAGGCCACCTGATGGACTGAACCTAAATCACATCCAGAGCCCGAGCTGAAGGGGGTCAGTGTGTGGCTTTCTGGTCTCTCCTGATCCCAGAAGAAGGGGACGAGTAGGTGCTGAGGGCCAGCCCACTGCACCCTCCACATGGTCCTTTGGGGACCACACCTTTGCAGATAGAGACAAACTATGGGAGCTCTGGTGGCGCATTAGGCTGCTAAGCAGAAGGTCAGCGGTTCAAACCCACCAGCTGCTCTGCAGGAGATGTGTCAATCTACTTTTGTAAAGATCCTCAGCCTTTGGAAACCCAATGGGGTCGCTATGAGTCAGAATTGACTGATGGCAGTGAATTTGGTTTGGAGAGACTGAAGAATGGGGCAGGCAGATTGCATTTTGTGAAAGAAATTGTCCATTAACTTAACAAACATTTGTTGACACCTGCAGTGAGCCAGGCACTGCACTAGGCTCTGGAATTAAAACAACACATTGAATAAAGCTCAGTTGCTACCCATGAGGACCCTGCTGTGGAACTCTGGGGGCTGCCTAATGTGGGCAAGGAATGTGGCAACTGTTTTCAAACATAGGGAAGACTGGCCCCGGGGGAGTCCAGAAGTTAAAAACTGGAAGCCTATGAGTGAGATTTGCCCCCACATAATGTTTTTAGACTCACATAATTTAAAAAAGATTTTTTTTTTGTTATTTTCCAACATTGGAATTTTCAAAAGATTTATATATATATATATGCATAAAAGAATCTGGATTTCTACTGGAAAATAGAAAGCTCTAGTTCCCATGCTGGGCTGTCCTCTCACAAGGCAGCCTCCAGTGGGAGCTGATGAGCAGCTGTTGCCGTTACACAGAGCACAGCCTTCCCATTTGCCACAGACCCCACCACTCCCTTTTGGGCCCCAGTGCTGAGCCCAAGTGTCAGTTGTAATGTATCATCATGATTGGGCTATTTCTTCTCTTACACCTGGGTGAGTTCCCATGGCTCCTTTCTGCCCTATCTCATCAGGGCATTTGACTTTGTGGCTGTTGGGGAATGTAGGGAAATGGGCTTTAAAGTCAGACAAACTGCTTGTGAGTGGTGCATCCCAGAGCAGGTATTGGCACCTCCCTGAGCTTTGGTTTATTGTTAGTAAAACCTCCCAGGGCTGCTGGAAGGAACGTGTGCACAGTCCGTGTCGCAGGTGCTCCATCTGCAGGGCCGTCCCTTCAGTTAAGGGTACTGTGGCACCAGACACACAGGTACATAGAAACGGTTAAGAGCACAGACCGTGGACCTCAGCAGCCTGGCTTCAAAGTGTTGGCTCCGCCACTTCCTTTGTTACACGGTCTTGAATAAGTTCTTAACATTGCAGTGTCTCTGTCTTCTCATCTGTGAAGTGGGGTTGATGCTGGTACCTTCATCAGGGGAGCCAATGAGGATAGAATGAGCCCTTTCCAGCAGCACCCGGCGTAGAGGAAGTAGCCTCTCCATGACAGTGACCATGGTTGTGATCACGGAGGGGGCAGATGCTGAGGGGTCCATCTGGACACCTTCCCTGGGCTCCTCACTCTAGTGTGTTTGTTCACTCATGCAGTCTGTTCCTTCCATGACTGTTTATTGAGCCCCCCTAAGTTTTGGATCCTTACGGGGCTGGGATCAGAGCAGTAGGGAGGCCAGCCAGGCCTGTTCTCCTGGAGTCACTTTTGTGGTGTGTTGGGGGAGGGGGAGGCAGAGGACCAGAAGCAAGCAAGGAAGTAACAGTGCTACAAAGGAGATTAAAACAGTGGGACGAGGCAGGCAGTGTTCGGGGAAAGAGTTTGCTTCCTCAGGGGCCTTGTCCATGCTGCAACTTGACTATTAAGATGGAGCTGGCATGAGAAGATCTGGGGGGAGAGTCTTGTAGGCCTAGGGCCCTAAGACGGGAGTCATGGCAGTAGGGACAGGCTGAAAGGAAGTTGGTGTGGCCAGAGCATGGTGGTAGAAAGGGCAGTTGGTGGGAGCTGGGGTCACAGAGGCCAGAGGGGCCAGGGTCACGTGGTGGGGACTGGGGTCACAGAGGCCAGAGGGGCCGGGGTCATGTGGTGGGGACTGGGGTCACATGGTGGGGGCCGAGGTCACACGGTGGGGTCCCAGGTCACAGAGGCCAGAGGGACTGGCTTGCATGGTGCAGGCTGGGGTCACAGATTTTTGAGGGGCCTGATAGCGTGGTACCACGTGGGAAGTCGTTTAGATTTTCTTCAAATGTGAGGAATCCCCCGGAGGGTTTTAAACTGTAGAGCTGCATGTTTGGCTTCATGCTTTGTAAACACCCCAAGCTGCTGCATGGCGGAAGGACAGCCAGTAGGGGGCCAGAGTGGCTGTCAGCAGGCCCAGGAGGGGAGCAGGCCCAGGAGGGGGCCTTCCAGGCGGGGCTTCCCCATAGGCCTCTGTGGTTTCCTCCTGCCGCCCTGCGCAGCCTCCACCCTCCGCACCCTCCCTCTGCTCTCCACCTCTGTTCCCTCTTGGGCTCTGCTCATACCTTCAGCTCTCACCTGGGCCTTCTCTGGGCCACAGGTTTCCAGCTTCCTTTGCCTTTGCTAGTGATCGCATTCCCTCACTACATGTTTGTTGGCATCTTCCCAGGGAGACAGTCCAGTCTCTCCGCTAACGTTTGTGACAGGTCAGTGTATTGCATAGTCCTGGCTGAGACGCCTATTCCTGCCTCAGTCCAGTGTGGCTAGGAATGGGTCCAGGGTTGCAGGTAGGATGGTAAACAGACCTAATGGGCCAGCTACACTGTTATTGTTGCTGTTACTGTTATGAGGAAGGGGGATGGGATATGTTTCCTTTGGCCCCAAGAAGTGGAGTTAGGTAGACAATCTCCCCCTGGTGGAAAGAACGTGGAGACCTTGGGTCTGTGGGTTGGAGAGGGGGACAGTCTCTCTCCTTGGAGGCAGTCATGGCCAGGCAGTGTGGTCACGGCAGCAAAGTCCCCAGTGGCTAGATCAGCCATTTCACAAAGCCACCCCCTCGGGGGGAGACCATGGCTCCCTCCCAGTCCTGAGCTCCTCCCCTACAGCAGTGCCCACCAGGAGGGACAGTGAGGCCTTGGCCAGGTCAGTAGGCACATGGCCTGTAGGTCACAGTGGACCTGCAGTCACAGCACTGTGTCCCCTGCTCTCATCCTGTGTGTGCTCCTCATTACCTGCTGGTGTTCCCTGCCTTCTCTACATTCACTGGGGTCCCACAGCCCATTGCCACCTACCAGCTGTACCTCTTTCAATAGACTGGACTTCCCTTCTTATAAGAACCCCGCTCCTGATAAGTCAATTCCGACTCATAGCAGCACTGTAAGACAGAGTAGAACTGTCCCAGAGGGTTTCCAAGGCTGTAAATCTTTACAGAAGCAGGCTGCCTCATTTTTCTCCCAAGGAGTGGCTGGTGGGTTTGAACCACTGACCTTTGGGTTGGCAGCCGAGTGCTTTAACCACTGTGCAACCAGCCCTCCTCTTTTCTTATACTCTTGCCCAGCAGTTAGGAAGCTCTTCTGGGTAGTGCTGCTGATGGAAGGGCTGCCTCGGAGCACAAACCCAAGCCCACGCTGGCCACAAAGTCACAGAGCTATGCTGTGGCCTTGGCCACAAGGTCACAGAGCAGAGCTCTTCTACCCCAAAGATGCCGTGATCAGTGCTGGGCTGTGTGGGCTTCTGAGCTGCCGCTGTCACTGTGGAATGTGGCTGGTGGTGATATACCGGCTCTTGTTTGCACTGTCCTTCCCCCCCATCCCTACTTCTAGCCTTAGATCTTTTTGCTTCTCTCAGTGGATTAAGATTTATGGTTTCCTCAGCCTTGTAATACTTGGGTGGACAGCGGCCTAATCAACAGAGCCGTTGTTTACCAAAATGCTGTCAGATTTGATGAACGTCACCGGCTCTTAGCATTAAATTGGTAGTGAAGGGATTGGCCTTCCAGCAATTTACTGTGGGGAGTGCTTTCCTTAAAGGTCTGGAAGGCCAGCTCATTGTGATTATTAAAGCAAAGGCTTTGCTCTCGCTCAGCTGCCACATCCGGTTTCCTGTTATGCGCTAGGCAGGTTTCCCGAGCACCTTCAGGAAAGCTCACAAGTGAAATGGGGAAGCATTTGAGGCCCTTTCCTCTTCCTGACTTTGAAAACCCCTGCAGTGAGGACACTAAGTGAAACAGTCCATAAAGCATCAGCCTTTACAGTGCCATTGCACAATGTATTGTCAGTGTCAGGGGCTGTTATTTGTAAGAGAGCAGACCAATCTGAGAACAGCATATGAAATGAGGTAGATCTGCTCCCTGCCCAAGGAGTTCTGGTGGTGTAGTGGTTAAGGCATTTGGCTGCTAACCAAGAGGTTGGTGGTTCGGACCCACCAACTGCTCTATGGAAGAAGGATGAGGCAGTCTGCTTCTATAAAGATTTACAGCCTTGGAAACCCAACAGGGGTCGCTATGAGTCAGCATTGACTCAATGGCAATGACTTTTGTTTTTGGTTTTTGGGTACTCCCCAGGTAGTGCAACAGTTAATACTAGTGGCTGCTGACCGAAAGGATAGTGGTTCGAGTCCCCCCTGAGGTGCTTCGGAAGAAGGCCTGGATGATCTACTTTCAAACACCAGCCATTGAAACCCTATGGAGCACAATTCTGTTCTGACATCCCGGGGGTCACATGACACAGTTGGAATCAACTCAGTATCGTCTTGGTCACTCTCCATCCCAGGACTGCATCTGACAGTGTTTTCAGAGCTGTCCCACCTCTAGAGGGAGCCGTTTACATACCACACAACCTGCACGACTACACAGGGTGGGGGAAGGCCCCCAGACTTGCCTTTTTCTGGTTGACAATAAGCTTTCGTGCGTACAAAACTCTTAGAACACTGTGTTAAGAGAGGAGGCAGTGCACACAAACGCGTGTGGGCTGAGTGTGCAGCGCTGGCCTTGGGGTGGCAAACGGAAGCATAGGTGCTTGGGTGTTGGGGGCTTTCAATCCTGTCCCCGGCATAAGGTTGCTACTGCAAGAGCCTCCCGGGGCCTGGGTGCTGCACGTAGGCAGGAAAGAGCAACTGCTTAGAAACAGCCACTCTGGGCGAAGCAGTGTGCCGGAGGGGAGGCAGCCAGGAGTGCAGGCGTCATCCCTGTGTAGGGGTAGGAAGGTGGGAGGCCAGAGCAGGGAGCAGGGCAGGGCTGCTGGGGGCGGGCTTGGAGCCCACAGCCCTGCACTCCTGACCGGGAGGTGGGTGGGCGGGCGTTCTGTGGGAGGGCTGCTCTCGGAGCTCATCCCAGTGGTGTGAGAGGATCCTACTTGGGCTGGGGGCGGGAGAGCAGGCCAGATGGAGGGCTATTTATTCCTCTCCCCCAGCACCCACTCAGCAGTTAGAAACTTTCAGGACCACATTAATTTTTATCACATGTTGCTTCATAAACACGTTCTGGGTGCTGTGTGAAGTCCTTGAGGCCAGGGCATTTTTTTTTTTTAATATTTTTATATCTTGCCATGTTTCCAGAACCTTGTACGCAGTCAGTACTCAGTGACTCAGTGAGGACTTCCTGCTTCAGTGCCTAAATCCCGACTGCAAGCCTGCCTTCTGACACCTTGAAGAGGCGAGCCCTTGCACCTCAGTCTCTTTGGGAAGGGAGAAGGGTACTTCTGGGGTGAGGGGGGCTGGAAGAGCTGCATAAGGAAGAGAGATACACCCACCTCCCTTCTCTGAACATGGAGCTCTTTCTCCTCTTCGTGATTGAAATCAGAGGCCAGCAGAGGTGTATTAGCACACCACTTCTCTTACTGGCCAGTGGAAGGTGCCCAGTTCAGGCATGGCTGGATCCAGGTGCCCAGACAGTATAGCACGATTCATCCTCCATATCTCAGCTCTGCTTTTGCCCACATTGCCCTGTGTTGTGGGCAGCCAGCAGCTCCCAGCTTACATTGCCACCTTGCTGTTGCATCTCTTTGGCTTCCCTAAATGGTCATTGTGGCTCTGATCGGCCAGGCCTGGGTCACATGCTCCATCCTCCCCATAGAGCAAGTCAGTTCCACATGAGCCATTTGGATTAGGGTGAGAGTGGGGGTAGCTGGGTGTGTGGGTATGGAAACTTCCCAGAAGGAAACTAGGGCACTTTACTGGAAGACAGAGAACGTGTGCAGGATGACAGGCAGAAACAACGGCACCCCCAAGACCTCGCAGATCTCCTGATGTGGTGCTTCTCAATCGTTAGTGTGTGTGTAGGTCACCTGGAGTCTTGTTCAAATCCAGATTCTGGTTCAGTAGATCTGAGGTGGCCCCGGGACTCTCTTTCTCCCAGGTTCCAAGTGAGGCCAGTGTCACTGTCCCTGAGCCACTGTGGAGCAGTGAGGCCCTAGTCCAGGCTCCTTCCTCTGTAGATGAAGGTGTTGGGGGCCAGGCTGCACCCCTGCCCTGACCCAGCCCAGTGGTCCTGCCTCCTCACTGCCTCCACCTCCTTATGTGCACTGTTCCTTCCACCTACAAGACTTCTCAGTGCTTGGACAGTATTGAGTGGTTCCTGGGGAGAGAGAAGGGTGCTACCTGGAGGGATCAGGAAAATCCATCTTCACGAAGAACTTCACAGCCTTTACAGCTGCCTCATGGCTGGAGGCAGGAAGGCCTCCAGGAGTGTCCTAGCCTGGGAGGCCAGGTTTTATTATTCTGTGTAGAACATTCCCTTCAAGGACCCCACTGCTGACACTGACAGATGCTCTGCGAGCAGCGTGACAAAGCCGGGAGGAAGTGATGTGCAAGCGAGGCTGGAGGCCCAGTGAAACTCGGCAGATGGCCAGGCAGGCAAGGAAGCCAGGCAGTGGGGAGGTGGAGTGTGGCGCACGGCCCCCGGACAGCGGGGCACACTCGGAGTCTGCTGGGGCGTCTTGAGGAGAGTGGGGTCTCCTTTAGGAGGAAAGAAGTCCCATAGGCACCCTCCTTGGTGCCTCTCCTTCCTCCCTGTCCCCTGGCAGGGTGACTCGCCATCTGCCTCTTCCCAAACCGTTGCCTTTCTCTTTTCCTGCCATCTTTTTCTTGAATGATCTGTGGCCCTGCCCTTACCTCCTCCTCTATTGCACGTTAGCTTTTGCCATGAGTCAGAATTGACTCCATGACAATGGGTTTGAGCTTTTTATTTTTATTCTCCCCAAAGACCCTGTACCCAGACTGACACATTTGTTCTTCACAAGCCTGTCGGGAATAGTAGAGCATGGTGGTTTAGAGAGAGATTCGCAAATGATGGCCCGTGGGCCAAATCCAGCTGCAGTCTGTTTTTGTAAATAAAGCGTTATTGGGACACAGCCATGCTGGCTCGTTTATGTATTGTTTGTGGCTGCTGCCATGCTGCAGTGGCAGGGTAGAGGAGTTACGGCACAGACCACATGGCGCGCAGAGCTAAAATATTTACTCTCTGGCCCTTTGCAGGAAGCCTTGGCTCATCCCTGGTTTAGAGTAAGCCCTCTGGAACCACACTGCTGGGGTTCACATCTACTCCCCTAACTGTGTGATATGGTGCCCTGGTGGTGCAGTGATTAAGACAATTTGGCCAGAAGGTCGGTGGTTTGAACTCACCAGCTGCTCTGCGGAAGGAAGGTTAGGCAGTCTGCTTCAATAAAGATGTACAGCCTTGGAAATTCAGTGGGAGTGGCTGTGGGTCAGAATCGACTCAATGGCAGTAAGTAGCTGTGTGATCCTGGGCAGGTGACCTACACCCTTGCACCTTGGTTTACCACCTGTGAAATGGGTATTACAGTGGCCGGTGCCTCCTGGGGTTGCTGCCAGGACCAAATGAGCAAATGCATCTGAAGCCCTCGGAACCACGTTCAGTCTGCACGAAGTGACATGGTGCACAGTGTAAAAGCTCCAAGGGTGGCCATTGTGAACGAGGGTCAGGAATGGCTTAGCTTCAGTCTGCTGAGAGCCTCAAAGGGCAATAAGGGCTGGGTGAGAGGGAGGAAAGTGGGGTACCTAGGGTGCCAGTGCAGTGTCAGCCCCTGACAGTGAGGACTTCTTTGCATTTGGCTCCTGGGGTGCCTGGCTTTCCTCACCCTAGCCCAGCCCTGCTCACTGAGTCCAGCACCACCAGCTTTCGCTTTACCACTGGAACGCTGCAGATTCTTCGGTTGAGTACTGGATGAAATATTTGGCTTGGTTTTAGGAGCCACACTGGGGGGAAGTTTGGCCACATGGGTAGAGTTGATGTCGTATAAGGTGAATAGGTGCAACCCACTGTGCTGCATTCCAAAGCCCCATGTCAGGCTCAATCTGCTTCACTGAGTGTTATCCTCATGTCAATTATACAGAGATGGTGTCAGTCGTCCTTTTCTAACAGATGTGGAAAATGGAGCTGAGAGAGGTTAGGTGACTTGCCCAAGGCCACATAAGAATAAGCATCAGAATTCCAGGAATCCAGCCTGGTCTGCCAGGCTCACACCACACGGCAGCAACTCTAATACAACCACAAATGATGACAAGTGCCTTAAGGAGGGTTATCCACTAGGATTAAGTTTAGCTGCATATAACTAACGTAAGTGGGCCACTGAGGTGTAACCGGATCGGTCTTTGTCCTTTGTGTTTCTTTGTTCCCTCACATACACAAGACATCTAGAGTCAGGCAGTGGACAGCCAGGCTGGTGGGATGCATACATGATGCCACCAGGAACCCAGGCTTTTATTTATTTATTATTTTAAAAATTTTATTGTGATTTGGTAAAAGTTTACAGAGCAAATTCATTTTCCATACAGCAGTTCACATACACTTTGTCTCATGACATTGACTGCAATTTCCCACAATGCAACTTCCTCCCCATAGTTACCTCCTCCCTGTGTCCTTCCCTCCCAGGCACTCCTGCCCCCTGAGCTATCTCCCTGTGCATATACTGCTCTTCTGTTCTCCCATGATTGATCTCTCCAAGGAGTGTATCTACGTAATGTAAACATTCAGCTCATATGCCTGTCTTTTGTTTGGCTGGAAGCCACAGAGTGGGTTCAATTCCAGACCTGAAGGGTAACTAGGAGCCATAGTCTCAGGGATTTCACCAGGCTCTATCAGACCAGCAAACCTGGTCTTTTTCTTTCCTTTTTTTTTTTTTTTATAATTGTGAGTTCTATTCCACATTGTTCTCCCACTCTTTCTGGGATCTCCTACATAGATCCCCCTCTGAGTGGTGGGACCCAGGCCTTTCTGTTTTCCCATTTGGCTATCCCTAGCATGGAGCTAGTGTAGTGCCTAAGGCACTTGACTACTAACCAGAAGACTGGTGGTTCCCACCAGCCACTCCCTGGAAGGAAGGTTGGGCAATCTATTTCCGTAGTGTTACTGCCTCAGAAACCCAAGGAGGGGTTGCTATGAGTCGGGGCCGACTCGACGGCACATATCAACATGGAGCTTGCTTTCTTGTTCTCAGGAGATGACCACTTACTCTATTACAAAACATCCCATCCATATTCTCATTAGGAAGAAGGGTAGATGGGCAAAGGCTGAAAGTCCCACGTCTGCTGAGTCTGCCCTGATTACCAGGAAACAGTGGCTTTCTAAGAAGCTCCACCTGTAGACTTCCAACCACTCATGCTGCCTGGACCTGGAACATGTGCCCACTACCTGCCAGGGCCTCTGTGACGAGAGCATCCTTATAGGGTACGTTGCTACTGCAACAGATCCAGATCTGCTATTGAGGATGGAGAGGACAGAGCTAGATATTGGGGGGCAGGCAGAGAGCAATGTCCCTGCCATAGAGAAGGCCAGTAAAGGTCATGAGAGTGTGAGAGGAAGTAGGGACCCCAAGGAAGTTTCCTGGAGGAGGTGACACTTGAGCTGAGTCTCCTAGCTAGGTAGGATTTTGACAAGTGAAGATTTGGAAGATGGCTGTCTTCATTCTCTAGGGCTGCTGTCACAGAAATACCACAAATAGATGGCTTCAACAACCAAATTTATTCTTTCACAGTTTTGGAGGCTAGAAATCTGAATTCAGAGTGCTGGCTCCAGGGGCTGGGTGAAGGCCCCTTGACCTTGGGCTGTAGCTCTGCCTCTTATTCCAGGCCAACTGCAGCTGGAGGCATCTCCTAACTCAGGCAGCAGATGGCTGCTGAGGCTTATGAACCCAAGGTCAGCAGGTAAAATGGCATAATCCCAAGATTAGAAGGCAACACGGCAGGCCACTGGTTCATGTCCAGGTACTAGAGATGAAGACTCGGCCAAATGCAGGATCCAGATGTGCCACAAAGCTAGAGACCTTTCTCAAAGCTTCTCCATATATTCAGGAAATAGGCCACACCCTGAAGGCAACTACTTAGCTGCTCATAGCAGATTCCGCCCATGGAGGTGATTACAATCTCATCCTGGGGAATAACTACATCCAGCTGCCAAGTCACTCAGAACCATGGCCCAGCCAAGTTGACAGGTAGTTAAAGTAGTGACCTTAACTACCACAATGGCAAAGATTGGGAGAACAGAATAAACAAAAGCACACAATAGGACATTTAGGGCACATCTGAGGTGTCAGGGCTCTGTCACAAATCTCCCTGTATCAGAAATCCTACTCATGTTGACATAGAGAAAAACAAAGTATCAGTAGTGTCTCGCTTCAGGCACAGCTGGATCCAGCAGTTCTGAACAGATGTATCAGGGACTCTGTTTCAGCTCTGCTTATCTCATCTCTGTCTGCCCCCTGGCTCTTGGAATCCTTGTTAGCTCATCACCCCTGCAGGACGGAGCCCCTCTCCCACAGTTCTAGCAGACTCTATGCTACTCACACTGGCTTGTCTTTGGTTTATTCTTACCCCTGCACCAACTGGCCAGGTGTGTTGTAAGGAGGTGGGGTGGGCTGATTATGTCCAGGCCTGACTCCTGTTGCTGCCCTTGGGCCACATGTGAACTGAAAGTGGGCAAGGGGAATGGACCCCAGAGGAGAACTAGAGAGCGGTTTCCTGAAGGACAGGAAGGAGGCTGGGCGAGCGAAGCTGCAGACAGTTGGGGCACAGAAAGCAATTCTTTGTGGTCTGTATGTTGGGCATGTGAATGAACTTGCAGAAACCAAAGTAAGAAATGGGCTGAGGCCCTCTTTCCTATTTCACATGCCAGGTGTACTGGGTAGGGTATGGGTTTGGCTGCTACACCAGAGAGACCCAAATGAGCAACGTGCAAGCTGATGTCTTTCTGACACAACAGTTCAGTGGTGGACAGACATCCTGTTTCGAGAGGCCATGAAGGGATCCAGGCACTGTTTTGTCATTCCACCACCTTCCAGATGTTGTCTTCCTTCTCATAGTCCTAGACAGCTTTCACCTCCTCCATGTACCAGTTGGCAGGAAGGGGAATGGGGCAAGGGGAAGCCACTCCTTTCCCTTTAAGGCCTTGAAGATGTGCACATGCCTTCCCTCCACCCACACTTCAGTGGCCAGAATGTGGTCACATGGTCTCACCCAGCTGCAAGGGAGGCTGGGAATGCCGTATGCATATTTGGAGACTCCGTACATGATAAGCAGGGGAAAATGGACATTGGGGGACACATGTAGTTTGCTACACCAGGCCAAGCAGTATGTTTCCCAAACAATGGCCTAAGGAGTGCTACAAGAAGGGGTGCCCTTATGCGATCCTCAACCTATACGACTATGAGACCAGAAGAACTAGATGGTACCCACCTACCACTCTCAACCACTCAGAAGGGGATCTATGTAGGAGATCCTAGATAGAGTGGGAAAACAATGTGGAACAAAATTCAAAATCATTTTTCAGAAAAGGACCAGGTTTGCTGGTCTGATGGAGCCTGATGGAATGACTGAGATTGTGGCCCCTAGCTACCCTTCAGGTCTGGAATTGAATCCACTCCTGTGGCTTCCAGCCAAACAAAAGACAGGCATATGAGCTAAACATTTACATTAGGTAGATACATTCCTTGGAGAGATCAACATGGGAGAATAGAAGGGCTATGTATGCACAGGAGACAGCTGGGGGGGGTGGGCAGGAGTACATGGGAGGGAAGAACACAGGGAACAGGTAACTATGGGGAGGAAGTAGGAGCAGAGCTGTTGCATTGTGGGAAATTGCAGTGAATATCATGAGAAAAAGTGTATGTGAGCTGCTGTATAGAAAATGAATTAGCTCTGTAAACTTTCACTCAAATCACAATAAAAATTAAAAGAAAAAAAACAAGAAAAGAAAGGGTGCCCCACCATGCAAGATTTCTACTGTTCAAAGAGTTTGGGAAATGTTCCAAGCTATTTTCATTTTAGGGAATCTACTGTGTATGTGTGTGTGTATGTGAACACACACACACAAAGATGCTGAGAAGTCCTACAAGAAAAAAAAAAAACAAGGTTTGCCAAGCTTAGATGATCACAAAGCCGCTTTGGGTGGTAAACCAGCCAATGAAAACCTGTGGATCCCAATGGTCTGATTTGCAACTGATCTCGCAGATGGTGCAGGACCAGGCAGTGTTTCATTCCATTGTCAGTGGGGTAGCCTTGAGTCGAGAGGCTTACTCGACCACAGCTAACAACAACAACAAACACCATCTTAGTAACTAAAATACTGCACAGAAATTATTTCAAAATAAAGAGTCATTGAGAAAATTCTGTTGAACATACTTGGAGCAGTAGAAACCAGTAAGGACTTTTGAGCAGAGGCAGAATGACCCATGTGAGGTAGATGCAAGGCCAACATTCATCTTAGCATGACTGTATTCTGTGCAGACAGGCCACCAATCTAATCACCATTGCCAAAAGCTAATTTTTGGGTCAACCTAAAGTGCTAGTCTTGGTCCCTCAGAGGAATGAAGACGTTCATCCTACCCCATCTGAACTGGCTTAATCTTCGTGTCTAGAAATCGGTGCAAATCAGAACAGAAGCTGGCCCACGGCTCCACATTGAACCTCCTCTGGACTATTCTGAAGATTTTGAGCCCTGTGAGGATGTGGATATCAAGGCAAAGAATGCATCTGGGGATCGTCCACAGGTAGGAACCGGCCTTGGCTCTGTGCTCAAAACTCCCGAAGGACGGTGGGGGTCAGAGCTGTAATTCCCTCCCTCATTTGCCCATGCCCCTTCACTCATTTAACGCATTTCAAGGAGCCACAAACCGTGTGCTAGATACTCTATTAGGCACCCAGTGTCCAGACAGTCAACAACATACAATCCCTGAACCAGGAGAAGGGGCAAAGAATGGCAGAAACAAGGGAGGGAGAACATCCAGGAGGCTTTCTAGAGGAGGTGACAAAGGCTGACTAACGGTTTGAGGGGCAAGGAGGTGAGGGCAGGTGGGCAGCAGAGCTGATGTTCAGTCTGTGAGCACTGGACATCCAGTGATCTTGTGGAGCTATGGCTTGGAGTCCATGGCCACGCAGCAGCTGAGGAGGTAACGATTGTGTCATTGTTAATCCCCAATCTCAAATTACTTCATTTCTGAAATCTTTTGAATTGCAATAGTGTATCTCAGTCTTCCATGCAACAATCCTTTGTTGACCACTTACTCTTGTAAGTGTTCTGTCCTTACAAGGCTCTGTCCTGGGCACCAATGACACAGAAATGAGCATAAGTGACAAGGCCCCTATTCTTCAACAACTTACATTACAAGGGGAGACAGATGAGAAGGAATAAAACCAAGAAATAAATGAGATGATTTCAGGTGTTGATAAGTTCTGTCAATGAGAGAGAGATGGGACAGGGAGGTGCTGTGGGAGAGAGGACACGTTACATAGGGTAGCATGTCTGTCACGTATGACATTTCAGCTAAAATCTGATAGAGAAAGAGTTAGCTTGGCAATGAGGAATGGGGAAAGCACTCCAGGCCAAGGGAGCAGCAAGTGTGAATAGTATGAGGCTGGGCTTGTTCAAAGAGTGGAATGCAGGCATGGTGTGAGCAAGGGCAGAACAGAGTGAGGTGAGTGTGGAGGGAATGGCAGGGCCAGATCAAGCAGTGCATTCATCATAGGCCTGGGGTTGGTGATTTGGATTTTATTCCAGGGGCATCACTTTTTTAATTATTATTTTATTTTTTAAAATTTTTATTGTGATTTGGGTTAAAGTTTACAGAGCAAATTCACTTTCCATACAG
>NW_006921853.1:1615884-1618319 GCF_000298275.1 Orycteropus afer afer
CAACCTTCCTTCTGAGGAGTGGCTGGTGGGTTTGAACCGCCAGCCTTCTGGTTAGCAGTCAAGTGCCTTAGGCACTATGCTACCAGAGCATGCACAGCCCTTCTATTCTCCCATGATTGATCTCTTCAAGGAGTGTATCTACTTAATGTAAATGTTCAGTTCATATGCCTGTCTTTTGTTTGACTAGAAGCCACAGGAGTGGATTCAGTTCCAGACCTGAAGGGCAGTAAGGGGCCATAATCTCACGGGTTCCACCAGGCTGTATTGGACCAGCAAAGCTGGTCCCTTTCCTTTTTTATGATTTTGAGTTTTGTTCCACACTGCTCTCCCACTCCATCCAATATCTCCTACATAGATCTCCCTCTGAGTGGTTGACAGTGATAGCTGGGCACCATCTAGTTCTTCTGGTCTCATAATCATATAGGCTGAGGATCACATAGTGTAATAGTTGTTGTTGTTAGGTGCCATTGAGTCATCTCCAACTCATAGCGACCCTATGCACAGCAGAATGAAACACCACCCAGTCCTGAGCCAGCTCCATGATTCTTGCTACACTTGAGCCCATTGCCACTGCCACCATGTCAGTTCACCTTGTTGAGGGCCTTCCCCTCTTTCCTCGACCCTCCAACTTACCAAGCATAACATCCTTCTACAGGGAATGGTCCCTTCTGACAACATGACCAAAGTATGTCAGACGAAGTCTGGCCATTTTCGCCTGCAAGGAGCATTTTGGCTGCATTTCCTCCAGGACAGATCTGTTAGTTCTTTTAGCAGTCCACAGTACTTTTAGCATTCTTTGCCAACACCACAGCTCAAAAACGTCAACTCTTCTTCAGTCTTCCTTATTGTCCAGCTCTCACATGCATATGAGGCAATTGAAAATACCATGGCTTGTGTCAGGCGCACCTTAGTCTTCAGGGAGACATCCTTGCTCTTCAGCACTTGAAAGAGGTCCTTTGCAGCTGATTTGCCCAGTGCTATACATCATCTGATGTCCTGACTGCTGCTTCCACTGGCATCAATTGTAGAACCAAGCAATGTGAAGTCTTTAACAATTTCAATCTTTTCTCCATGTATCGTAATAATGCTTATAGGTCCAGTTGTGAGGATTTTTATTTTCTTTATATTGAGATATAATCCATACTGCAGACTATATTTCTTCAATCTTCATCAGTAAGTACTTCAAGTCATCCTCACTTTCAGCAAGCAAAGTTGTGTCATCAGCATTTCGCAGGTTGTTAATGATTCTTCCTCCAATCCTGATGCCACATTCTTCTTCATATAGTCCAGCCTCTCTGATTATTTGCTCAGCATACAGATTAGTATGGGGAAAGGATGCAACGCTGACGCACTCGCTTCTTGATTTTAAACCGTGCAGCGTTCCCTTTTTCTGTTTGAACGACAGCCTCCTGGTCTATGTACAGGTTCCTCGTGAGTACAATGAAGTATTCTGGGATTCCCATTCTTCTCAATGTTATCCACAATTTGTTATGATGCATGCAATCAAATGCTTTTGCATAGTCAATAAAACACAAGTAAACATCTTTCCGGTATTCTTTACTTTGAGCCAAGATCCATCTGTTATCTGCAGTGATATCCCTCGTTCCACGATATCCCTCGTTCCACATCCTCTTCTGAATCCAGCCTGCACCTCTGGAAGTTCTCTGTCAGTATACTGCTACAACCGTGTTTGAATTATCTTCAGTAAGATAATTTGCATATGATATTATTCAGTAATTTCCACATTCTGTGGGATCACCTTCCTTTGGAATGGGTACAAATACAGATCTCTTCCAGTCAGTTGGCCAGGTAGCTGTCTTCCAAATCTCTTGGCATAACCGAGTGAGTGCCTCCAGTGGGGCACCTGTATGTTGAAACATCTCAGTAGGTATTCTGTCAATTGCTGGAGCTTTGTTCCTCACCAATTCCCTCAGCACAGCTTTGACCTCTTCTCTCAATGCCATTGGTTCTTGAACATATGCCATCTCCTGAAATGGATGAAGATCAACCATTTCTTTTTGGTACAGTGACTCTGTGTATTCCTTCCATCTTCTGTTGATGTTTCCTGCATCATTCAGTATTTTCCCATAGAATCTTTCAATATTGCAACTCGAGCCTTAAATTTTTCCTCAGTTCTTTCAGCTTGAGAAATGCAGAGCGTGTTCTTCCCTTTTGGTTTTCTAACTCCAGGTCTTTGCACATTTCACTATAGTAATTGTCTTTGTCTGCTCAAGCTGTTCTTTGAAATATTCTGTTCAGCTCTTTTATCTTGTCATTTCTTCCATTTGCTTTAGCTACTCTCCACTCAAGGGCAAGTTTCAGAGTCTATTGTGACATCCATTCTGGTCTTTTCTTTCGTTCTTATATTTTTAATGACCTCTTGCTTTCCTCATGGGTGATCCTCTTGATGTCATCCCACAATTCTTCTGGTTTTC
>NW_006921853.1:1634002-1635707 GCF_000298275.1 Orycteropus afer afer
ATATCCCTCCTGAATTTAGAGATCATCTAAAGAATAGATTTGATGCATTGAACACCAATGACCGAAAGCCAGATGAATTATGGGAAGATATGAAGAACATTATCCATGAAGAAAGCAAGAGATCCATGGTTATATTCAAGCAAAATTATTGAGGATGACAGGTCAAAGTCAAGTTGCTGAGCTGTGCCTTGTCCTGTTTGCAGGAGTGTGCCATTTGTTCACCTCTGAGCCCAGGCCCTCAGGATCTTGCTTCCATGTGTCAGTTCTGTAGCAAAAGCCTGCTGCTATGAGATGCAGATAATCAGTAAAGGAGAGGGCATGTTGCCCATGAAACATCCCTCAGATCTTTGTTAGATGTTTGGTTCTTTATTTGCTCAGAAAGGAAAGGCAGGCAAGGAGTCAGGGATCATTTTGTTTCATATCCTGGTTGTGAAAGTCTAAGAGTAAATTGGAAAATTTTTTCTTCTTGGACCCCCCCAAAAAAGTTGTGTTTTTTAAAGATTCAATTACTTTATTTCTTTTTTTGAACAGTTTGTGTGTGTGTGTGTGTGTGTGTGTGTCATTTGGGTGAAAATTTACAGAGCAAACTCATTTTCCATATGGCAATTCATACACACTTTGTTTCTTGACATTCACTGCATCCCCACAATGCAACAGCTCTCTTCCCAGTTCTTCCCTGTAGTTTGGTTTTCCCTATGTCCTTTTTTCCTATACATTCCTGCCCCCTGAGCTATCTCCCTGTGCAAATGCTGCCCTTCTGATCTCCCATGATTGATTATCCTAAGGACTGTACCTACCTGGTGTAAATGTTCACCTTACATGCCTGTCTGTTGTTTGACTGGATGCCATGGGAGTTCAATTCCAGACCTGAAATGTGACTTGGGGTCTTAGTCTTGGGGGTTTCACCAGTCTCTATCAGACTAGTAAGCCTGGTCTTTGTTTGTGATTTTGAGTTTTGTTCCACATTTTTCTCCCACTCTATCCAGGATCTCCTGTACTGATCCCTTTCTGAGTGGTCATAGTGGTAGCTGGGCACCATCTAGTTCTTCTGGTCTTAGGGTCATATAGGCTGAGGATCACATAGTCTACTAGTCCCTTGGACTAGTTGTTTCGCTATATCTTTGGTTTTCTTCATTCTTTGTTCCGGACAAGGAGAGGCCAGTTGTTGCATCTAGATGGCTGCTTGCAAGTTTTTAAGCCCCCAGTCACTATTCACCAAAGTAGGATGTAGAACAGTGTTTTTTGTATAGTATGTTATGCCAATTGAGCTTAATGTTCTCTGTGACCATGGTCCCAAGCCCACAGTTCCAACAACTCACTCCCTCAGGGTCATTGGCTTTGGCTAAGAAGTTTTCATAACTTTGCCCTGTTAGTTCTGTTTGTATGGACATTCATACAGCACATACAAATGTATATGTAGAAGTATCATCTGCCAACCTTACATACATGGTCATGTGTATTTTCCCTTTTGCCTAGATATACCTGATCATTCAGCTTGTCTACATATATGTCTACCCATAGATTAATGTTATTACTGATAACACAGTATTGTAGATGTGAAAAGGTTCATCTTTGTTGTCTGTACCTCCTATGTACCTCTTTGTCTTCTTTAGTGTTATTGTGTTGGTCACTTGCTTTGATGTATTGCTTTTCCCTTCACCCAAAGCAAAACTTGTCTCTTACCTATCTAGTAATTTTCCCTCCA
>NW_006921853.1:1636017-1645868 GCF_000298275.1 Orycteropus afer afer
ATATACATGAAGTATTTTTTAATGTTTTAATGGAGTGACTTATTTTCTATTTAGGTCACAAAAATGAAATTTTACAGTATAAGCAAAATTGTGAACTTCATTGAATGCTTTTAACACTCACCTCCCACACAACACACACACACACACACACACACTTACATACACACACATAACACACTTGCTTTTGAATCAACTAAACCATCTTCTTCTCATGATCAGTCCATGCAAAAAGAAAATACTATTTTTTAATTTATTTTATTTTATTGTTTTTGTTGAGAATATGCACAGCAGGACATACTACAATTCAACCATTTCTACAGTGCCATTGATTATGTTCTTCAAGTTGTGCAGCCATGACAATGAAACCATGCAAGGCTATTGAAAATATCATGGTTTGGGTTAGGTGCACCTTAATCTTCAAAGTAACATCTTAGCTCTTTAACACTTTAAAGAGGTCTGCAGCAGATTTGTCCTGTGCAATATGTCCTTTGATTTCTTGACTGTTGCTCCCATGGGCAGTGATTGTGAGATCCAAATAAAATGAAATGCTTGACAACTTTAATCTTTTCTCCAGTCCTCATGATGATGTTGATTATTGGTCCAGTGGACAAGATTTTTGTTTTCTTTACCTCGAGGACTAACCCACACCAAAGGCTGTGTTCTTTGACCTTCATCAATAAGTGCTTCGATCATCTTCACTTTTAGCAAGCAAGGTTATGTCATCTGCATGTTGCAGGTTGTTAATAAGTTTTCCTGCAATTTTGATGCTGCATTCTTCTTCATATTGCCCAGCTTCTCAGATTATTTGCTCACCATACAGATTAAATAAGTATCGTGAAAAAATATAGCCCTGACACACACCTTACCTGAATTTAACCATGTAGTAGACTGCTTCTTGGTCTATGTACAGGTTTCTCATGTGCATAATGAAGTGTTCTGGAATTCCCATCTATCACAGTGTTATCCATAATTTGTCATGATCCACATGGTCACATGGGAATGTGTCAGGGTTGTATCCTTTCACCATACTTATTCAATCTGTATGCTGAGCATATAATCCAACAAGCTAGACTATATGAAGAAGAACGTGGTATCAGGATTGGAGGAAGACTCATTAACATCCTGTGATATACAGATAACACAACTTTGCTTGCTGAAAGTGAAGATGACATGAAGCACTTACTGATGAAGATTAAAGACTACAGTCTGCAGTATGGATTACATCTCAACAGAAGAAAACAAAAATCCTCACAACTGGGCCAATAAGCAGCACCATGATAAATGGAGAAAAGATTGAAGTTGTCAAAGATTTCATATTACTTGTATCCACAATCAGTACCCATGGAAGTAGCAGTCAAGAAATCAGTCAATGTATTGCAACTGGGCAAATCTGCTGCAAAAGACCTCTTTGAAGTGCTAAAAAGCAAAGATGTCTCTTTGAAAATTAAGGTGCTCCTAACAGAAAAGCATGGTATTTTCAGTCACCTCATATGCACGTGAAAGCTGGACAATGAATAAGGAAGACCAAAGAAGAGTTGATGCTTTTGAATTGTGGTGTTGGCAAGAAATGCTGAAAGTACCATGCACTGCTGAAAGAACTAACAGGTCTGTTCTGGAGGAAGTGCAGCCAGAATGCTCCTTGGAAGTGAGAATGGCCAGACTTCATCTCACCTACTTTGGTCATGTTGCCAGAAGGGACCTTCCCTGGAGAAGGATATTATACTTGGTAAGGTGGAGGGTCAACAAAAAAGGGGAAGGCCCTCAATGAGATAGATTGGCACAGTGGCTGCAGTGATGGGCTCAGGTATAGCAAGGACTGTGAGGCTGGCACAGGACAGGACAATGTTTTGTTCTGTTTTACACAGGGTCGCCATGAGTCAGAGCTGACTCAACGGCACCAACAGCAACGACACAGTCACATGCCTTTGCATTGTCTGTAAAAGTCAAGTAAGCATCTTTCTGGTATTCTTTGCTTTTAGGCAACATTCAGCAATGATAGCCCTGTTGCCACACCCTTTTCTGAACCTTTCTTGAATTTCCAGCAATTCCCTGTTGATGTACTGCTACAAGCTCTTTTGAATTATTTTCAGCAAAACTTTACTTGGGTGTAATAGTAATGATATTGTGCAATAATTTCCACATTCTTTTGGATCATCTTTCTTTGGAATGGGCACAAATATGGATCTCTTCCAGTTGGTTGGCCAGGTAGCTGTCATACAAATTTCTTGGCATAAATGAGTGAGTGCTTCCAGTGTTGCATCTGTTTGTTGAAACATCTCAGTGGGTATTCCGTCAATTCCTGGGGCCTTGTTTTTCATCAGTCCCTTCAATGCAGCTTGGATTTCTTCCTTCAATACCGTTAGTTCTTGACCATGTGCTACCTCCTAAAATAGTTCACCATAGATCATATCTTTTTGGTACAGTGCCTCTGTGTATTCCTTCCATCTTCTTTTGATGCTTCCTGCATCATTCAATATTTTACCCAGAGAATCCTTTGATTGCAACTTGAGGCTTGAACGTTTTCTTCAGTTTCTGCAGCTTGAGAAATGCTGAGTGTGTCCCTTCCCTTTTGATTTTTGAACTCCAGGTTTTTGCACATTTTATTGCAATACTTTACTTTGTCTTCCTGAGCTTCCCTTTGAAATCTTCTGTTCAGCTCTTTTCTTTCATCGTTTCTTCCATTTGCTTTAGCTACTTACTCTTCATTCAATGGAAAGTTACAGAATCTCTTCTAACATCTATTTTGGTCTTTCACTTCTTTCCCATCTTTTTAATTACCTTTTTTTAATTTTAATTTTAATTTTTGCAGTGTTCCCTCCTTTCCACTCACACCCCTGGTAGCCAAGAAAGAAAGTTTCCTTCCATATATAAACCTTTCCTTGACTTTTTACAATAATGAACTAATACAGTATTTGTCCTTCTGTGATTGGCTTATTTCACTCAGCATAATGTCCTCCAACTTCATCCACATTACATGATGTTTCTCAGATTCTACATTATTCTTTAGTGTTGCATAGTATTCCATTGTGTTTATGTACCATAGTTTGGTTATCCATTCTTCTGTTGATAGGCACCTAAGTTGTTTCCATCTTTTGCTATTGTAAATATTGCTGTGATGAACATGGATGTGCATATATCTTTTCTTGTCCTGGTTCTCACTTCTTTAGGACATATACCTAGTAATAGGATTGCTGGATCAAATGGTATTTCTAATTCCAGCTTTTTAAGGAATCGCCATACTGCTTTCCACAGTGGTTGTATCATTTTACAGTCCTACCAGCAGTGTATGAATGTCCCAATCTCTCCACAGCCTCACCAGCATATATTTTCTGTCTTGTTGAACTTTGCTATTAGTGCTGGGGCCAGATGGTATCTCACTGTTGTCTTGATTAACATCTCTCTTGGTTTTGGAATGGCTGATGATTGTGAACATGTCTTCATGCTTTTGTTGGCTGCCTGAATATCCTCTTCGGTGAAGTGTCTATTCATGTCTTCTGCCCATGTTTTCAATTGGATTGTTTGCTTTTTGTTGTTGAGGTGTTGGAGTTTTCTAGGAATTTTAGAGATAAGTCCCTTGTCAGATATGTAGTTGCCAAAATTTTTTTTCCCAATCTGTACAAGGTTCTCTTCTTATTTACTCTTTAGGAGAAGTCTTTGGAAGCACATAAACATTTAATTTTCAGAAGGTCCCATTCATCTACTTTATCTTCTGCTGTTTGTGCATTTTGGGTTATGCTTGATAGGCTACTTTTGCCATATACGAGGGCCCCTAAATTTGCCCCTATTTTTTCCTTGAGGAACTTTATGGTTTTAGGTTTCACATTTAAGTCTTTGATCCATCTGGGGTTAGTTTTTGTGTATGGTGTGAGGTACGGATCTTGTTTCATTTTTCTACAAATAGATATCCAGTTTTGCCAGCACCATTTCTTAAAGAAACCACTCTTCTCCATTTAATGGATTCTGGCCCTTTGTGAAAAATCAGCTGACCATAGGTTGATGGATCTGTTTCTGGGTTCTCAATTCTGTTCCACTGGCCTATGTGTCTGTTGTTATACCAATACCAGGCTGTTTTGACTACTGTGGCTGTATAGTAGGTTTTGAGATCCAGGAGTATGAGACCTCCTACTTTGTTCTTCTTTAATAGTGTTTTGCTTATCCAAGGTCTCTTTCCTTTCCATATAAAATTAATTATTGGTTTTTCCATATCTTTAAGAGTGTTGATGGGATCTGGATTGGGATTACATTGAATGTATAGATTGCTTTGGGTAGTATTGACATTTTCACTATGTTCAATCTTCCTATCGACGAGCATGGTATATTCTTCTATTTATGTAGATCTCTTATGGTTTCTTGAAGTAGTGTTTTGTAGTTTTCTTTGTACAGGTCTTCTGTGTCCCAAGTGAGATTTATTCCCAAGTATTTTATTTTTTTGGTAATGATTGTAAATGGATCGATTTCCTTATTTCCTATTCAGCAATCTCTTTGCTGGTATAAAGGAATCCAACTGATTTTTGTATGTTGATCCTGTATCCTACCCCTATGCTAAATCTCTGAATTAGTTCCAGTAATTTTTTTGCTGAGTCTCTTGGGTTTTCTATGTATAGGATCATATCAGCAAATAGGGATGGTTTGACTTCTTCCTTACCAATTTGGATGCCTTTGATTTTTCCCTTTCTTGTCAGGACAGATCTTGAAGTGTTCTTTTTGACGATGAATGTGATGCTATTCCTCTTCAATTTTTCATTTCTGGCATAGTAGACTATATGATTATCCAAATCAAAATGACCAGCACCAGTCCATTTCAGCTCACTGATGCCTAGAATATTTCACAACTTTAAATTTTCCTAGATTCATATTTCGTACATTCCATGTTCCAATTGTTAATGAATGTCTGCAGCTGTTTCTTCTCATTTTGAGTCATGTCACATCAGCCAGTGAAGGTCCTGAAAGCTTAACTCCATTCATATCATTAAGTTTGACTCTACTTTGAGGAGGCTGCTGTTCCGCAGTCATATTTTGAGTGTCTTCCAGCCTGAGGGGCTCATCTTCAGCACTACGTCTAACAGTGTTTCACTGCTATTCATAAACTTTTCCAATAATATATCAGACAGTGTTTCACTGCTATTCATAAGGTCTTCAGTGGCCAGTTTTTCTAGACGTGGACTGACTCTTCTTCCTAGTCTTTCTTAGTCTGGAAGCTCTGCTGAAACCTATCCCCCATGGATGACCCTACTAGTATTTGAAATATCAGTAACGTAGCTTCTAGCATCACATTAGCCATTAGAGAGTTGCAAATCAAAACAACAATGAGATACATCTCCCCCTAGCACTAATCAGAAAGTTAAGAAAAAAAAGAAAACAGTAAATGTTGGTGAGGGTGTGGAGAGACTGGAAGCCTCATACATTGCTGGTAAGCCTATAAAATGGTACCACTACTATGGAAAACAGTATGGTGCTTCCTTAAAAAGTAGAAATAGAAATACCATATTATCTGGCAATCCCATACTAGGTAAATATTCCAAGTCTTATTTCTATAAAAATAAGAGCCTTGATGCAGACAGATACTATGCATACCCATATTCATTGCCGCACTATTCACAATAGCAAAACTATGGAAACAATCAAAATGCCCATCTGTGGATGAATGGATGAACAAACTATGGCACATGCACACAAGGGACTATTATGCGACATTAAAGGACAACGAATCTGTGAATCATTTCAACATGGATGAACCTAGAGGACATTATGCTGAGAGAATTAGTCAATCACAAAAGGACAAATATTGTATGAAACAACTATGGTACAAAATCAAGAAAAGGGTTTCACACAAAATGAAATGTTCTTTGATGGTTACCCAGGGTGGGAGGGAAAGGGAGAGTAAACCACTAACTAGAGGGTAGACACATTTTAACTAGGAGGAAGTGGAAAGCAATATACAATAAGAGGGAGGTCAGCATAAAATGGTCAAGGAAAGAAAGACACTGGGAGGAGAACAAGAGTTAAAGGCAACAGAGTTAAATACTAATTCTTACACAGTCCTAAAATATTAGTAATAATAATAATCAATAATCTACAAGTAGATACATAAATAGACATGCAAGCTGAACAGGTATGGGAAGGAGAATGGGACTACACCCACCAATAAACACAGTTTTGGCTGAGGCAATTTCTACACATGTATTTATATATGGTACAAATATATCCATGAATATAATAGAGCATACAGGGGGCAAAGTTATGAAAACTTCTTAGCCATAACCAAAAACTCTGAGGGAGTGAGTCACTGAGCTCGGGGACTCAGGACCACAGTTTCAGAGGAGATCGAGGTCAATTAGCACAACATAGCCCATGAAGACACTGTTTGACATTCTACTTCAGTGAGTAGCAGCTGGGGTCTTAAAAGCTTGTTGTGTGGTTGTTGTTATGTGCCATAGAGTCAAACCCAACTCATAGCGACCCCTCCTTGGGTTTCCAAGGCAGTATCACTACGGAAGTAGGATTGCCCAACCTTCCTTCCGAGGAGTGGCTGGTGGGTTTGAACTGCCAGCCGTCTGGTTAGCAGGCAAGTGTCTTAGCCACTGTGCTACCAGAGCTCCCCTTAAAAGCTTATGAGTGACTATCTGAGGTGCAACTATTGGTCTCTTCTCACCAGGAGCAAAAATTAGTGAAGAAAATCAAAGACACGTGGAAACAATTAGTGCACAGGTCTAATGGACCTCGTGAACCTTCATCTCCATGAGCCTGAGACCAGGAGAACTAGATGGTTTCTGGCTATCACTACTAACTGCTCTAAAAGAGATCACATTATAAGCACCTGGAGAGCATGGGAGAAAATTGTGGAACAAAATTCAAAATCATAAGAAAGACCAGGCTGAATGGTTGGATAAAGATGCTAGAATCCCTAGGACCATGGCCCTTGGTCACCCTTTGGATGTGGAATTGAACTCACTTTCATAGCTCAATTTTCAGTCAAAGAACAGGCAAGTCTACAAGGTGAATAGTAACTCTAGGAAGGTAGACATTCTTTAGAATAGTTAACCATTTGAGATCAAAAGGATAGCATTTGCCCAAGGACAAAGTTCAGAAGGCAGGAAGGAGGAATGGAAACAAGAAACACAGGGAGGAAGTGGGAGGAGTGATGTTACTTTGAGGGGATTGCAGTCAATGACATGAAACAAAATGTGTATGGGAATTGTTGAATGGAAAACTAATTTGCTCAGTAAACTTTCGCCCAAATCACAATAAAACACTTAAAAAAAAATAGTTGTGCCACCCACCCTCACCTTCCTTTTCTGAGTTTTTCTTTCCTTATTAACATAAACTCACTGGCCTCTGAGTTTCCTATCTAATCTTTTGAGTTGCTATTGTCAATTTGATCCCACATGGACAGTTCTTAAGAGAGCACAGTGCTCATGGCAGACATGCTTTACTAGTTAATCCCTTCATCACTCAATTAAATTAAAAAAAATTGTTGATATTATCTTCTTTCATTAGTGAAATGCATGCTGTTTCATTGAGTGTGTTTGCATTTTTGATATGTAACATGGATTTTGATACATACCATGTGTGACACATATGTCCCTTCCTCTGGACTCAGGGTGTGAGATTATGTGGGACACATATATCCCTCTGGACTCTTGGGCAAGGATTATGCAGGACACATATGGCCTTCTGGACTCTACCACCTTCTAGATCCCTTCACAAATGCATACAATACATGCAACCTGAAAAGGAAGCAATGATGCAAACCTGGAATCTGTGAGATATGCAACTTCCACTTCACACAAAGGAACCCAGGAAATTTATTGAGAATGCTTATCTCCAGTAAAAAACAAAGCCAAAAGTGTTACACGGTCACACTTCCAAGATGCACCACCTCATACCATGCCCATGGTCATTTCTTCTGTTTCAAACAGTTAAATAGGTCCCTGCCTGCTGTCAGCATGCACTATCAGCAGGAAAGTGGCTTCCCAATAAACTCTCAAACTCACCAAACCAAACTCACTGCTGTCGAGTCAGTCGCGATTCATAGCAACCCCTCCTTGGGTTTCCGAGGCAGTATCTCTAAGGAAGTAAATTGCCCAGTCTGCCTTCCAAGGAGTGGCTGGTGGGTTTGAACCGCCAGCCTTCTGGTTAGCAGTCAAATGCGTTAGGCATTACGCCACCAGAGCTCCTCAATAGACCCTATAGGTGGAAAATGTTGGTGGATGCTGTATGTCCCACAGATCATGGAAGGGTTAAACTAAGCTATTGTTTGGTTTAAAGAAGACTTCAGGGGTATTTTTGGTTTCAGTTTAAAGATTGTCTCAGGGCAATAGTTTCAGGGATTCATCCACTCTCCATGGCTCCAGAAAGTCTGCATTCCATGAGAATTTGAAATTCTTTGCTTCATTTTTCCCCTTTTGATCAGGATTCTTCTATGGAATCTTTGATCAAAACATTCAGTAGTGGTAGCCAGGCACCATCCAGTTCTGGTCTCATTCATGGGATTAGCCATACATCCCATATTATTTCTGACTCTGTAGTCTCTACAAGATTGCTGTCAGTTTCTTTTAGTCTGGGAGCCTGGTTTTTAGCCAAAGTCAATCTCTCACTGTCCCTGCCCTACTCCATTGTCACAGACTGTGTTATGTGTGCTTAAAGCAAGAGGCCATTGTAGTTCCCTTTGGCTGAGTACTGGGCATCTCCAGTTAAATGGACATGTATCCCTCTCCTTCCAGATTCCCATGCTCCCTGCAGCACAAAGCAGCCGCATCTCTCACAAACAATTAAGTTCCATTAGCGTTCCCACGTGCACGTGCTCAGAATTGGCATGTGCTGCTTCGCCAGCACTTAATTTTCTCCGCTGTGAGTGCTTGATTATGTTTCTCTCTTTCCTTTTTCTTTCCTCCCCATCTTGAGGGGTCAGTCTGTATGTCTTCACAGTCAATTTCCCCTTGGAGTTATTCTCCTGCAAACTGAAAGAGTAAAATGCCAATGCCAGGTCTCAGCAAAGGCAGATGGAAGCTTTAAGAGATGCAGTTTGAACAGAGAAAGGGAAAAAAAGAAAAAAGCATGTGGCAGAAATACACTCAGCCACCTCACACTGTTTGTAAATGCAGCCTGAAATGGAGCAAAAGAAAATGCCTGTGTGGTATGTACTTTTCAGCCGACCTTCACTGTTGAAACACACCAGCCTTTTCGCCTTCCATCACATTCTTAGTGAACTTCAATTTCTTGGTGGTGCGAGGTTCAGAGACCGGCATGCTGCAGACATGCTTTGTTTGGCCTCCACCCTGCTGACTTGCACAGTCTTTTAAAAAATGTGAACAGCTAGCTGACATTTAAGAATCAAGAGATTCCATATAAATACCTGAATTTGGAGCTGCTTTTAAAAAATCAGAAGATTTGGAGTTCATATTCTCATCTGAACTACCTAGAGCTGAGGAGAAGGTGTTCCCTTAGCGGGCATGTGCTCTCCAGTTTGCCACAGTCCCACCACTCGGGCCCCAGGCACTACTCTAGATAGCTAGCTAGCTGCTGTGGAATCAACTCTGACTCAGGGCGAGCCCATGCAATTCAGAACAAAACATTGCCTGGTCTTGGGTCATCCTCATAATCCCTGACAACACCCATTGTTGGGGCTGTTGTACTCATCCATCTCACCCAGGGCCTCTCTTGCCTTTGCTGGCCCTGTACTTCACCAGACGTGATGTCCTCCTCCTGCACTTGATCCCTCCTAATGATGTGTCCAAAGCGAGTGAGTCAGACACTGTTCTGTTGTGTTCCATACAGTTTTCATTGGCTAATTTTCAGAAGTAGATTGCTGTTCTCATTACCTCTGTGCCCCTCTAACAGAAATATACCAC
>NW_006921853.1:1646468-1655253 GCF_000298275.1 Orycteropus afer afer
GTGGCCCTGCTAGACACTGAAAATAAACCAAACCAAACTCACTGCCATTGGGGCCAATTCTGACTAATAGTGATCCTATAGGACCGAGTAGAACTGCCCCATAGGGTTTCTGAGGCTCTAAGTCTTTATCTAAGCAGACTGTTTCATCTTTCTCCTGTGGAACGGCTGTGGGTTTGAACAGCCGATCTTTATTAACTGCTGTTACGGAGGGGAGATAGACAGTAAACAAATAAGTAATATGTCAGTGATAATTGGGCTTATAAGTAAAATAAATAAAGTAAGGGATAGAGAAACATGGAAAGGGATTGCTGGTTTACACAGGGAGGCCAGGAAGTCTCCTTGATAGGTGATTTTGAGCAGAGGCCTCAAGTGAGTAAGAGTGGGCCATATGGAGAGCATTCTAGGCCCAGGGAACAGCAGGTGTGGGGGCCCCAAGCAGGAGGACAGTGAGGAGCCAGTGTGGTTGGAGCAGAGTGAGCAAGGGAGTGAGGAGGAGGAGCTGAGGACACAGAAGGAGCCATTGGTCAGATCACATAGGGCTTTGAGGGCCGTGGTAAAGACGTGCACTTCTGCTTTGAGTCAGGTGGGAAGCCAGTGGGTTTTCAGCAGCTTAGCAACTCCAGTGAAAGGAGGACACCTCTCCCTAGAGAATTCCACCCAAGTCCCAGGATTTCCTTATTCTGATTTTCCTTGGGTGATGTGCTGTGTGCAACCATAGATGATACTGACTCCATTGAAATGCTACTGGCTTCTTTTAAGTTGGGAATGAAGCAAAGCATACTTTTTTTTTTTTTTTCCTGTTGTTATCTGTTTTTCCTGATAATGTATGATCAATATAAAAAATTCAACTGATAACAAAAAAACCTTTTTTCATAATCCCATTGCCCCAGCATATAAGACCCTAAGAGCATAAATAGTTGACAGGGAGACTTGTCCCCAAGACATCCTCTGGAATGCTTTGTTTGAGTTTTTCTTTGCCACAGTGGGGCTCCAGTGGAGTGAGTTGGATATTTTCTCACAGTTACAATTCAGTGTTTTTATTTATTTATTTTTATTGTGATTTGGGTGGAAGTTTATAGAGCAAATTCATTTTCCACACAACAGTTCATACATATTTTCTTTCATGATATTGACTGCAATCCCCATAACATCTCTCTTCCCACTTCCTCCCTGTGGTTACCTTCCTCCTGCGTCCTTTCCTGTGCATTCCTGCCCTCTGAGCTGTCTCCCCATGCAAATGCTGCCCTTCTGGTCTACCGTGGTTGATTGTTTTAAGGAGTATACCTACCTGGTGTAAATGTTCACCTTATACGCCTGTCTGTTGTTTGGCTGGAAGCCTTGGGAATGAGTTCAGTTCCAGGCCCGAGGGTGACTAGAGGCTGTAGTCTCAGGGGTCTTACCAGTCTCTGTCAGACCATTAAGCCTGATCTTTTTTTATGATTTTGACTTTTGTTCTTCATTTTTCCCACTCTATCCAGAATCTTCTATTGTGATCCCTTTCCAAGGGGTTGACAATGGTAGCTGGGCACCAACAGTTCATTGCTTTAAATCCCATTGTCACTTGCTTACACATATACACAATAAAGTCTGTTCTAACCCACATGCTACCAGCAGGTGTGCCATGTACAGACTCTGCCATGGCCTATTGCACCTCACCTACGCTGTCTGTACTGCGTGGATTGGGAGGTTGTGACATCCCTGGCCAAGTATCCGTTGGTGGAGTAGGCCCCTTCTCACCTCCAGCAGGGCTCTGCATTAAACCCTTTAGTCGTCTTTCAGTAATTTCAAAGGTGAGATGTAAAAGGTGAGGGATCATTTTTAGGGCAATTCTTTTGGTTGGGTATTTTTGCTGTTTTGGACTACCATATAAATAACCTTTGAGTGAGTGTCTTTTTAAATTTATTTTAACATCCCTGGCTTATACCAACATTTTATTTAATAATTCTGCTTTTGGGGATATGTCATCAATAGTTGATCATGACCATCTCCTCACACCATTACTCGACCATCACATAGTCTAGTTGTTCAGAGCACTGTTTTGGGAGTTGGCAGCTTGAGTTTGAATCCTGGTCTATGTACTCGCTGTGTGTCTAGTACCTTTGTAAAGCAGGGGTGGGTACAATCAGAACTGCTCTGGAAGAGAGCAGAGAATGACTTGGGAAGGAGAGAGACCACAGCAGGCAGGATGAGGCTTCAGGATCAGTGAATTCTCTGTGTTTGTCCCTAGGATACCAAGTCTCCCACCAGCACTGTGCCCTGTGATTTTAATTTCTCCCTGCTGAACACACATGGACACTCTGACCCTCCAAGCAATGCAGACAAAGAAAGGATCCTGTTAACTATTCAGGATGTAATGGTAAGATCAATTATCAGCATCCTACTCATAAAGGGCCAGGGTCTTTTCCATAGGCAAGGAGCTGGGTCACAGAATGGACCCCACATAAGATTCATTGACATCTAGTAAAACCATGTAGAGTAACAACAGGATCTGGCTTTCACAAAAAATCTAGTCCACTCACTACAAGGTTTTAAGCAACTCACTATAGTCTATATTTAATGACATTGTTATTTTTTAATGATATTAAAGGGTTACATTCAATGAGCACAAAGTCCCAGGTGCTGTGTTGAGTGTGTAATTACCACACTTACTTTATCAGTTAAGTGCTCCGTATTTTCATGCCCACTTTATAGTCGGAAGAAACCCAGGAAGGGACAAAGGATGTCACTTGCCCAGGCCTTAGAGCCAGGATCGCAAGCCCAGACCTTGTGACTCTGTGTTCTTTGGAATCAACAACTGCAGCGTGGGAATCATGCTGACGTGTCGTGGCTTCAGAAAATGCCCAGCTCTCCATAGGGACACAGCCTGCTGTGGAGATTATTGATGGCGTGCCTGGGAGCAAGGTGTCTAGATACGGCCGTCCATCAGTTAGGTCGAGCAGGGGTCAAACAATGGTAGAGAGACCTCCTCTCAGCCGAGTCTCCCCAGTGAACTCATAGCTGAGAGTTATGTACTGCTGTAAGAAATAATGCAAACATCCTGTACGCTTCACCCAGTTTCCTTCAGTGGTAACTACCAATCTTGCATAATTACAGTACAGCATCACAGCCAGGAAACTGACATGGATACATCCTACTGTGCTTTTCTTTAACTAGGTATCTTCCTTAGATTTTTTTCCATCAACTGTTAACATTTGCCACATGTCATTAGCTCCTCTCCTGTCTCCCATTCTTTCCCTCTCAATATGTATATGCTTCCGCTTATTATTACTGAACCATTTATGCATGAATTGTAGACATCATGGCAGATGTTAACAGCTGATGAATGTACATGAAGGGTACTTGGGTGTTTTACGTATACTACATGTACAGTGTCCTCTGTGGGTTTTGTATTGTTTCAAGATAAAAAGTTAAAAAGAAGGAAGAGGAATGGACTGCTAGCACCTTTTATGAACCGAGTTACTTCCATAGAGCTAAGCATCAGCAAAGACAGGGAGAGCGAAGAAAAGAAACTGTTACGATTATTTCTTACAACAGCATATGCCACTACAATTAAAATAAAAAGTAAAAAACACTCAGACGTGTGCAGATGCGCAGGTCCTACCACCCTGAGGTTCTGGTTCTGAATTGGCTCTGGGCCCAGGCATTGTCATTTTCTGTAGCTCTCCACATGGACTATATGGCTTTGCAGCAAAGCTTGAGAAGGACAGCTATAAGGGAAAGAGCAGTGAAACCAAAAGCAAAGAAATGCCTTTGCTTTTCTGACAGAATTGACAGGTGACTTTTTCTAATCAAAGGAAAGGAGACAAGCAAATGGGTAATAGAGCTGTGTTCTCAAAATCCAATGAGCACAACAGCATTCTACGATGTGTGTTTAAAATGCAGATGTTTAGGTCTAACTTTTCAGCGAAGTGAATTGGTGTATACGAGATAACACATTTTTTAACAAAAGAACTCCAAAGTGACTCTCAACCAGAAGGCCTGAAGAATACATTTCAAAGGGAAACTGTTTTTTAGATACCTTGGACTTTGTGGCTTAGATTCGGGGACAGTAAAAGAAAGATATTTTAAAAATTCCAAAAAAAAGTTAAGACTTCTAGATTACATAATACAAAATAAAAATCACCAAAAAGAAAAAAACAAAACAACAAAAAACACAGTTTCATGGAGGCTGGAAAGTTAGAGAGTGGGAGCAGGGGCTGCTCCTGTCTTCAAAACTATATCCTGCAGCTCTGGATACTCAGGTGGGAGAAGAGAAATGACTTCAAAAATGAGAAATGAAAGATACCGCTATAAAGACAAAACAGAACAGAAATAAAAGCATAAGAGTTGCCGATAGCGTCTCTAGTACTGCAGGTCAGTTTCTATCCAGCTTATTGACCAATAGGAAGTCTTAATATATTTAGGAATATTTTCTTATGAAATTAATTTGACAGGTTTTTGACACTTAAAGAAGTGAACTTTAGATAAATGGAATATAAATTGTGTGTTCTTATTATATCAAGAAAATGGATGTGTATACCCTTCATATTTGAATTTTCTTACTTTAGTCACATGTAAATTTGTTTCAAACTTGAGGAAAAAAATCTAGAGAAAATAGAGGCGTGTAGGAGAAGCTTTCTTAATAGCTATGACTAATAAGACTTTTATGCTGAAATTCAGGGAAGACTAGTATAGAAATGAGTGGTGAATGGGAGGGAGCATAGCTAAACAGGGCTGGGCCTGGGACTCCAGGGCCAGCCTTAATTCACTCGTATGTTCTGTTAGTTAGTCTGGTGTCATGCTGTGGTCATTGTTGCTGTTTTATGTTGAATGGGAAACCTTTATTCAGAACATGCACCCTCTAGTTTGTCCTGGTCCCCGTCATGCCCTACTGTGTGACAGGAGAGTCTCTGTGCTGTTTTACATTGGTCGACTAGCTGAAGACGTTGGATTTTGTGATTCCTGTTTTAGGGAGGGAATAGGAAGAGAAAGTGACTGGAATTCAACAGGTGTGAAGAGTAGTTTCTATAAGCTCTCTGGGAACTCTGGACTTTTGGCCAAGTCACACTCTTTTGGAACCTCCGTTTCCTCTGTGACAAAGTGTGGATTAGGTATTTCCTGTGTCTGCCAACTCTGAAACTGTAAGTCTAGGGGGACTTTTTGGGGAACCCTGTTCCTGTACTAATCTTTGGGAGCAGAGTATACTTAAGTGCTCAGGGAGCCCCTGCTCATCTAAGGGCTACATGTTTATGGATCATTTGCAAGTTAGATACGTAGAGCTTGAAGCATCCTCCTCCCACCCCAGTTCTAAACTTCATGGGAGCGGATACCTGGTCTGTCTCATTGCTTGCTGTGTTTAGTCCTGAGAGAAATACCAGCCAGAGTTAGTTTGCAGATAAATACTTAAGCAAGTAAAGTGAGTGAGTGAGTGTGTGAGTAAGTGAGCAAGTGAGTGAGTGAGTCAGTCAGTTAGTCAGTCAGTGGTATAAATGTTGAATAGGTACACTGACCAGCCCACACAAGATGACTTAAACCATCACATTGATAAATTATAATTATTTCCAAACTGTGAATCAGGAATTTTTATGTTGCTTGGTTAGAACAGTCAGATGGTGAAAGGTAGTTTGGATCCTAAGATACTGGAATTTCTGAAACATAGTGTTAATTTAAGGAGCTCTGGTGGCATAGTGGGTGTTCTGGTTACCTAATACCACTTTGACAGGAAATATACCACAAATGGGATGGCCTTAACAAACAGGAGTTTATTCTTACAATTTGGAGGCTTTAAGTTCAAGTTCAAAGTGCCAGGCTCTAGGGGCTGGGTGAAAGTAGCTCCCAGCTCACTGAAGCCAGAGGCTTTTCTTCACTCAGACAGCTGCTGGCTGCTGAGGCTGCCAAACCCAAGGTTGACAAGTAAAAAAGGCACAGTCCCAATGTTACCAAACCACATGGCAGGCCATTAATTTAAGTCATTGTAAGTCCCAAGGTCAGCAGAGCGTGGCAAGCTGCTGAGCAACGACACGGCTACATGCATGGTCCAAGCGTGCCATATGTTCGAGACCATTTCCAAAGCTACTGCCTACATGCAGGAAGCAGACAACATACCAAAGGCAGCTACTCAGCTTCTTGTAGTAGATCCCACCATGGAGTTGATTGCCAGTCTCATCATGGGGAATCACTACCACCAGCTGCCCAGCCACTCAGCCAGGCCCAGCCAAGTTGACACACAAACATAACCACCACAGTGGGTAAGGCATTTGGCTGCTAACCAGAAGGTTGGCAGTTCCAACTCACCAGATGCTCCATAGGAGGAAGATGAGGCAATCTACTTCCGTAAAGATTTACAGCCTTGGAAACGCTATGGGAGTCGCTATGAGTCGGAATCATCTTGATGGCAGTGGGTCTGGTTTTTCGGTTTAGTGTTAATTTTAAAAGACTATTTTGAACCACATGAGTGAGGCCTATGGGCATAACAAGCCACAGCGCATGGCCTCAGAGTCAGGGTAATGGGGAGTGGTGGGAACTGCAGTGAAAAATCTCTACACTGCTCAGTTGGCTGTTACCATGTGAAAGTAGAAGCCTAATGTTGCCAACCTCTCTAGTTTTAAGGAAACTAGTTTTAAGAGAAGCCAGATATCCCGGTTTCCTCGATAACTACCAATTTTTTAACATTGGTTAACTGTGATTTTTAATGTTATGTGTCAACTTGGCTGGAATGTGATCTCATTTTTATTTGTGTGTGTGTGTGATTTGCATGAAAGTTTACACAGCAAATTGGTTTTCCATTCAACAATTCATACATTTAATTAAATTAATTAATTAATTATCTTCTTATTGTGATTTGGGTGAATTTTTTTTTTTAATTGTGATTTGGGTGAAAGTGTACAGAGCAAATTAATTTTCTGTACAGCAGTTCACACACATCTTTTCATGACATTGGCTGCAATCCCCATAATGTAGCAGCTCTCCTCCCACTTCCTCCCTATAGTTGTCTTTTCCCTGTGTCCTTCTTTCCTATGCATTCCTGCCCTCTGAGCTATCTCCCTGTGCAAATACTGCCCTTCCGTTCTCCCATGATTGATTGTTCTAAGGAGTGTACCCACCTGGTGTAAATGTTCACCTAATACATCTGTCTGTTGTTTGGCTGGAAGCCACAGGAGTGAGTTCAGTTCCAGGCCTGAAGTGTGACTAGAGGCCATAGTCTCAGGAGTTTCAGGCTTTATCAGACCAGTAAGCCTGGTCTTTTTTTTTTTATGAGTTTTGTTCCACATTTTTCTCCCACTCTATCCAGAATCTCCTGCACTGATCTTTTTCTAGATGGTTGACAGTGGTAGCTGGGCACCATCTAGTTCTTCTGGTCTCATAGTTGTATAGGCTGAGGATCGCGTGGTGTACCAGTCACTTGGACTAATTGTTTCCATGCATCTTTGGTTTTCTTCATTCTTCTTTGCTCTGGACGAGGAGAGACCAATTGTTGCATCTAGATGGCTGCTTACAAGCTTTTTTTTTTCTTTCTGCAGGTTTCCTCCCCTCCCCACCCACTCTTGGTAACAAACAAAGAAAGTTTCCTTCCATATATAAATCTTTCCTTAACTTTTTATAGTAATAGTAATGAACTAATACAATATTTGTCCTTCTGTGATTGACTAATTTCACTCAAATAATGTCCTCCAAGTTCATCCATGTTATGTACTGTTTCGCAGATTCTACATTACTCTTTAGTGTTGCATAGTATTCCGTTGTGTGTCTGTACCATAGTTTGGTTATCCATTCTTCTGTTGATGGGCACCTAGGTTGTTTCCATCTTTTGGCTATTGTAAATAGTGCTGCGATGAACATGGGGTGTGCTTATATCTGTTCTTCTCCTGGCCCTCACTTCTTTAGGATATATACCTAGTAATGGAATTGCTGGGTCACATTCCATTTCTTTTGTTTGGTATTTCTAATGCCAACTTTTTAAGGAATCGCTATACTGCTTTCCACAATGGTTGTATCATTTTACAGTCCCACCAGCAGTGTATGAAAGTCTGAATCTCTCCATAGTCTCACTAGCATTTGTTATTTTCTGTGTTGTTAAACTTTGCTATTAGTGCTGAGGCCAAATGGTATCTCTTGTTTTGATTTACATCTCTCTAATGGCTAATGATCATGAACATTTCTTCATGTGTTTGCTGGCTGCCTGAATATCCTCTTTGGTGAAGTGTCTATTCATGTCTTCTGCCCCCCCTTTTTAAATTTTTATTGTGATTTGGGTGAAAGTTTACCGAGCAAATTCATTTTCCACACAGTAGTTCATACACATTTTGTCTCGTGACATTTACTGCAACTTCCCACAATGTAACAGCTGTCTTCCCACTTCCACCCCATAGTTACCTCTTCCCTGTGTCCTTCCCTCCCATGCCCTCCTGCCCCCCAAGTGGTCTCCCTGAGCATACACTACCCTTCTCTTTTCCCATGATTGATCTCTCCAAGGAGTGTATCTATCTGATGTAAATGTTCAGCTAATATGCCAGTATTTTATTTGGCTGGAAGCCATAGGAGTGAGTTCAATTCCAGACCTGAAGGGCAGCTAGGGGCCATCATCTCAGGGGTTTCACCAGGCTCTATCAGACCAGTAAACCTGGTATATATATAGAATTATACATATATATATATTTGTTGTTGTTATGTGCTGTCAAGTTGGACCCCACTCACAGCGACCCCTCCTTGGATTTCCGAGGCAGTATCACTATGGAAGTAGATTGCCCTTCTTCCTTCTGAGGAGTGGCTGGTGGGTTTGAACCATCAGCCTTCTGGTTAGCAGTCA
>NW_006921853.1:1656278-1657573 GCF_000298275.1 Orycteropus afer afer
TTCTCAATTTAGTTTCACTGGTCTATGTTCTTTAATGTAGCATAGTATTCCATTATGTGCATATACCATAATTTGGTTATCAACTCATCCGTTGATGGGCATTTAGGTTGTTTCCATCTCTTTGCTATAGTGAATTGTGCTGTGATGAACATAGGTGTACATATGTCTGTTCATGCGCTATATCTCACCTCTTTAGGATATATTCCTATAATGGAATTGCTGGTTCAAATGGACTTCTATTCTCAGTTTTTTAAGGAAATGCCATACCGTTTGCCACAATGGTTGTACCATTTTACAATCCCACCAGCAGTGCACAAGAGTTCCAATCTCTCTACAACCTCACCAGCATTTATTATTTTCTGACGTGTTGAACTTTGCTGTTATTGCTGGGGTGAGATGATATGTCATTGTTGTTTTGATTTGCATCTCTCTAATGATTAATGATCGTGAGCAATTTCTCATGTGTCTGTTGGCTGCCTGTATATCTTCTTTGGTGAAGTGTCTGTTCAAGTCTTTTGCCCATTTGTGAATTGGGTTATCTTTTTGGTGTTGAGGTGTTGAAGTTTTCTATAGATTTTGGAGATAAGTCATTTATCAGATATGTCATAGGCAAATATTTTCTCCCATTCTGTAGGTTCTCTTTTTACCCTTTTGATGAAGTCTTTTGATGTGCATAAAAATTTAATTTTTAAAAGGTTCCAATCATCTAGCTTCTCTTCTGTCTCCTGCACATTCTGGTTATGCATATAGTAAATTAGGGCTCCGAGATTTGCCCTTATTTTGTCTTTGATGAATTTTATAGTTTTGGGTTTTACATTTAAGTCTTTGATCCAGCTTGAGTTTGTTTTTGTGTATGGGGTGAGGTATGGGTCTTGTTTCATTTTTCTACAGGTGGATATCCAGTTTTGCCAGCACCATTTGTTAAAGGGGCTGTCATTAAATGGGGACATTTAATGGGTTTTGGACCTTTGTCAAAGATCAGTTGTCCATAGATGGATGAGTCTATATCTGGACTTTCAATTCTGTTCCATTGGTCTATCTGTTTATCATTGTACCAATACCATGCTGTTTTGACTCCTGGGGCTGTGTAGTAGTTGTTAAGATCTGGGAGTGTGAGACCTCCCACTTTGTTTTTCTTCTTGAGAAGTGCTCTCCTTATCTGAGGTCTCTTTCCTTTCCATATGAAATTAGTGATTAGTTTTTCCACGTCCTTAAAAAATGTTGTTGAAATCTGGATCGGGATTGCGTTCAATATATAGACTGCTTTAGGTAGTATTGACATTTTCACAATATTT
>NW_006921853.1:1658443-1660017 GCF_000298275.1 Orycteropus afer afer
CTAGGATTTTGTTAAAGATTTTTGCATCTATGTTCATGAGGGATATTGGTCTGCAGTTTTCCTTTCTAGTGGTGTCTTTCCCTGGTTTTGGTATTAGTGTCATGCTTCATAAAATGAGTTTGGGAGTATTCCATCTTTTTCTATGTTCTGGAATAGCTTGAGTAGTGTAGGTGTCAACTCTTCTCTGAATATTTGATAGAATTTTTTGCTGAAGCCATCAGGGCCAGAGCTTTTCTTTGTGGGAAGTTTTTTAATGATTTGTTCAATTTCTTTTTTTGTTATACGTCTGTTCAAGTTTTCTATCTCTGAGTGGGATAGTTTAGGTTAAGTGTTGTGATTCTAGAAACTTGTCCATCTCTTCTAGGTTCTCAAATCTATTGGAGTACAGTTTTTCATAATATTCTGTCAGTATCTTTTTTATTTCGGTTGGTTCTGTTGTGATTACACCATATTTGTTTACAATTCTTGTGATTTGGATCTTCTCTTTCTTTTCCTTTGTTAGGTTTACCAATGGTTTATTGATTTTATTGATCTTTTTGAAGAACCAGCTTTTTGGTTTGTTGATTTTCTCTACAGTTTTTTTTTTTTCCTGCTTCTTTTATTTCTGCTTTGATTTTTATTATTTCCTTGTTCTAGATACTGTAGGATTCTTTCATTGTTCTATTTCTAGTTGTTGGAGTTGATGAGTTAGAGTTTGATTTGTTTTCTTTCCTCTTTTTTGATGTTTGCATTTATTTACTGCTATAAACTGTCCTCTGAGTAACGCTTTTGCTGTGTCCCACAGGTTTCGGTATGATGTATCTTCATTTTCATTTGTTTCTAGGAATTTTTTTATTTCAGGTTTTATTTGTTTTATTACCTAGGAATTTTTGAGCAGTGAAGTGTTCAGCTTCCATATGTGTGATGCTTTTTCCTTGCTTTTCCTATTATTAATTTCTAATTTTATAGCATTGTAGTCCAAGAAGATGCTTTGTAGTATTTCAGTGCTTTTGAATTTATTGAGGCTTGTTTTATGTCCTAACATATGGTCTATTCTAGAGAAGGATCCATGTGCACTAGAGAAGAATGTGAATTGTGCTTTTGTTGGTTGAAATGCTCTGTATATATCTATGAGGTCAAGTTGGTTGATTGTATTGTTGAGTTCTTCTGTATCTTTGTTGAGTTTTTTTCTAGTTAACCTGTCCCTCTTTGAAAGTGGTGTGTTAAAGTCTCCTACTACTATGGTATAGTTGTCTATTATCTCTTTTAATTCAGTTAATATTTGCTTCACGTATTTTGAATTGCATCAGGTGCGTAAATAATTATTATTGTAACATCTTTGTCAGTTGATCCTTTCAGCAGCATATAATGTCCTTCTTTATCTCTTAGGATGTTTTTCACCTTAATGTCTATTTTTTCAGAAATTAATATTGCCACTCCTGCTCTTTTTTGGTTACCATTGGCTTGGTATATTTTTTTCCATCCCTTAACTCTTAATTTGTTTTTATCTTTGTGTCTAAGGTAGATCTCTTATAAGCAGCATATCGATGGGTCTTCTTTTCTTCTCCAGGCTGCCACTCTCTTTCTCTTGATAG
>NW_006921853.1:1660525-1661275 GCF_000298275.1 Orycteropus afer afer
TGTTTTGCAGACTCTACATTATTCTTTAGTGCTGCATAGCATTCCATTATGTGTATGTATAGTTTGGTCATCCACTCTTGCACTGATGGGCACGTAGGTTGTTTCCATCTTTTTGCTATTATGAATAGTGCTGTGACGAACATGAGCGTGCATGTATCTGTTCCTATCCAGGTTCTCACCTCTCTAGGATATACACCTAGTAATGGGATTGCTGGGTCAAATGATATCTCCAATTCCAGCTTTCTAAGGAATCACCATATTGCTTTCCACAGTGGTTTTTCATTGTGTTGATTTCTTTGTTCCATGTAATTTTCTGTGCTGAACTCGTTTTATGAATCGTGTTACCACTTCCTTCATGGCTGTGTCACTTCACAGTCACACAAGCAGTGTATGAGAGTCCCAGTCTCCCCACATCCCCACCAGAATTTGTTATTTTCTGTCTCATTGAACCTTGCCATTAGTGCTGGCGTGAGATGGTGCATCTCGTTGTTGTTTTGATTTACATCTCTCTGATGGCCAATGATTGTGAGCATCTTTTCATGTATTAGCTAACCACCTGAATATGCTCCTTGGTGAAGTGTCTATTCATGTCTTCTGCCCATTTTTCAATTGGATTGTTAATTCCTTTGGTGTTGAGGCATAGAGTTTTCCATCATCTTAGAGATAAGTCCCTTGCTAGATATGTAATTATCAGCAAATATGAATTTGTTGCTGTCATTTTTGTCATGTGCTTTTTCATTGTGTTGATTT
>NW_006921853.1:1661375-1662117 GCF_000298275.1 Orycteropus afer afer
TGTGATTTATAGTTTTCTTCCTAAGTTTAGAACAGTCTGTTCTATCTAGTAGTTGTCTTGACTTCCTTACCATCTAGAAGTTCTGTAATGACACAGAATTTTTTCCCTCTTTTTGGTTTGTAGTTGTCCTCATTTGTCAGTTGGTGTCTCTGATTCCCTGTTTACAATCTTGTAGGCTTGATTACTTTGGATACTTCCACAGTTAGGTTGGTTTCTAGGTTATATCATCATGTGGTTAATGGTCAGTTGTTGTTGGCTGCTTTTGCTTCTCTGTCCAAAGGGCTCCCTTTAGCATCTCTCGTAAGGTTGATCTGGTTTTAAAAAATTCCTTTAATTTCTGTTTATCTGGAAATGTCCTAATTTCACCATCATATTTGAGGGAAAATTTTGCTGGGTACATAATTCTTGGTTGGAAATTTTTCTCTTTCATTTTTTTTATATATATGTCTTCTTGCCTACATGCTTTCTGTCGAGAAATCTGAGCTTAATCTTATTGGTTGCCCCTTGTAGGTGATTTTTTGTTTTTTCCATGCTGCTCTCATGATTCTTTCTTTGGCTTTGGTTTTGGTGAGTTTGATGATGATATGTTTTGGTGTTTTTCTTTTAGGGTCTATCCTGTTTGGGGTTCGTTGGACTTCTTGAATGGATATATTCTCATCTTTCATCATATCAGGGAAGTTCTCCTCCAACAAATCTTGGACAATTTTCTCAATGGTTTCGTTTTTCTCTTCCTGTTCTGGAA
>NW_006921853.1:1662892-1677737 GCF_000298275.1 Orycteropus afer afer
TGTGGACTGTGATGCTCTGTTTTCTCTGAGGCATGTGACGTTTTTGTGTTTATATTGAATTGGTGATTATATGTTGGAGTGACTTGCCCACAATTTTCATTTTCTTTGTGTGTTATCTATACAGGCAGGGTACTGTGCTGTATTCCTCTATTCACTACTTGATAGTATTTATCCACTCACCACCTGTCTCCTTTCCTTTGTTAGCCTCTCATATGTCCTTGCCGACCCTGGCAAACAAAGCCTATTCTCAGGTCCCTGGAATCTGAATGAGAATGCTATCACTTTAAAATCCAAAATGGTTGCCACTTGTAAACATTCAAATTGGCTGCACCCTCAGTCATTTTAAATATCCAAAATGGCTGCCACTTGTAAACATTCAAAATGGCTGTGCCCTCGCTCACTTTAAATATCCAAAATGGCTGCCATGTGTAAACAATCAAAATGGCTGTGCCTTCCAGACAGGAGAAAGTCCACAGCTCAGGTTGTCTCCCTCCTTGCTGTTCCCTTCCTAGTCATAAGCCACCAGAGAAGTTGTCCCTGCAGCCCTTGGTGACCAGGACTGATCTTTAGGTTAATTTTCAGGTCCTAACACCACTTGGAAATACTCAGGCTGTTGGTCTCGTCAGAGTAGCTGACAGTCCGCAGCTCCGACTGTCTCTACTCACTGTTTTCCATCAGGTTTTCCCACTATTGTTGCCTAATCCACTTCTGTATCCTTCCTTTCAAAGCTCAGGGTCCAGGATTATCTTCTATATCTCTGTCAGTTGGTTTTTCGTTTCTTTGTTGAAGAGGGTCTCTGTCGTTTGTCTGCCTATTCCTTCATCTTACCGGAGGTCTCCTTAGAGTATATTCTTTTCTCTGCATTTTTAGAACAGTGCATACTGTGAAGACATTGTCCTGTTTTCCTTTCCATTTGGAAGTTTGTACCTAGATGTTTTATTCCCTCTGACATGTTAGCTGCTGTTGTTGTGTGCTGATGGCCTAATGGTCTCATTTTGAGTTTCTATTTCTGATTTGGTTTTAGTGTTATTGCCACGTGTCCTGATCTCTGTTGATCTCTGTTGTGGGTTCTCTTTTGGAAGGACTTCCTTAAGCATTTCTTGTAGGGTTGGTTTGGTTTTTACAAAATCCATTAATTTCTGTTTGTCTGAGAATGCCTTGATTTTGCCCTCACATTTGATGGATAATTTGGCTGGATATAGGATTTTTGGTAGGAAGTTCTTTTCCTTCAATGTTTTATATATTCCGTCCCATTGCCTTCTTGCATGCATGGTTTCTGCTGAGTAATCAGAGCTCAGCCTGTTTGATTATTATAAGTAATGTTTCTTTTGTCCCAGGCAGCTCTCAAAATTTTTCTTTGTCTTTGTTTTTGGAGAGTTTGAATATAATATGCCTCGGTGTTTCCTCTCTTGGGATCTGTCTTGTGTGGGGTTCTATAAGCTTCTTGGACAAATATCTTTTCTTTCATGATATGGTGGAAGTTTCCTGTTAGCAGGTCTTCCACAATTTTCTCGGTGGTTTTTTTCACCTTTTCTTGTTCTGGAATTCCAGTGAGTCTTACGTGGTTTCTTTTCATGTCATCCCATATAATTCTTAGGTTCTCTTCATTTCTCTTAAATCTTTGTTCTGATTTTTCTTCATACAGGCTTCTGCTCAGAGATATATACTTGGGATATGTGTTCTTCAGCCAGTTCTAACATACTCTTTTGTGCTTTTACTGTGTTGTGTAATTCTGTCATTTTGGTATTCATCTTCTAGATTTCTGACTGCTGTTTTTGTATGAGTTCTGATTCTTCGTTAATCTTGTTATTTTGTTCTTGAATGATTTTCCTGAGTTCTTCCAGGGAACTGTCTGTGTTCTCTTTGCTTCTATTTGGGGTTTCCTTAGGCTCTTGTAAAGCTCTATAAGCATATCTTCTAAATTCCTTCTCAGATAATTCTATTGCCTCCTCTTCCTCTATATTTAATGACACCTTTGTTTGTGGTTTTGCTTCTAATGCCTTTTTTTGTTTTTTGGTTGATTTGAGGTTGCCTGTTGTTTCCTAGACATTTTGAGGTTGTCTTTAACTGTTGGTTATGTATTGATTTGTTTTGTCTTGTTTTTTTGGTTTAATATTTTGAAAAGGTGAAGCTGGTGTATTTTTTTTTTTTTTTTTTTAAGTTATTAATTCAGGTATGCTGGGTTGCTCTGCAGTTTACTTTGTGATGGTGGAATCACTGTGTGAAATGTGGATATGGGTTTCTGTTTGTCTAAAGAGGGTGTACAGTTTGAACCAGGAGGTTTTATGTTGACTGAATGTGGTTTCTTCTATTGGATGAGTGAAGTTATTGGCAGAGAAGGTGGGAGCGGAAGAAGAAAAGCTCGCTGTTGCTGGAGCAGTTTCTAGGGCTTTGAGCTTGCTGCTACTGATGACATTGTACTATTATTTACAGGCCCATGGCTCAATTTCAGCAAAGACTCCAGTTGTTGGGGGTCACCACTTTCCACCAGGCTCAGACATATGCAAAAAAACCCCACTCCTGAGGCCCCTCGGTGTCAAAAAGCTGACCTAAGACAACTTCCTAGCTCAGCGATGTGCCGTGGTTGTTTCTCTCTCTGGCCCCACCTGCCCATGGCACCAGCCCAACTGGCCCAGACCGCATTCTGCCTCAGGAGTTCCTCTGTGAGTCCACCCACCTGCAGTGCCAAAGATCCGCTTGGTTTCAGTGGTGCTGGAGTCAGGAGAGTGCCTGCTAGTAATCTGTGGTCCCGGTATTACTGATAAAGTCAAGCGCAGGCCTCTCAGTGCCACTAGCTGACCCAGCCTACTCGGTGACCCACTGCGGGGGGAGAAAGCCCCCCTCCTGGAGCACCAATGAACTCTGCTGAGGTTTCAGTGGCGCTAGATGTGCCCATTTTCACCTAGCCGACCCAAGTTATCAATAAAATCAGGAGGTGAAGGTAGATCCTTAGGGTGATCGCTGGTATGCTGGTGTGGTCGCTGGTATGCTGGTGTGGTGTGTCTTCTGCCTTAACCCAGGGAGGTCTCAGATGGCTGTTCTCACCTGCCATTTGCTCCCCTAGGGAAGTCGCCGATGGCCTTTCTCAGCTGCCTGTCAGCACTCCGCAGGATAGATCTTCTTATTTTTCTTCCCCTGTACCTTTCTTTTCTCTAATTCTACTCCTCTGAGTTCAGTGCACTCTGACTCAGGGAGCTTTTCAGAGCACCAGAATCCATAATTCAAACTGCTGTACCTAGTTTTCCAAGCACTAAGATGCTGGAGGGAAATAGCATGGTGATTACTGATGAGACTCCATTTTGAATCCTTTGTGTTTACATTTCATTGGTGATTTTATGTCAGAATGATTCACCCAAGAGTTTTGTTTTCTTTGGATGTATCTGAGTAAATAGGGAGGGGAGCTCTGGTAGCCTAGTGCCTAAGGCACTGCTAACCAGAAGGCTGGCAATTCAAACCCACCAGCCCACTCCTCAGAAGGAAGGTTGAGAAATCTACTTCCATAGTGATACTGCCTCAGAAACCCTAGGAGGGGTTGCTGTGAGTCGGATCCGACTTGACGGCATTGAGTTGAATTTTAGTGAGTAAGCAGGGTACCGTGCTCCTTTTTACACTATTCAGCAGCAGTTATGCACTAACCACCTGTCTCCTTTCCAGCTGTCAACCTCCCATATATGTGTGCTATGGAACCTATTCTTAGGTCCCTGGAATCTCAACAAGAATGCTGTCACTTTAAATATCCACCATGGCTGCCACTTACAAGCATTCAAAATGGCTGTGCCCAGCCGTCCCTTGTGAACATTCAAAATGGCTTCACCCTCTGGACAGCCAAAAGTCCACAGCTTAGTTTTTCTCCTTTGCTGTTTCCCTTTTCAGTTGTAGCTACCTGTGCAGTAGTTCATGCAGCCCTTTGTGAGCAGGGCCAATTTTTAGGTTAATTCTCAGGTCCTAACACCATTTGGAAATATCGAGGCTGTCCGTGCCATTAAAACAGCTGATAGTCCACAGCTAGGTTTATCTCCTTACTCCCTGTTTTCATTCAGCTGCTTCTACTAGTTGGTGTTTAATCCACTTCTGTATTCTTCCTGTCAGGGCTCCAGGATTCTCTTCTATATCTGTGTCAAATGGTTTCTCTTTTCTTTGTTTAAGAGGGTCTGTGTAGCTGGTCTGCCCATTCTGCCATCTTACCAGAAGTCTCACATACAAGCTTTTAAGACCCCAGTTGCTACTCATTGTTTTGGGTGAAGTTTTATAGAACAGATTTATCATCCTTACAATATACGTATTTTGTGTATTTTCCCATACACATTTTGCTTCATGACATTGATTGCAATCCCCACAATGTAACAGCACTCTTCCCACTTCCTCTTTGTGTTTACCATTTCCCTTTGTCCTTAATTCCTGCCCCCTTCCTGCCTTCTAAGCTGTATCCCTGGGCACATCCTGCCCTTTTGATCTCGTATGGTTGATTGTTTTAAGGATTGTGTACCTCCCTGGTGTTACTGTTCACCTTATTGGGGGGAAAAAAAAAAAAAAACTCACTGCCATGGAGTCAATTCTGACTTACAGCAACCCCCTTTGAGTTTCCAAGTTGGTAAATCTTTACAGAAGTAGATTGTCTGCTCTTCCTTATGCTGAGTGGCTGGTGGGTTTGAACTGCCAACCTTTTGGTTAGCAGTTAAATGCCTTAGATTTTAATTACACCACCAGAGCTCTTTTGTTCACCTTATAAGCCTCTCTATTGTTTGGCAGAAAGTTGAGCCACAGGGGTGAGGTCAGTTTCAGGCTTGAAGAGTGTCTAAAGGCCATAGTCTTGGGGGTTCTACCAGTTTCTGACAAGTGAGCCTGATTTTGAGTTTTGTTCCACATTTTTCTCCTACTCTATTTGGGACCTCCTATAGTGATCCCTTTCAGAGGGGACGGTAGTGATAGCTGGGCACCATCTAGTCCACCTGGTCTCAGGGTCATGGAGACCAGAGTCCTTTGGACTAATTGTTCCCTTGTAACTTTGATTTTTTTTTCACTCTTCTTTGGTCTGGAGGAGAAGAAACCAATAGTTGCACCTTAGATGGCTGCTCACAAGCTTTTAAGACCTCAGTTGCTACTCACCAAAGTAGGATAGAGAACATTGTCTTTGTGGACTATGTTGTATCAATTGACCTTAGTGTCCCTTGAGACTATGGTCCTCAGCCTCCATGTCCAGTGACTCATTCCTTCAAAGTATTTAGTTATAACTAAGAAGTTTTCATGACTTTGCCCCCACCCCATATGCTCCACTATATTCATGGGTATACTTGCAGCACATATAAATACATATTTAGAAATCTCCTCTGTCAAACCTATGTTATATTCATAGGTATCGTCCCATTCATCTTCCCACCCCATTCAGCTTGAGTATCTATCTACGTATCTACTCACGTATTACTGTTATTACTGTTACTGCGGAATTGTGTGTGTAATAATACTTACCTTCATTGCCATTACCTCTTGTGCTCCTCTCAGTGTCTTTTTTTGCCTTGATCAGTTTGTGCTGACCTCCTCCTTGTATTGCCTTTCCCTTCACCCAAGTTAATACATGTCTACCCTCTAGTTAGTGATATACCCTCCTTTCCCTCCTACCCCTGGTGACCTTCAAAGAATGATTCTTTCTATGTATAAACCTTTTATTGACTTTTTACAGTTTGGGTTTCCTACAATACTTGTCCTTTTGTGACTAATTTCATTCAGCATAATGTCCTCTAGATTCATCGTTATTCTTTAATGTTGTATAGTAGTCCATTGTGTATGTACCATAGTTTGTTTATCCACTGATCCACTCAGGGACACTTAGGTTGTTTCTCTTTTTGCTACTGTGAATAGTGCTGCAATGAATTTAGGTGTGTATACATCTGTTCATGTCACAGCTCTTATTTCTGTAGGATGTGTACCAAGTAGTGGGATTGCTGGATCATGTGGCTTTTCTGTTTCCAGGGTTTTAAGGAAACACCATATGTTTGCCACAGTGGTTGTACCATTTTACAATCCCACCAGCAATGTATAAGGGTTCCAGTCTCTCCACACCCTTGCCAGCCTTTGTTGTTTTCTGCTTTTCTTTTTTTTTTTTTTAATTTTGCTGTTAATGATAGGGTGTAATGTATTTCGTTGTTTTGATTTGCATCTCTCTAATAGCTAATGGTTGTGAGCATTTCTTCATGTGTTTGTTCGCCAGCTGAATATCTTCTTTGCAAAGTGTCTATTCATGTCCTCTGCCCATTTTTTAATTGGATTGTTTCTCTTTTGGTTGTTGAGTGTTGAAGTTTTCTATAAATTTTAGAGATTAGTCCCTTGTTTGATATGTCATTACCAAAAATTTTTTCCACTCTGTAGTTTCTCTTTTTACTCTTTTGGTGATACCTTTTGATGTGCATAAATGTTTAATTTTTAAGAAGTCCTAGTTCTTTAGTTTGTCTTTTACTGTTTGTACACTTTTAGTTATTTTTGATAGTTTATTTATGCTATGTGATAGGGCCCCTAAGTTTGCCCCTACTTCTTGTTTGATCATCTTTAAGGATTTCGGCTTTACACTTAGGTTTTGATCCGTCTTGGTTTAGTTTTGGTATGTGTTGAGAGATACGGGTCCTGTTTGATTTTTCTGCAAATGCCTGTCTAGTTTTGCCACACCATTTCTTAACGAGACTGTCTCTTCTCCATTTAATTAGTTTTGGCCCTTTGTCAAAGATCAGCTGTCCATAAGTGATGGCTTTACTTCTGGGTTCTCAATGCTGTTCCATTAGTTTACGTGTCTGTTATCATACCAGTACCAGGCTGTTCTGACTAATGTGGCTGTATAGTGAGTTTTGAAATCAGACATTGTGAGGGCTCCTACTTTTTTCTTCTTCTTTAGTAGTGCTTTGCTCCTATCCTCGAGTCACTATCCTTTCTATACAAGTTGGTGATTATTTTTTTCCATTTCTTTAAAGTATGATGCTAGAATCTAGATCAGGACTTCATTATGTCTGTAGATCACTTTAAGGAGTTATGGCATGGTGCCTAAAGCATTTGACTGCTGACCATAAGTTTGGCAGTTCAAACCTGCCAGCCACTCTGTGGAAGAAAGACTGGGCAATCTACTCTTGTAAAGAGTTACTGCCTCGGAAAATCCACTAGGGATGACTATGAGTCGTAATTGACTTGATGGCGGTGAGTTTGAGGTTTTTTTTGGTAGATCACTGTGGGTAGTATTGGTATTTTCCCAGTGTTAAGTGTTCCTACCCATGAGTGTAGTGTATTCTTCCATTTATGTAAATCTCTTGGTTTCCTATAGTAGTGTTTTGGAGTTTTTTCTTTGCAAAGGTCTTTTGTGTCTCTGATTAGATTTATTCCTAACTACTTCATCTTTTGGGTAGTTATTGTAAACTATATTGTTTTCAGAGTTCCTTTTGTTAGTATAGAGGAATCTGACTGAGTTTTGTATGTTAATCTTGTACCCTGCCACTTTGTTGAATCCTTCTATTAGTTCCAATAGTTTTTTTGTTGAGTCTCTAGGATTTCCGATGTATAGGATCATATCATCTGCAAATAGAGATAATTTTATTTTTCCTTTGCCAATATGGATGCCGTTCTTGCCCTATTGCTCTGGGTAAGACTTCCAGTGCAGTATTGAATAGAAGTGGTGATTTAGGACATCCTTGTCTGATTCTTGTTCACAAGGGGAATGTCTTCAGTCTCTCTCCATCGAAAAAAATCTTGGCTGTTGGTTTTGTGTATATGTTTTTAATTATGCTGAGTAATTTCTCTTCTATTCCTATTTTAGTAAGTGTTTTTATCAAGAATAGGTTTTGGATTTTGTCAGGTGCATTTTTATAGCAATTAATTTTTTTTCTTTGTATTATTTGTATGGTAGATTATATTGATCATTTTTCTTATGTTGAACCATCCTTGCATATCTGGTATGACTCCCACTTGGTCATAGTGTATTATTTTTTTGATATTGTGTTGAATTCTATTGGCTAGGATTTTGTTGAGAATTTTTGCATTAATGCACATAAGGGATATTGGCCTATTTTCTTTTTTTTAGTGATATTTTTGCCTGGTTTTGGTATCGGGGTTATACTTGCTTCATAGAATGGGTTCAAGAGTCTTTCCTTTCCTGTGTTCTGGAATGTTTGGGTAGAATCAGTGCCACCGCTTCTCTGAATCCACTCGTCTGTTAGTTTGTTGTACTGTGGTGGTTTGCATGTTGCTGTGATGCTGGAAGCTGTTGCACCAATATTTCAGAAGCATCAGGGTCACCCATGGTGAATAGGTTTCAGCAGAGCTTTCAGACAAAGACTAGGAAGAAGGACATGACAAGGTCCCCTTCTGAAAAAAGTGACCACTGAAAACTTTATAAATAGCAGTGAAACATTGTCTGATATAGTGTTGGAAGATGAGCCCCTGAGGTTGGAAGGCACTTAAGATATGACTGGGGAAGAGCTGCCTTCTCGAATAGAGGTGACCTTAGTGACATGAATGGAGTAAATCTTTTGGGATCTTTGTTTGCTGATGTGACACAAGTCAATATGAGAAGAAATAGCTGCAAACATCCATTAATAATCAGAAAGTGGAATGTACCAAGTATCGCTGTTGTTGTTGTTATGTGCCGTTGAGTCAGACCCGACTCAGAGTAGCGACCCCTCCGTGGGTTTTCAAGGCAGAAATAGATTGCCCAACCTTCCTTCCGAGGAGTGGCTGGTGGGTTTGAACCGCCAGCCTTCTGGTTAGCAGTCAAGTGCCTTAGGCACTATGCTACCAGAGCTCCTGTACCAAGTATTAATGTAGGAAAATTAAAAGTTGTAAAAAATGGAAGGGAGCACATAAAGATCTATCTCCTAAGCATTAGTGAGCTAAAATGGACTAGTATTGGCCATTCTAAATCAGACAATCATATGGTCTACTATGCTTGGAATGACAAATTGAAGAGGAATAGCATTGCATTCATTATCAAAAAAGAACTTTTCAATGTCTATCCTGAAGTATAGTGCTGTCAGTGATAGGATAATATCCATACAGCTATAAGGAAGTTAATGGTACTATTACTCAAATTTACACATCAATCACTAAAACCAAAGATGAAGAAATTGAAGATTTTGACTAGCTTCTGCAGTCTGAAGTTGACCAAATATGCAATTAAGATGTATTGATATTTATTGGTGATTGGAATGCAAAGAAGAAGGACTGGTAGTTGAAAAAATATGGCCTTGGTGATAGAAATTTCACTGGAGGTTGCATGATAGAATTTTGCATGAGCCAGTGATCTATTCATTGCAAATTCCTTCTTCAAACAGTGTAAACAGCGACTATATACTTGGGCCTCACAAGATGGAACACACAGGAATCAAATCAACTACATGTATGGAAACAGAGGATGGAGAAGCTCAACACCATCAATCAGAACAAGGCCAGGGGTTGCCTGTGGGACAGACTATTAATTGCTCTTATGCAAGTTTTAAATTGAAGCTGAAAAAAATTAAAACAAGTCCACAAAAGCCAAAATACAACCTTGAGGAAATCTTACCTTAATTTAAAGACCATCTGAATAATAGATTTGATGCACTGAACACCAGTGACTGAAGACCAGATGATTTATGAGATGACATCAAGGATATCATATATGAAGAAAGCAAAAGGTCATTAAAAAGACAGGAAATGAAGAGAAAACCAAAATAGATGTCAAAAGAGACTCTGAAACTTCTTCTTGAATGGAAAGTAACTAAAGCAAATGGAAGAAATGATGAAGTAAAAGAGCTGAACAGAAGTTCAAAGGGCAGCTTGGGAGGACAAGGTAAAGTACTATAATGAAATGTGCAAGGACCTGGAGTTGGAAGATTAAAAGGGAAGAACATAGTCATCATTTTTCAAGCTGAAAGAACTGGAGAAAAAATTCAAGCCTTGGGTTGCAATATTGAAGGATTCTGTGGTCAAAATATTGAATAATGCAGGAAACATCAAAAGAAGATGGAAGGAATATCCATACTCACTGTATCAAAGAATTGGTTGACATTCAGCCATTTCAGGAGGTTGCATATGATCAAGAACCAATCTTATTAAAGGAAGATATCTAAGCTGCCCTGAAAGAATTGGTGAAAACAAGGCTCCGGGAATTGATGGATACCTTTGAGATGTTTCAGCAAATGAATGCAAGTCTGGTAGCACTCACTCATCTGTGCCAAAAGATTTGGACAACAGTTACCTGGCCAACCAACTGGAAATGTGCCCATTTCAAAGACAAGTGATCCAACAGAATGCAGAAATTATTGAAATCAATACACACATAAGTAATATTTTGCTGAAGATAATTTAAAAATGATTGCAGCAGTACCTTGACAGAGAACTGGCAGAAATTTGAGCTGGATTCAGAGGCATGAAATGAGGGATATCATTGCTGATGTCAAATGGGTCTTGGCTGAAAGCAAAGAATACTAGAAAAATTTTTACCTGTGTTTTAATGACAATGCAAAGGCATTCGACTGTGTGGATCATAACAAATTATGGATAACATTGTGAAGAATGAGAGTTCTAGAACACTTAATTGTGCTTTTGAGAAACCTGTACATAGATGAAAAGGCAGTCATTTAAACAGAACCAGGGGATACTGCATGGTTTCAAATCAGAAATTGTATGTGTCAGGGTTGTATCCTTTCCCCCTACTTATTCAATCTGTATGCTGAGCAAATAATATAAGAAGCTAGAATATATGAAGAAGAATGTGGCATCAGGATTGGAGGAAGACTTGCTAACAACACCAGATTTGCAGATGATTCAACCTTGCTTACTGAAAGTGAAGCACTTACTGATGATCAAAGACTACAGCCTTCTGTATGGATTGCACCTCAACATAGGAAAGCAAAAATCCTCACAACTGGACCAATAAGCAACATCATGATAAATGGAGACAAGGTTGGAGTTATCGAGGATTTCATTTTACTTGGATCCACAATTGGTATTCATAGTAGCACAGTCAAGAAATCAAACAGCATACTACATTGGGCAAATCTGGTACAAAATATCTCTATAAATTGTTAAAGAGCAAGGAGGTCATTTTGAAAGCTAAGGTGTGCCTGAGTGAAGCCATGATATTTTTCAGTAACCTCAAATGCATGTTAAAGCTGAACAGTGAAAGAGAAAGACTACAGAATTGATGTATATAAATTGTGGTGTTGGTGAACAATACTGAATGTACCATGGATTGCTAGAAGAATGAACAAGTCTGTCTTGGAGGAAGTACAACTTGAATGCTCCTTAGAAGCAAGAATGGCTAGACCTCATCTTACATACTTTGGTAATATTGTCAGAAAGTAACAGTCTCAGAAGAAGGATATCAAACTAGGTAAATGGTCAGTGAAAAAAGGGGAAGACCCTCAATGAGGTGGATTGACACAGTGGCTTTGACAATGGACTCAAGCATGTTAGCTGAGGATGGTACGGGACTAGGCAGTGTTTTTGTTCTGTTGTACAATAGGGTCTCTGAGTCATAACTGACCCAATAGCACCTAACAACAACATCTTCTCTGAATATTTGTTAGAAGTTGCTAGTGATGCTGTTTGGGCCAGGACTTTTTTTGTGGGGGGAGTTTTTTGATGACCTGTTCAATTTCTTCTTTTGTGATACCAAATCAAAACCAAACTCACTGCCGTTGAGTCGGATCTGACTCATAGTGACCCCTCTTTGGGTTTCCGAGGCAGTATCACTACAGAAGTAGATTGCCCGGCCTTCCTTCCGAGGAGTGGCTGGTGGGTTTGAACTGCCAGCCTTCTGGTTAGCACTCAAATGTACTATACCACCAGAGCTCCCTCTTTTGTGATAGGTCTTGTCAAATTTTCTACCTCAGATTGTGTTGGTTTGGGTAGGTTTTGCGTTAGAATTTGTTTATGTCTTCCAGGTTTTCAAATTTGTTGGAGTACAGTTCTTCAAAGTAGTCTTTTATTATCCTTTTTATTTCTGTTGGTTCTGTTATGACATCTCCTATTTCATTTCTTATTCTCGTTATTTGCATCTTCTCTTTGGTTAAATTTATCGATGGTTTGTCAGTTTTATTAATCTTTCCAGTGAGCCAACTTCTAGTCTTGTTGATTCTGTATTTTTCTGTTTCATTTATTTCTGCTCTAATCTTCATTATTTCCTTTCTTCTGGTGATTGTAGACTTTTTTTCTCTCTCTTTTTCTAATTCTTGCAGATGTTGGGCTAAGATGTTGATTTTGGTTCTTTATTCTTTTCTGTAGTGTGTGTTTATAGCTATAAATTGTCCTCCCAGCACTGCTTTTGCTACGTCTCAAAGATTTCTGTATGTTATGTTTTCATTCTCATTTGATTCTAGAAATTCATTTTATTTTATATTTCTTCCTTTTTCCAGTAGTTTTTAAGCAGGATATTATTCAATTTCTATATATTTTATTTTTTCCTTTGTCTTTCTGTTGTTGATTTATAATTTTATAGCACTGTGTCCTCTTAGATGCTTTATATTTTTTTTTATGTTTTTAAATTTGTTGAGGTTTGCTTTGTCACCTAACATATGGTCTGTTATTGAGAATGTTCCATGTGTATAGGAAAAGAATGTATATTGTGCTGTTTTTGTTCAGTATACATCTATGAGGTCTAGTTGTTTGATTGTATTGTTTAGATATTCTGTATCTTTGTTGTTTTTCTTTCTAATTGTTTCATCCTTTATTGAAAGTGGTATATTAAAGTCTCCTACTATTGTTGTAGCAGGAGACTTTATTGTAGTCCATTATTATAATGAAATGTGCAAAGACCTGGAGTTAGACAAAAAGGGAAGAACACACTCAGCTGAAAAGAACTGAAGAAAAAAGCTCAGGCCTCAAATTTCAATATTGAGAGATTCTATGGGCAAAATATTGAATGATGCAGGAAATATCAAAAGAAGATGGAAGGAATACGCAGAGTCATTATACCAAAAAAGAATTGGTCAGTGTCCATCTATTTCAGGAGGTGGCATATGATCAGGAGCCAATTATATTGAAGGAAGACATTGAGGCTGAGGTGAAGGAATTGGTGAAAAACAATGATCTAACAATTGACAGAATACCCATTGAAATATTTCAACAAACAAATGCCACACTGAAGGCATTTATTCTTATATACCAAGAAATTTGGAAGACAGCTACCTGGCCAACTGACTGGAAGAGATCCATATTTGTACCCATTCCAAAGAAAAGTGATCCCACAGAATGTGGAAGTTATCAAACAATTTATTAATATCACATGTAAGTAAAATCTTGCTGAAGATAATTCAAAAATGGTCGCAGCAGTATATTGACAGAGAACTTCCAGAAATGCAAGCTGGATTCAGAAGAGGACATGGAACAAGGGTATCATTGCTGATGTCAGATGGATCTTGGCTGAAAAGAAAAAATACCAGAAAGATGTTTACTTGTGTTTTATTGACTATGTAAAAGCATTTGACTGTGTGGATCATAACAAATTATTGATAACATTAAGAATGAGAATTCCAGAACACTTAATTGTGCTCATGAGGAACTTGAACATAGACCAGGAGACTGTCATTCAGACAGAGCAAGGGGATGCTGCATGGTTTAAAATCAAGAAGCGAGTGTGTCAGGGTTGTATCCTTTCACCATACTTATTCGATCTGTATGCTGGGCAAACAATCTGAGAAACTGGACTGTATGAAGAGGAATGTGGCATCAGGATTGAAGGAAGACTCATTAACAGCCTGAGATACTCAGATGACACAACTTTGCTAGCTGAAAGTGAGGATGACTTGAAGCACTTACTGATGAAGATTAAAGACTACAGTTTGCAATATGGATGATTACACCCCAACATAAAGAAAATGAAAATCCTCACAATTAGACTGATAAGCAGCATCATGATAAATGGAGAGAAGATTGAAATTGTCAAAGATTTCATATTACTTGGTTCCACAATCAACATCAATGGAAGCAGCAGTCAAGAAATTAGATGACATACTGCATTGGGCAAATCTGTTGCAAAAGACCTCTTTAAACTGCCAAAGAACAAAGATGTCTTGTTGAAGACTAAGGTGTGCCTAATCCAAGCCATGGTGTTTTAAATCACCTCACATGTGTGAAAGAACTGGACAGTTGATGCTTTTGAGTTGTGATGTTGGGAAAGAATACTATAGGTAGCATGGACTGCCAGAAGAATGAACAAATCTGTCCTGGAAGAAGTACAGCCATAATGCTCATTGGAATGAGAATGGCCAGACTTCATCTCACCTACTTTGCTCACATTGTCAGAAGGGACCATTTTCTGGAGAAGGATATCAAGCTTGGTAAAGTGGAGCATCAGCAAATAAGGGGAATGCCCTCAATAACATGGATTGACACAGTGCTGCAATGATGGGATTGTGAGGCTGGCATGGCTGGCACAGGACCAGGCAATGTTTTGTTCTATTGTACACAGGGTCGCTCTGAGTCAGGGCCAACACAATGGCATCTAACAACACTGTTATTGTGGAGTTACCTATTTCTCTTTTCAATTCTGTTACAGTTTGTATATTCTGGGCTCTTTCATTGGGTGCTTAGGTATTTGTTATGGGTATTTCCTCTTGTTGGATTGACTCTTTAATCATTATGTAATGTCCTGCCTTGTGTATTTTGCTTAACATCTATTTTATCAGAAACTAATATTGCCATTCCTCCTCTTTTTGGGTTACTATTCATTTGAGATATGTTTTTTCAGCATTTGATTTTTAGTCTGGTTTTGTCTGGTTTAAGGTGTGTTTCTTGTGGACAACATATTGATGGATCCTGCTTTCTTTCCCATTCTGCTACTCTCTGTCCCTTGATGGGCACATATAATTCACTTACATTCAGTGTAATTATC
>NW_006921853.1:1678341-1679605 GCF_000298275.1 Orycteropus afer afer
GGAGAGTATGGAGGGATGGACACTGGGAAAGGTAACTATGGGGAGGAAGCGGGAGGGGAGCTGTTGCATTGTGGTAAACTGTGGTCAATGACATGTGACAATGTATATGTGAACTGCTGTATAGAAAGTGAATTTGCTCTGTAAATCTTCACCCAAATCAAAATAAAATAATAAAAACATAAAAAAAAATCATCTTCTTCATTGCTGTTGCTTTAGCATTTACTGAGACTTCATGATGTTCTTCTTTTTTATTTTGGTGAGAAGGTTTATTAATTTTCTTTGAGGTTACCCTGTAGTTTGTTATTATCTTCCCAAGTTTAAAACAGGCCATTCTATCTTGATATCATTTTGACTTCCTCTCCATTTTCTAGTTTTGTAACTACATTATTTATCCCCCCTTGCTTTGTAGTTATCATCATTTACAAATTGACATCTCTGAGTCCCTGTTTTCAGTTGTGTGGGTTTATTTCACTTTGAATATTTATATATTTGCATTGTTTTTCAGGTGATTTGTCATGTGTCATAATCTCTGGATATTGTCTGCCACTGTTGGCTGTCTGTCCAAAGAACTCCCTTTAGCATTTCTTGTAAGTTTGCCCTGGTTTTCACAGATTCCCTTAATTTCTGTTTATCTGGAAATGTACTAATTTTGCCTTCATCATTAAGGGTCAATTTTGCTGGATACATAATTCTTGGTTGGCAATTTTTTTCTTTCAAGAGTTTTACATATATCAGCTCATTGCCTTCTTGGCTGCATGATTTCTGCCAATAAATTAGAGCTTAGTCTTCCTGGTTCTCCTTTATAGGTAATTTTTCATTTTCCAGAACTGCTTTCAGGAGTCTGTCTTTGTCTTTTGGTTTTGGAAAGTTTGATTATGATAAGTCTTGGTGATTATCTTTTGATGTCTATCCTATTTTCAGTTCATTGAACTTCTTAAATATATATCTTATCCTGTTTCGTGGTATTAGAGAAGTTTTTATTCCAACAAATCTTTGAAAATTTTCTTGGTGCTTTTTTGTCTCTTCCTATTCTGGAATTCTGATCACATGTATGTTATTCCTCTTGATGGTGTTCTACATAATTCTCTGGTGTTCTTCATTTTCTTCATTCTTTTTTCTAATTTTTCCTCTAACAGGCTAGTATTAAGAAATTTGTCATCAATTTCCCTAATTCTGTCTTCCATGGATTCAATTCTACTCTTTCTCCTTCCAATGTGTTATCTATTTCTGAAACTTTAGTATTAGTCTTCTGGATTTGTATTTG
>NW_006921853.1:1679705-1687835 GCF_000298275.1 Orycteropus afer afer
TTTATATTTATATTTATATTTGAATTCTTCTAGAGTTTTGTCTGTTTTCCTTGATTTTTATTCCCCCCTGTGGTTTCCTTGAACTTTCTCTCAATGTGTTGAGGGTACATAAATATAATTCTTTTGAATTCCTTAACAGGTAATTCTAATAACATTTCTTTCTCTGAAAGATTTTCTGGCGCTGTATTTTAGTCACTTGTTTGAGCACTGTTGTCCTGTTTTTTTTCTGTGTGATTTGAAGTTGTCTGTTTTCTCTAAGATATTGTAGTGTTACTGCACTAATTTGTTGATTGTATGTTGGTTTGATTCACCCTATTTTTTTTTTCTTTCATTTTCATATGTCCACGCAACAGGGCAGATATGTTTCTTTGGTTATTAGTTGGGTAGCACTGGGGCTCTCATCACCTGTTTCTAGGTGGAGGGTGTAGTGGGTAGGAGTGTGGGCATGAGTCCCTGATTGCTGATCATGCAGAGCAGCTGAGAACAGGCTGGGCACTGTTGGCTACCATCTGTTGTCCATCCAGTTGTGCTGGAGTGGGTGGTGGCACTCACCAGTGGGTGTGGCAGCAGGTGTGGTGGGTATAGGTGAGGAGGGGCACTGCTTCCAAACTTCTAGGGAAAGAGAGATAGAAGAAAAATGAAAAGGAGAGAGGAAAGGAAAGAAAAAAGGTAGGGGGTGGAGAGAGGAGACCAAAGAAGAAAGGAAAATATGAAGATAAAAAGAAGAAAAACAAAACAAAGAAAACACAAATGCAGCATAGTATTGGCACAAGTGCTAGCTACCAACCCAGCTGCAGTGGAAATGTGGCCCTCACTTCATGGGAGTGCACACTACCGAATACTGAGGGTCAAGTGAACCCAGAGGTGGCAGTGGTCAGACACCTGCTCAGAAGAAGAAGAAGAAGGAAGCGTTAACTGCCAAACACAGCTGCAGCAGGAACGTGGAGTTTTCTTCAGGGGAGTGTGCACCGCTGTCCACAGAGAATTGGGAGCTGGCATTGCTGACCACAGAAAGGGGGAATAAAAAAAAAAAAAAAAAGTAAAGAAGGAGGAGGTAAAAAATAAGATAGAAACAAGGAGAGATAGAGCAAAGAACTAAGAAAAAGGAAAAAAGAAAAATAAAATAAAAAAGCAGCACTATAGTGGTGAAAGAGCCAAACATGGCTGCACGGGAGCACACACCTCTGACCAGAGAGGGGTCGACATTGACATTGATAACTGTGTGTGTGGTAGGTGGAGGGGCTCCCACTGGTTGGAATCAAATAAAAGAAAAAGAAACAAGGAAGAGAAAGAACAAAAAGGAAAGGAAGAAAAGAAAAGGCAGGAAAGGAAGAAATAAGAAAGATTTAAAAAAAAAAAAAAAAGAAAGAAAGAAAAAGCATGACAGTGGGAGGCTGTCTGACTGGCTGCCAGGTGGGTGGGAGTAGGGAGACTGCACCTCTGGTCACTGGGAGGTTGTGCAAAGTAAGGTAAGATCACAGCTCTCTGATTGCCTATCACCAGTGTGGGTGCTGGTGCAGTCATAGTTGAGTGGAGCTGGTTATCTGGTTCCTGTTCCAATCACAACCCACCTGCTGCTGTCGAGTTGGATCCAACTCATAGTGACCCCTCTTTGGGTTTCCAAGGTAGTATCACTACGGAAATAGATTGCCCAACCTTCCTTGCGAGGAGTGGCTGATGGGTTTGAGCTGCCAGCCTTCTAGTTAGCAGTCAAATGCCTTAGGCGCTATGCCACCAGAGCTCCTCCAATCACAACCCTGCATGCAATAATTCAAAATGTCTGCACTGTGTTAGTCGGCAGTTACCACTCCTTGTTTACTATTTTCATTCAATCTCTTCCTCTAATCAGTATTTTTTCTGCTTCTTTATCCTTTTCTTTGAAGCTCTATGTTCCAGGATTGTCATCTGTATCTGTTTCACTTGGTTTCTCAAGTCTTTGTTGTAGAGGGTCTGGATAGTGTATCTGCCTAGTCCTTCATCTTGGATCCTCCTTCTAGACTATGATTTTCAGTGGTTTGGTAGACATTACATAACCACTTTCCATTTTGTGATCTGAGTTGAGCAGCCAAACAGTTGATAGTGGTGTTTCCTTAGGGGTGTGGCCTGCCTCCAGTATATATTTAAAAAAAAAAAAAATTGTTTTCAGAAACTTCACTCTGTTTCTCAACCCTGCACTCTTCTTCTTACCTGGCCTTTGATTCTTGGGACATAAGCCTGCAGAAGTCTCTGATCTGCTGCCTGACCTGCCGGTTTTGAATTTGCCAACCCTCCTAACCCTGTGATCCAGCAGAGTCCTCCAGCTTTCTCTTTAACCTGCAGATTTTGGGTTCATCAGTCTCTGCAACCATGAGCAGGGATGTTTTCAGCCTGTTGCCAATAGACATCTTCAGCCTGTCGCCTGACCCATGGGTTTGGGGCTTGTCAGCCTCCACAGTTGTGTGAGCCGTTTCCATACAATTGTGTGAGTCATTTCCTCAAAGTAAATTTTTCTGTATATTTATAATGCTTCATTGGTTTTGCTCCTCTAGAGTACCCAGATTAAGACGTAACTAATTCAAAATGTTCTATGGGTCAAACAAAATATACTTGCTGGCCTGATCTGGCCTGCAGACCACTAGCGTACAACTTCAGGTTCAATGAAGACTACTTTGTCAGTTCCCCACAAGAAGAGGAAGAGGTTTTTCTCATTCTCATGGGCTCTTGAGTTAACCCCTCTAGTACCCAGAACCATCAGAGGCATCATGTGCTGAATGCACCCAGAGATGCCCAACTGGACAGCTCAGACCCCAGGACAGCCTGGCTGATAGCATTAGGTAAGGCCCTGGGCAAGTGGGACAGACAGCATAAACCAGCTGAGCAGGAATAATGTAGTACCAAGCATAAATGATTCATGTGAAATGATGCTGAACAAGCACTAACTGCCTGCGAAATGTGATCCAGAAATTGAGAGCATTAGTGATCCTTTCACCCCATGGAGTGTTTCTGCAAGAGAAGATTCCAGATGACACCTGACTTTAAAGCATCCTTTTCAGTCTTAATGGGAGTAAGGCGTGACCTCTGAGTCAATATTTAGAACAAATGGTCTTTTTCTTGATATCTTACATTTATAACCTACTTGGAATTTCTTAGCTGTGGTTTTTTTTGCATTTAAAAAATATTTTTTTATAACATTTAATAAGAATGACTTCTCATTTTAAAAAGATTCAAACAATTCAGAACTAAATTTAGGAAAATATGAAAAGCTCTTTCCTCCTATTTGTCAGGCTATCCCTAGTTTATAGTTTTATTCATTCATTTATGATTTTCTACTTTAGTTGATTTTTGCTTTTGTCTTATTAATTCTTTCTCTACATTTTTTGGTTTAATTTATTTTTTCCCCTTCTCCCAGCCCTACCATTGTAATCCAGCTTCTCCAGTTAAGTATTTAGTTCATTTGTTTTGAAACGTCCAATTTTACGACTATACATTTTCCTCTGAGTGCTGCTTTACTCTCATCACACAAGTTTTCCTGTGTAGTGCTTTGATGTATCATCTTTTTCTGGTAGAGTGTGATTTTAGTTTTTATTCCCTCCCTCTTTAAATCAAGAGTTATTTAGGTGCTTTATTCTTTAATTTATTTTATTTTCCAGTAGTTTTTTGTTGTTGTTTTTTTTTGCTATCCTTTTGTGTTCATTTCTAATTTGATTACATTATGATTAGAAGAGAGACCATTTATTTTTGTTTTTGGAATTTATTGAGGTTTTGTTTGTGGCCTACCAGATCATTTTTATTAATATTCTACAGTTATTTCAAAAGAATGAACATTCTGTTTTTGATACAAAGTTCTCAAAATATCTATTAAACTTTTAACTGTGTTATTTCACCCAGTGATTCTTGAAATATGGTCCCAGACTACCTATATCAGGATCAACTAGGCTGTTTACTAACAAACGTAAACTAGGATCTCTGTGCACTGCTCAGATTCTGCATATTTAATAAGCCTCCCAGGAAAGTCTAAGGTTCATTAACAGACACTGCTCTAGATCAGTTCTTATTTTTTCTCTATTTTATCTGGTTGATTTCTGTGAATTGGTCAGCTTTCCCATATATTTCTTTGTTTTTGATTTATGTATTTCAGATTTCCATCATTGTACACAGAGGATTTTTTTACAAAGTGTACAAACTTTTATTCATATGATTCGATCAATGTCAATATCTCTGTCTCATTTAAAGTACTGTTGTTGTTATTTGCCATCGAGTCGGCCCCGACTCCTAGCGACCCCTCCTTCAGTTTCCGAGGCAGTTATCACTATGGAAGTAGGATTGCCCAACCTTCCTTCCGAGGAGTGGCTGGTGGGTTTGTAGGTGGGCCTTTTAATCTGAAGTCTGTGTCTTTTGTTACCACTGGCAATTTTTCATATATTTTTATAGTTACTATATTTTTCCCTTCCAGTGTTTCTCTTCTGTCCTCTAGAGAGTCTACTGGACAAATGTTGGTCCAGATCTTTCAGGTCTAATTTTTCTTTCATAGTTTTCTTTTTGTCCTTTTGTGCTATATTCTTGTAAGATTGCTTGGCTTGATTTTCTAGCACACTAAATTATTTACCTTTTCATGCTCTCTGATATTTAGCTTATCTTTTTAAAAATGTTAATGACAAAATTAAAATTTTTAAGGTCTCTAGTTACTTCTTTTTCATAAATGAAATACATTTTAAAACTTCTTTTTTAAAAAATAAATAAAAGACCCAAACTCACTGCCATCAAATAAATTCTGACTTACAGCGACCTCCATCAGGTTTCCAAGGCTGTAAATCTTTACAGAAGTAGATTGCTTCATCTTCCTCCCATGGAACAACTGGTCTGAACCACCGACCTTCTGTTTAGCAGTCAAATTACCCAGTATGCCACCAGATATCCTTAAACCTCCTTATACCTCTCTAGGGATATTAATTTTCTGCATTTCAAAGTCTTTCTCTACTTATTCTTTCATTGATTAAATTTGATGACTGCCTTTCAGGCTGTTGATTTTGTCCAAATGTTTAGTTATCTTCAGTTGTCTGTTCATCTTTCTGTTTGAGAATCTCACTTCCTATGACATTTTCTGTTTGCTGTAACCTGATCCTGGTGATTGTGGAGTTAGGGCAGAACATGCTTTTAGAAGCTGTGTGTGTTAGCGTCTGTTCCAAATACAGAAACTCCCAGCCCATCTGGGGATGGTGACCTCTGGTCCATTGCTCTGCCTTCCTACCCTAATACCCACTTTCAGGTCTTCAGTGTGTGAGGGAGTCACTCTGCTGCCTCTAACTTAACATGGTGAGCAGTAGGGGTGGAGGGGGCAGTGAATACCCCCAAGGGCTTCCTCTCACTTGATCTCAAGTCTGGACTGAGTTACACACACACACACTCCTACTATGAAAGTTTTATTGCTTATGTTTGAGCCTGTGGTTTCCTGTTTTTAGTTCTTCGTAGATAGGATCTCTGCTTTCTATCTTCAGGATTCCTCAAAATTTCTGGTCAGTCTGGAACATTCTTTCTATTCTGTCATCCTTATACAATTTGCCATCTACTGGTACTTCAACTAGCTGGGAAAGGTCTGAGGAAGGCCTCCAGCACCGATCTACTTCCAGCCAGTGCTCTTTCTCGTCTCTCGCTTCATTTCCTAAGGTAAGGATGATTTTTTTTTTCCTTCATGATGATGAACTTTAGAGACTGAATCCCAGGGTGCTACATAAATAAATTTAACCTTGAATAAAAATTAATAAAGGAAAATCCAAGGTTGAATCGTACAGAAAGAAGGTATCAGAAAACTAGAAGCAATCCATGTTGTTGTTGTTGTTATGTGCCATTGAGTCAGACCCGACTCATAGTGACCCCTCCTTGGGTTTCCGAGACAGTATCACTACAAAAGTAGATTGCCCCATCTTCCTTCTGAGGAGTGGCTGGTGGGTTTGAACCGCCAGCCTTTTGGTTAGCAGTCAGGTGCCTTAGCCACTATGCTACCAGAGCTCCTAGAAGCAATCCATAGGCATTTGAAACACATGTATGACTCAAATTTATGGTTCCTTGAGAACTGATGTGTAAGAACATAATTCTAAAAAACACAGAATAGACCTTAAAGTTAGGGTAGAAGTTACTTTCTTATGGACAATTTATGATCTAGGAGTCAGGGGCTTAGGCCATGGGCTAGCAAGCTTTAGGTTTGAGATTTTGACACTCGTTGCCATTATAATTTCTCATGAGATGGTTGTCTTTGTTGCCAGATTATAAATTACGTGAGAACAGGGCATTTGTTTATGTTATAAGAACATCTGTCTTGCTCATCTCTCTATCCTAACACTTAGCAGTCAGATCTGCTTGTGGGGAACAAATACATTCAACAATTAGTATAAATGAATGAATGAATGAAAAGCAGAATAAATTAGTCAACTAACTCTTCACTGCAGAGTAAAAGACCTTTAGGGGCTGGGCAGGTTACAATTAAATGTGTAAAGCGGCTTATATAAGGAGCTCTGGTGGCATAGTGCCTAAGGCATTTGACTGCTAACCAGAAGGCTGACAGTTCAAACCCACCAGCCACTCCTCAGAAGACAGGTTGGGCAATCTACTTCTGTAGTGATGTTGTTGTTGTTGTTATGTGCCATCGAGTCAGACCCGACTCATAGCGACCCCTCCTTGGGTTTCTGAGGCAGTATCACTACGGAAGTAGATTGCCCAACCTTCCTTCTGAGGAGTGACTGGTGGGTTTGAACCTCCAGCCTTCTGATTAGCAGTCAAGTACCTTAGTCAAGTACCTTAGGCACTAAGCTACCAAAGCCCCCTCTGTAGTGATACCACCTCGGAAACCCAAGGAGGGGTCACTATGAGTTGGATCTTACTGGAGAGCAGTGAGTTTGGTTTGATTTTATAGGACAATAAGAGTTAGTGGAAATTATTGCATCTAGTAGTGCATGCCAGACTAAAACTCCAAACCAAACTCACTGCCATCGAGTCATTTCCAACTCACAGCAACCCCTTCTTGGGTTTCCAAGGTGGTATCACTATGGGAGTAGATTGCCCAATCTTCCTTCTGAGGAGTGGCTGGTGGGTTTGAACTGCCAGCCTTCTGGTTAGTAGTCAAATGCCTTAGGCACTATGCCAGACTAAAGACACTGAAATCCCAATATTGTAAAACTGCTTGCTGGTCAGATGAGGACATTATTGGAGTGAGTGGGATTTGGCCTTTCTGGCTGCCCATCAGTAACCTCTGCTCCAGAGCCTCCTGTTTCCACTTGGGGGCTGCTTTAATGTATCCATTGTGGCCTCAGGGTCCCAACATCCAGGCTTCTTGTAGGCAAAATCAATAGGGTCTTGTAAACGAGCATCAGGGCTGGTCTAAATTCCTGAGGAGGAATGAGAATCACCATCAGCACAAAGCTGATTGCTTTGAGGTGGAGGTCAGACATACCTCCGCTCTCCAACTTTTCATCATTTCTGACCCAGCTGCCCTCCCCATGGCACTCTCTATTTTTCTCCTGGGACAGTAATTCATTGCAGTGGCCACACACAACTCACAAACCATACTCACAATTATGTGATTTATTAAGGAATTAACAGGCTACAACTCGGGATCAGGATCAACTTGGAAGTAACAATACAACTCAGGAGGCAGGATACAATTCTTCAATCAGGACAGCTTCCAAACAAGACAGCTCTCAGCTCCTTCTCAGTTGTGCCTGCAGGCAGTCCTTCCTTCTCTCAGTTGTGCCCACAGGCAGGTCTTCTCTTGGCCATGCTTTCTGCTGGGCTTTCTCTCAGCCCCTGCCATCCTTGAGCAAGTGTTACAGCTCTTTAGCTCTTTAGTGCCTGAGCACCCAACTCTGCCAACAGGCCTCCATCCAGGGGTGCTCAGCTCTATCACTCCGTGGGCTGGCAAGGTGCTTGCAGCTGCCTCACACCAATGTCCTGGTTCTTGCTGTTCATAACTGCTGCCAGTGTTTCTCTGCCACTGGGCTCTGCCGTGGTTGCCACCATTTCTCACCATCTTGCACCATCTTCAGAGTTACAGCTCTCTTTCTCCTGTGTCTAGGAGGTTCTTAGTACAGAGACCTGGGATCCAAGTGGCACTCTCCACTCCAGGCTCTTCTTTTTTTTTTTTTTTTTTTTTTTTTTTTA